>NC_134111.1:15222500-15562500 GCF_040939455.1 Microcebus murinus
TACATAACTAGCACCAGAGTCCACTTATTCAGAATAAAATCATCTATGTTATGTTTCACAAAAGGCTAGAACTTTATAAAAGATGGGAGCAGCCTCAGTATGGTATTTGATTATTTCTTTACTTTTTCCCACATAAAAACAACTCTTCAACATTGACATGTTCCAAGACAGCAATATCTTCAAAGTAATTATGAGTCTAATCTCCACAGGTGCCTGCAGATCCTTATGGATTATCTTTTCAATTGCTACCTTTAAAAGTAGATGCTGGAACATAACATTGTCTATCATCTGGAAAACTTACCATGTGAAAGCAATACAGGGAAGAAGTAATCCGAAGCCCTCAGACAATGTATGCTGGAGGAAGTGTTCTGTGCTGGGGTGGTACCACCGTGCCTGGGCTGCTCTTGTTAGTTCGGGATCACTTTGTGGATCAAACTTGCAGAAGAAGTTTGAATTACTGTGAGATTTGCGAGCTGATGTGCATTAAGAGCTGATGGAGACTAACCTGTTTGTCTCTCCTTTCTAGTGGTCATTAGACAGCATTTATGCAAATAATTGAGTTTGATTAGACTAGGAGTGGTCCAGCAGCTAAATTAAGATCCTGGGAAACATCTAACTCCAGGGTTTATTTGCGTTTCCCTCACACCAGCTACATATATTTCCATATATTTATTTTTGTTTTCTTTTTCATTTCAATGTATTACAGGAGTACAAATATTTTTGGTTACATGGATCACTTTTAAAATGCATGAGTCATGGTTATAAGTGTGCCCATCACCGAGATAGTGTTCACTGTACCTGTTACATTGGTTTTTGCACATCCCCACATATTCTTATTTTGTTTAGTTTTGGTTTTGTTGTACTTTCAGAGGACTGTGTTCAAAAATAGCCAGTCATTTCTTTCCAACTGTTTTCAAATTGCTCATTTTAGTGCAAGAATAAATGAGCAAATGTCAAAATCCTGCTCTGATGGTTCTCTTTGTCTTTAGAACAACAACATTTGAGGGCCCAATTATGGAATGCTTTTCTGTTTTCCATAAGCATGTCTTCATCAGTGCCCTAGTTCCTGTTAATACTTTCTTGGAGTCACATTGATTTTATGAAGTCTCTTTGAACACAAGAATGTTCAAGGCTAAATATAGAAATAAATCAATTAGTATTATTTTTGTTCACAGAGTGCAAAGCAGTATGCATTAGAAATATACCACATGTATTTATATCTACCCATACCTATATCTATGTCATCTATATTGATATCTGTATAGATTTATTTAGCTAGGGTATAAGACTGAATTTAGTTCCTGATCTCAGCTCTTCTGTCTTCCACAGAAGGGACTATTCACTAAGTCTCATGATCCAGGGATACCCACCACCCCTAAGCCACACAATGCAGTAATACCCTTTGTGTCTAAGAAAGAGTTTTAAATTACATATTTAAGCTCTTTGGGACCTGTAACTAAGAAGGTGCTTTGATAAATTTAAATTAATAACTACAAAGAAGTCTCTGGGATATTTTTATCTAAATTTGTGTGTGAGTATAGAATAGTCACTCCACTATAGGCCATGAAATGATATTTGTCACTGTGAACCTCTTTGATTATCTAGACCAGAGAAAATCCTAAAAGGTAAATAGTTGAACAACCAACGGATGTCTCAAAGACAGTAAGAAATGGCAATAAAGAACCTAATATTTACCAAGAACCTACTATGTGTCATCAGGCTTAGTATTTTACACACATTAACCCAATTAGGTTTATAATTAGCCTCCAAGGTCTAACAATTCTCATTTTCAGATGAGGAGACCAAAGTTGGGAAAAGATAAGGAAGTCATCAAAGGCAAGACAGTTAGTGCAAAGACTATATTGATCTCCAAATAGCACGGCTAAAACGTGTCCTCCCTCCACCCATTCCAAGAATGCCTCTGAAGCCCAGCAGGCCAGGGAAATAAATGTAACCTTGGGGTGCTTCTCATAACTCCTGAGCTCTTTCCCCAAATCCCTGATGGAAATAGCACTCCCACGCATCTTCCTCACACACCCCCCTCACTCCCTCCTTTTCTGTGTGTTTCACTCACTGTTTTCATTTTGCTCTATTCATAAAGTCCTTCCCACCCTTATCTGCTTGTAAGAAGAAACAGAAATAAACACTTTAGGTCTTTAAAAGTCATGTGTCCCACTCATAAAGTAAGCAAAAGAACAAACATACAAACAAGCAAGAGATGAACGTTTATAGTTCTCTAAATTTTATATATATGGAATATAGTCCTATAAGGACCACATATACTGACAATTTTTCTGCATTCCTAAATTAGCATCCTGTAGCTTTTGCAAACAGCTTCCTTCAAACATCCTATATTATCACATCTGGCCTTATCATCAGCAAATAGTCTAGACTCACAGAGAAAATGGAGACAATAGACAGCACTCTCTCAATGCCTCAAACTCCATTCACTCCTTACACATGTAAAAAGATTATAACTAAGCTGGGGGAGTATACCTTCTTCATGTCACCACCCAGGACCCAGCATGGGAGCACTATTGACATCAGGGACTCTGGGGAAAAGCAGCTCAGAATTTAGACTCTAGGTTAGCCACTTTTCAACAATTTGACCTTATACAAATTATTTAATTTCTTCAGACTCCCTTCAGTTTCTTCAAAGAAAAATCTTACCCCATAGGGTTGGTTGTTGTGGTGGTCCAATTTAAGAAAGCATGAAAGAAATTCTTATTAAAGTAGTAATTAATACATAGTCAGGACTCAATAAATCTTTATAACAATGATTTGTTTCCATCAGAGATTATTTGGTTATTATATTTGTCAGAAACAAAAGCCCACTGAACCTACTTTAAACCAAAGAGAGAGTTCACTGGAAAAGGTTCAAGACATCTGGCAAAACTGCAGAGTATAAAGGATTGCCTGGCATCTTGGAACACTAAAGAGGGAGGAATAGATGTAGATCACTTCTCTATCTCATCTCTTATTTCTGAGTTTTATTACTTTTCTGCAGTTTCTCTCTCTCCCTCTCTCTCTCTCTGTTCCCCTCTCTCCTCCCTGCCCCCACGCCTCTGTGCTGGAGGTCTCTGCTCTCTCAGTATTTGACCCAAATTGCCTATCCTAGCTAAGTCCACCTCACCTCCAGTTCAAGTATACATCATCATCAGTTAAACTAAGGCCCTGTTTCTGAATTTCACATTCTCAGAGGATGAAATACATTTGCCCCAGTTTAAGCCAGGAGTCTACCTCAGTCCAATGGACCATGGCGGGAATGGGGGTAAGGTAACCTGGCTTAGTGGGGCTGCAGGAGCAGCCTTTCTGGGAAGTGAATATGGACAGACCAGACAAAGGAGAGAGGACACGCCTGCTTTGTTACAATTATTATCACCATGGGAGGCAGAGAGAAGACAAAACTAAGATGCTCTGATTCAGGCATCATGTGCTACGCTTTCCATTGTCACCCAGTATCCTCACTAAGACCTGTAAGAAAGTCAGTCCACACAAAGTCCCATAATCAAATGTTTATAGCAATAGTATTCATAAAGCCAAAGACCGAAACAACCAACTGGTGAATGGACAGACAAGTTGTGATATATTCATACTATAGAATGCTTCTCAGCAATAAAAATGAATAAAATATTACACATGACAACATGGGTCGATCATAAAAATATGCCCAGTGAAATAAATCCAATGCAAAAAAATTGCCAATTTTGTATTTCTGTTTATCTGGAATTCTAAAAATGGCAAAACTATAGTGAAAGAAACAGATCAATGGTTGCCTGGGGTTGGGAGTGATGGGGAAGGGGTGGAGGTGGAGGTTGACTGCAAATGGACATGAAGAAGTGTTTTAGGGTGATGGAAGTATTTATATCTTCATTGTGGGGGAGCTTACCTGACTGCATACAGTTACCAAATCCATCAAACTGTACATTAAAATGATTGCATTTTATTATCTGTAACTTATACTTAAGAGAGAAAGAGAGAGAGAGAGACAGAGATTGAGAGAGAGAGAGAGAGAGAAAGGAGCAGGGAGGGAAATAGGAAGGGAGGGAAGGAATGAAGGAAGGCTACAGACTGCACTTTCCAAATTCTACATGCCATTTTTAAGGTGAGGCAGCATATATTAATTACTATGTTTATGAATATATGATTACCACTAATAAAACATTTTATTGAGCAATTCCATATGGCAGAAAGTATGCTAAATAACTCCTTTATTTGCATTACTGAATTTAATTCTCACAGCAACCCCTGTAGAGTAGGTGTTATTATCCCCGTTTTAGATATTAAGAAGTGATCGTTCAGAGAAACTACGTTTCTTGCTCAGATCACCCAGCTAGTTAGTGGCAGAGCTGGGATTCCAAATCAGGTCTGCCTGATTTCCAAGCCTCTGTTCTCCATGGTCACCCTTTGAGAATCAATCCAATATAAAACTCAGATATTTTCTCATGTCATGATCATCATTGGTTGAAAGAAAGAAAAATTAGCTAAATTGCAGGTTTTTAAGCCAATGTCCATGAATGAATGAATCATATGTTTTTTTGTGCCCTACTAAGGGAGTTAAATAGTATCTCTTATTATGTGGACTAACATATGTTTTATTATGTGGACTAGGTGATTTTCTCATTTGTGTGATGCTTACGTGGGATGGAATTTTTAAAAATTTGTTTAAGAAAAACTTCAAATGCAAACTGAATAATTCATATCCATTGGAAGCCAACTCGGAAACCATTGCAGAATGCTAGTCAACTTTCACTACAAAGGGCCACTTTGTAGATCATATACATGGTTTTTAAAATGCTTTTTAGTGTGTCACCAGTGTTGAAGATACTTGGTCTACTCCATCAGAGTGAATTACAAAAAATCAAGATGATGATTTACATAATTGGAGGGAAGGAGAACTATCTTTGCATTATCTATCAATGGCCAAGTATTTAATGAATTTCTACCATGACTCAGAACTCTATACTGCTTTGGAAAAAAAGTAGAATAAGGCAAGAAATCATTTCAAGACATATTGTTATATAATTGCACAGAAAAAAAATTACTGAGCATGAAATAGACACAATTAAATAAACTGTATGGTTTCTAATACAGTTACCATATAACTTCATAAATGGAGGAAGTCAGAATGAGCTGGAGGAGTCTGAGAAGTCTGTGAAGGGAAGTCCAGTGGAGCCGTGGAAGAGAGGAGAAGGCAGGGGAGAGAATAGGGTGAGGGGCAGGCAGAGAGCTCTGTTCCCAGCTGAGTGGCTTCACAGGTGGGTTACTTGGGCAACTTCTCCTCTGTGCCTGTATCCTCATTTGTAAAATGGGAACTCCTTACAAAATTTGAAGGAGTTGAGGACATGCCAACCCAAAATACACTGCTTTGGCATATTGATTATCTTGAATTGAAGGCACTCAAGAAGCAGCAGATGAAGGAAGAGATTTTGGACCTCCCTTTTCTACCTCAAAATAGACAAAAAAATTTTCTGTGAGAAAGGTGCCCTCCCTGTGCTAGGAACATCCTTATAATCTGACTGGGAATTGATGCTAAAGTGGATCTGTACAAACAAACTCACTAAAATAAACCTTATCTTCCAAAGTTTTTCCTAATATGTCTCAGTCACTTCCCAGCAATTTATTGCCTCTGGTCTGAACCCCTGTGTCTTGTCATTTCTTCACAAATATACCATTTCTTCGCCTAAAAAGAATATAATCTATCTGCCTGGTCACATCTTTGGGTCTTCATTTTCTTGAGCGCACTATCCATATACATGTAAAATTTTAATAAAACTTGTATGCTTTTTTCCTGCTAATCTGTCTTATGTCAATTTAATTCTTAAACTCAAGTAGAAACTCTAAGAGGGTAGAGGAGAACTTTTTCTCTACAGGTTGATATAAAAATTAAGCAACATAATACATGGTGTGTCTAGAACAGTGGCTACTATTTTGTCATTATAAGATGGAAATTAAGGTGAAACTTAAAGCTCAGTAAGATATTAATATAAGAAGGAAAAGGGGAAAGGTGGGGTGGGTGCTCTTGAGAAAAGCAGTAACATAGAAAATGGCATGAGGACTATGAGAAAGTGAAGGAAAAGGGCTTTATGGAGGAAATAGTACCATTTATGTTGAGGAGTGGCAAGAAATTAAGGTGAGATCAAGTGGAGCAAAATTTAGGATGGCCTTGAAATCCAGAAAGAGGAATGTGAGTTACACACAAGAGCAATGGAAAATCAGTTAGTTTCTTCCACAAGCAATTGCCCAGAAAGCAAAGTAGTGTTTAAAGAAAATTTGTTTCATGACAACTGATAAGATGAATTGGAAATAAGAAGTGACAAATAAAAGGAGAATAAATCGAAGGCTATTGAAGAATATCATGTATTTCAACAAAATTCTAAACTATAGTCCTGAAATGAGAAAGTTGGAAGTCTACCCAACAAAAGAACACCCCACATCAGTTGTAAGTTATGGGAGGACTATAACTACTTATTGCGACAGTGGTGCCTGATTCTGTAACAAATGACAAGGAAACTAGAGGATTCACTTTACTACATTTGGTTAAAATATATCTATTCCAGGAATGAAGGTAACTCTTTACTGCTTGTCATTCTTTTCCTCCTCACAGGCATTTTAAATATACAAGGGATACTCTGCAGTCACCCAAAGCTATGTAAAAATAGAAACTGATGAACAATTGTAAAAAAAAAAAAAAAATAGCCTTTCTAGTGTCTTGTTCTTTATGGTACAAAAGTCTAAGAAAATCCAGCATTAAAGAAAAAAGAAAAAGAACGTGATTGTGCAAACTCAGCAAGCTTTACAATCAACTGCAGCATTCTGAGATTGTCCCAATCAAAATTCATGTTTCTGTGTGACAGTTCCACTTGCCTTTATCCTGTAAATCCACTTCCCTTCCTGTGCCACAAACACTATAATGAAACAACATATTGTTTGGGATCTTCAGATCTTCTCCCCTTTCAGGATAATCTCTTTTACTCAGACTCCAGGTGTTGACCCTAGTATCAGTGTATATTCTTTAGACTGAGTCTCAATTCAGTATGATAAAACCAAAAAAAAAAAAAAAAATGCATCTCCTAGGTGTCATTGATATACCAGTATCAAGGCATTTGAATCTCTCAACCTTGTAAAAGAAAACTAATTAATTATAATCAGTCAAAACTCCCAAACTGTAGATACTGGTTACAAAGCATACCTGTTTCATGATTGGATATTAAAGATCAAATCAAGCCAGTCTTTCAGTCATCTTTTAGGATAAACGCCTACCTATGTCAAAGAAAACCACTGTCAGTATTTTTGATCCCAAAGCAAATGGCACCAGATGTGGTGACTGTGCATGTCCCTCCTTTTATAAAGCCGGGCAGGTAGAGTAGCACTTAGTAGCATCTGTGTGAGAAGCAGTATGCCATTAGTGATTTCCAGAGTCATTGCCAAGGGCGTATACAGCCAACAGCATCTTGACAGAGGAGCAGGTCAAGCTACATTCATTTCTGAAGCTCTTACCTATCTATCTCTATAGCTCTCTGTGGCCCGTTTATATTGCACAGGCACACACGAGCACACTCACTTTCATGTTGTCTTCTGTCCATCTCAAACTGAGCCAAGGGCCCTGGCCTGTCCTATTCCATGGTGTTCCAGATCCTCCGAATGCTCCATTTCCTCTCTCTCAAGCAGAATTCACATTTCTGTCTTATCTCAATTTGGAAAGAAATATTATATATTTAACTTTTTCAAAAATTCACACTAAAGTGTGAGTCACCAGATGATTGGTTTAACCCTGCCAGGGCTGTCTGACTTCAAACACAAGCCTCCATTAACCCAATGAGTCTCCATGTGGTAGTAAAAGTGCAAGGAAGATATTTTGATCAGAATGTGTTCCTGGGTTCTTTCACGGGACAGCACCCACATGAGAAAAAGAGAGGGCACTCAGCTGGCATTCCAATTCCGAAAGAAAACAGCTCAAAATACAGGTTGTTTAACTAACTCACTAGTCTTGTTTAGGATAATGACAACTGATTTATTGCTTACCTATGGCTGCTTTGGAATCTCTCTAAAGCTTTGCCATAGCCTCAAACCAAATAAATTTTTTAAATATTCAACAAAAGAAACATATGTCTATATACTGATACCTCTATTTGTATAAAAGACATATTCATGAACTAGTCCTATCTATATTAAAATTTCATAAATAGCCATCAGGTTTAAATGTTTGAAAAATGCTTCTAAAGGAACTCTCCTGAGTACAGAATACACACCATACACACACACACACACACACACACACACACACACACACACAATCTCTTCTCTCTCTCTCTCTCTCTCTCTCTCTCTCTCTCTCTCTGACATGGATTCGCCAAAAAGTTTCATAGAATATTGGGCCCGCTTTTTTCTCATATCAATCGTATCCTCACTTTAATGATGTTTGACCAGATGGAAAGACACCTTTTTCATCAATTATTTCCCACTATGCTTTAACAGTGAATATGTACTTCTGAGTAATATTTTATCATATGACACCTGAGATACAGCTTCATGAGCACGAGAGTTGCAAAATGAAATTGAACCGCTCTAGCACCAAAGCCATAAGCAAGATGACAGATATTGATTGTGCCCCAAGATGTAATGTAGGCACCTAATGGGGCGTAGTAATGTACAATGAATCATTAGAATATTATTTTAAATTTTCCATTCACCTGGGGGATTGCTAACGGGGTATTTCACCTTCAAGTTACTCCTCCGCCTCTCTAGAGTAGGAGAGCTCTTCATAAAGGTCATTTAGAACATGGTGGATTTTTAGCAGCTTTGAGAAAATTACTAATGATTTTCTAGGTCCCATGGAGAAGATGTATGTCTATATTACTGAGGATTAGAAATCTTTAATATTTTTTAAAAATACATTCTTGTTAGTCAAACAGAAAGGCTGAGACAATTTTCAAGACTCCAATAATCACAACAATGTGCCAAACAACTAGCATTTATGGAATGCTCTTCATTGCTATTTGGACAATGGCTTCACATACATTATTTCCCTAACATTCACAATAACCCTTTGAAGTTGCTATTATTATCTTCACTTTAAGGAGGGGCAGCTGAGGTAAATGGAGGTAGAAGCAGTAGCCTGACATGATCACAGAGTTGTGCTAAATGGTAGAGTCGAGGTAAAAAGCCAGATTTTTCTATATCTGGGGACTACCCCTTTTTAATTACTATATAATTCTACTTTAAAAAAACCTATAAGACCTTGAGTCATTCATTAGTAAGTTAAATGACTATTTGTCTTTGTAACTGTAGTTCCCACCCTAAAGCAGGTTGCCTAAGCTGACCTCCTGGTCACAGATACATGAAAAATGTTTCCAGTATATTTTCTGTGCCCTTAACTCTGAACCATTCATCATTGTCCTCTGCTATCCTTAGCTACTGAAAGCCTCCCATAGAGAAGCCCATGCACTAGTTGGATTCTGGCCTTGATCCTCCTCCCAACAGATTACCTGCCCTGGGCTTCTTTCTCTTAGGATGTTCCAAAGACAAAGACGTTTCAGATTCAATGTTTTTGTTTGCTAGTACATCAAATATATTCTCCTTTCTGTCTTGCCCTCACACTTTATTCTTTCTGTTTTTCCTGGATCCTGGAGGCCAATCAATACCCTACTTTGCTTTTAAGTCACCTCTCATCTGAAGACATGGTGGATAGCATGGTGGATAAGTCTTAGTTTTTGACATTAGATTGACTAGGTTCAAATCTGGTTTTGCAACATTTTAGTAGAGAATTGGAACTAATTTGGTCTGATATTTTGGCATAATGCTTCCAAGTTAGCATTTTATCAGGGCTTTCCAATATTTAACCGAAATAATTAAATAGTGCAAAGTTGTGAAAATATATATAAATATATATTTATATATATGCAAATATATATATATAAATTTATATATACAAATACCAGGGAACATTTTATGCCACGATATTTCCTCATATGGGCAAACATATTACACTCACACAAAACGTAGGACTGATTCAGCAAATGTATCTTTTTGATTTGTTCAATAGCATAATTACAAACTAAAGGGCCTTTATCATGGTTCCTCATGAATCCTTTAATTCAGTCAATGAAGTTAACCCATATTAAGCGCCTACTATGTGGCATGACTCTGTTAGTTTCTAGAAATTCAGCAGTGGCAAAAACATAGTCTCTACTTTGAGGCTCTCTCCATGTTTTGAAGAAGCAGAATGATTTATGCCACGATAGAAATGAGAAAAGACCTCTGTAACACAGTGGAGGGAACCCTAATATTTTCAATAGCTTGGCAGAAAGGAGAGATGCCAGTGAGCGCTCCTCGGAGGAGGTGACAAGAGATGAATCATGAGTTCTGAGTGGGAGTTGGCTATTCAGAAACTATGGGATTGTATAAACATCAGCCCAGTTTGAAGTGGCAAAAGAAAACTTCCACAGGCATAGAACAATGGTACACATTTAGCCTCATTTAAGTAAATTTATTTTAAATAATTAGCACAGGAACTGATCTGCAGGAAAACAAGCTTTCATCCCATAAAGAGAGAAGCTGTCAGATCCGTTCCTCCTTCTCCGCCAGAAGTCCTCTCCCTATATTGCTTAAAGTTTCTACTACCTAAACTGGCAAATAATTGGGATTACTTCCAGACACTAAGATAAATGTGGGGTCCATCATCTTAGCCTGTGACTGTCCCCCACAGCCATATCCCTGTCCCCAACCCAGAAAAAAAAGTCTTTGCAAAAGCTTATTGCACCAATATTTTACTGAGGAGAATATAATTCCAAGGCAGCAAGAGTGAGAGAGAAGGAAGGGAAACACATATAATACAGTGTGTTATAGAGCCGTGCAGAATTTGAGACAAGCTATTTGCCTAGTCTTACAGGACATCTTCACAGAGGCCACATGATGCTATTGTAAATCTGAAAAGTCCATCTGGGGAGAAAAAGGGGAAAAATTATCTACAAGTTCTAATATCCATTGCTCATCATTCACTCCAAAGGGCATTAACTCCCTTGCTGTTTTGGATCACACATGCATGAGCACTGAGCATGTGCCCTGGTGCCTCATATCTCAGTAGCAATTGAGAAGCCCAGAGGTGGGGGGCAAGAAGTGAAAGTCATCAGAATGAAGCTGGCCATTATTGGATCATACTCATGAATGACATGAAAGATCAGGAATAACTGCCACCATGGATGCCTTGGTTTGTGGCAGCAGAAACTTGACATTAAGACTATGGCATTTGTCTTTCTGTGCCTGGCTTATTTCACTTAGCATGGTGTCCTCCAAATTCAACCATGTTGTTGCAAATGACAGAATTTCCTCCTTTTTAAAGGTTGAATAATATTCTATGTGTATACATATACCACATTTTCTTTATCCATCCGTTGATGGACATTTAGGTTGGTTTAATATCTTCACTGTTGTGAATAACACTGCAATGAACATAGGAGTGCAGGTGCTACTGTTTGAATGACCCCTCTAAAACTCATGTTGAAATTTTTAAATTTTTTTTTATTTCAGCATATTATGAGTGTACAAATGTTTAGGTTACATATAATGCCCTTGCCCCACCCGAGTCAGAACTTCAAGTGTGTCCATCCCCCAGCCGGTGAGCACCACACCCATTAGGTATGTATATACCCATTCCCTCCTCCCCCCTCCATCTGCCCGACATCCAATGAATGTTACTACTATATGTGATGTGCAATTACATGTTGATCAGTTAATATCAATTTGCTGGTGAGTACATGTGGTGCTTGTTTATCCATTCTTGTGATAATTCACTTAGTAGAATGGGTTCCAGCTCTATCCACAATAATACAAGAGGTGCTATATCACCATTGTTTTTGTTGCTGAGTAGAACTCCATTGTGTATATATACCACATTTTATTAATCCACTCATGTATTGATGGGCACTTGGGTTGTTTCCACATCTTTGCAGCAATGTGTGCATCTACCCAAAAGAACAAAAGACATTCTATATAAAAAAAAAAAAAAAGAAGACATGCACTGGAATGTTTATAGCAGCATATTGAACTTTAATTGCCATTTTAACACTGTTGAGAAGTAGGACACTTCAAAGGTTATTTGGTCATGAGAGTTCAGCCTTCATGAATGCATTGATGCCATTATCTTAGGAGTGAGTGGGTTATTTCAGGAGTGGGCTCCTAATAAGAGGATTAATTCCGCTGATTTCCTTGTTCTGTCTCACATGCATGCCTGCCTTTCTGCTTTCTACCATGGGATGATGCAACCAGAAGGACCCTGCCAGATGGCCGAGCAGATGCTGGCACCATGCACTTGGACTTTCTAGCCTCCAGAACTGTGAGCCAAATACATCTTTTTTCTTTATAAATTACCAACTTTGTGGCATTCTGTTACAGAAGCAGAAAAAGGATGAAGACAGCAGATATTCCTTTGACATATTGACTTTGATTCCTTTGAGATCTCACTTATATGTGGTATCTAAAAAAGCCGAACTTATAGAAGTAAAGAGTATAATGATGGATAGCAAAAACTGAGGCTTAAGGAGGGGGATGGAGGGAGTAGGGAACTGTCAATCAAAGGGTACAAAGTTTCAGATAGACAGGAGTAATAGATTTTGAGATCGATTGCACAGCAGGGTGACTATAGTCAATAATAATGTATATTTCAAAATAAAGAAGAGATCAAATTTCAATTGTCTCACTCTAAAAAATGATAGGCAACTAAAGTAATGGATATTTTAACTAGCTTGATTTAATCATTCCACAATGTCATAGACATTAAAGCATCATGTTTTACCCATAAATATATACTATTATTATTTGTCAATAAAAAATAATATTAATAATTTTTTTAAAGACCATGGGAAAAGCCAAGTACTTGGTAGAGCAGCTCCATCCAGAAGGCAAGTCTAGAACTCAGACCTGAAGCACAGAAACTGAATCTAATATACTCTCCATAGGTGAGTGGGCATTTCCATAGAATCAAGGTCACTCTGGATGCTAGTACCTTCCCTGCCCTTGTTCTATGCCTATGTTTTTAACTCCTTGGTCCTGCCTTATTAGCAAGACCTTTTAGCAGATCAGGAAAGTTCAACATTTCCTTTGTTTTTAGACAGACTTTGGCTAGAATGTTACCTGCTACTTACTGACAGAAATTACATAAATCTTCTGAGTCAGATTTTTTTATTTGCAATACAGAGATAAGCCCACTTCCCTAACAAGGCTTTTGGGATTGTAAAATGAGATGTTATCTCTGAAGGACTTAAAAAAATTATTGACCAATAATGGGAGCAAAGGTGATGTTAGTTTTTTCCCTGAATCATAATCATTATCCTAGTTTGTGGCTCTCCACTATCCCTACTCTTAGACATTTTTATACATATGTCTATGCATGGCAGGAGGGTCTCCACAGTACTTCTATTAGGAATATTTTTATGACAGTAAAACTTGGTTAAAAGGCTTATGTAATCATTAACCTCTTCTTTCTCAGCTCAACACAACCCTTCCACACTCTGCTTGGTGATACTGAGGCTCTTCTTGCCAGTAAGTTCTATATCATATCTGCCGAAGGGTACTAACAGGAGACCAGAAGACCAGAGGAGAAATAAGAGACTTGCTTCTTTCAGTTTTCCTCTGTTTCTGTAGGTGTCATTTCAACAATGGCCCTTCATCCTGGCAGCAGCAGTTGGTTCCAGTTTCCATCTGCCCTTGGATGTTCCCAAACTAGCCTCATTGTACCCCCTCAGAGATCGTATTAAATAGAAGTGATGTGAAAGTACCCTGCTATGGTCTGAATGTTTCTGTCTTCCAAAATCCACAGGTTGAGTTTCCTGTGTTGAAATGTCCCCAAAGTGAAAGTATTAGGAGGTGAGGATTTGGGGAGATGATTAGGTCATGAGGGTAGAACATAATGAATGGGATTAGTGCCCTTATAAAAGAAGCCTGAGAGAGACTCTTTGTACCTTCCACCACGTGAGGACACAGAGAGAAAACAGTCAACAATGAACCAGGAAGTAGACCTTCACCAGACACTAAATCTGTTGCCACCTTGATTTTGGTCTTCCCAGCCTCCAGAACTGTGAGTAATAAATTTCTTTTGTTTATAATCTACCCAGTCTAAGGTATTTTGTTATAGTAGTCCCAAAGAACTATTATAGGCCCTCTCATTAGAAGTCTAGGACCCAATTCTGAAGTGCCCCTTCTCTGAGCTTTTGATATGGTGCCATCATCTGGACAGACAGGTTTTTTGTCCTAAGAGTTCCAAACTTCCCCACCACCACCACCACCACCACCACCACACCACCATAGAAATCATAGTTGCTTCCTCCATTAGTTCTTAGATCTAGTTCTTCAGTACTTGTTTGGTTAATTCCCTATAATACGTTTCCTCTGTTGAAATATCTGATATGGTTTCTATTTTCCTGACTGGACACTATCTGATATGAAGGATATTAAGATCAGTCTTGCCAAAAAAGGGGGATGAAGAAGTTATCCAAGGGCCTGATAAACGTTTTGAAAAAACAGAAAGGTGAAAATATTTACACATGTACACACACACACACAAGGGCTCTTCAAACAATTCATGTAAAATGCATATTATGAATAAAACATGCATAGGTTTCAAAATTTTTGTGCCAAAATAAATTGATCTATTTTGAGACACTAAGAGCCCCCATCAGGCAACATGAGTTCCGCTAAAATTGAAGCAAGAACAAACATCAAATTGATTTTATATAAATTTGGAAGGAAGAAGGGTGAAATTATTGCTGCTTCACAAAAAGTTTATAGAGACAACGCCCCAAAGAAATTAGCAGTTTACAAATAGATACCTCATGTTAAGAAGGGACAAGACAACATTGAAGATGAAGTCCACAGACCATGCATATTAATTTGTGAGGAAAAATTCAATCTTGCTCATGACCTAATTGAAGAGGAGTGACACTTAACAGCTGAAACAATAGCCCAAACCATAGACATCTCAACTGGCTCAACTTGTACAATTTTGACTAACAAAATAAAGTTGAGCAAACTTTCCACTTGAGGGGTGTCAAAACCATTATACACAGATAAGCTGCAGACATAAGTAGAGCTTTCAATGGAAATTTTAAACAAGTGGGATCAAGATCCTGAGGCATTTCTTTGAATAATTATAACAGGAAATTAATCATGGCTTTATCAGTACAATCCTGAAGACAAAGCACAATCAAAGCAATGGCTACCAAGAGGTGAACAATGGTCCAGTCAGAGCAAAAGTGGACTGGTCAAAAGCAAAGGACATGTCAAAGGTTTTGTGGTATGCTCAAAGCATTTTCCTTGTTGACTTTCTGAAGGACCAAGGAACAATAATATCTGCTTATTATGAGAGTGTTTTGAAAAAATTAGACAGAGCTTTAGCACAAAAATGCCAGGGATAACTTCACCAGAGAGTCTTTCTCCACCACAACAATGCTCCTGTTCCTCCCTCTCATCATACAAGGGGAACTTAGCAAGAGTTTCAATGGGAAATCATTAGACATCCACCTTGCAGTCCTGATTTGGTTCTGTTAATGTTTTGTTTGTTTGTTTCCTAATCTTACAAAAACTTTAAAAGGCACCCATTTTCCTTCAGTTAATAATGTAAAAGAGTCTGCATTGCCATGCTTGAATCCCTAAGACATTTTTTTGGAATGCACTAAATGGCTGGTATGATCCCTTAAAAAAGTGGGTTGACCTTGATGGAGCTTATGTTGAGAAATTAAGTTTATATATTTTTTATTTTTTTGTTTCATTTTCCCACAAACTTTTAGAAGTCCCTCTGTGTATGTCTCTCTGTGTGTATTTGTGCATGTGTGTATGTAATATGCTATTTTGTGTGTATGTGTGTGTGGATAGATAGATAGATAGATAGATAGATAGATAGATAGATAGATAGATTTCAATGTAGTTAGAGTTTGCTTCTCAGGTAATAGATAAACCACCAAAAAGCAGCTCTATCTACTCCATCTAACAACCTTTAATATATCTAGACACCCAAGAAGTTCATTTGTCATTTATCATCCAACAGTCAATTTACCAAATGTTCTCCAGATACTAGTTTATGGACTGATCTTTAATGGCCTGTCACTGTTGACATCTAATGTCAATACCTGAGGCCAAGTGGATACTTTGGGCATATTCACAGAGGATAAAACTTCCCTTTGCAAATTCTTATAAAAGAGAATTCTCTATCTTAGTTATCAAATTGTGATATGTTCATTATTTTGTCACAGCCTAAGCTTTCAGAGGAATTAGTTTTTCATGGATGATATTACTTAAGATGATGGGCAGTGGGTAGGGAGAGGAATGCAATAATGGAGAGAGATGACATGTTGTAAAATGCTTTCAAATGGTTTCCGAGAGCTAGAAGAATATTTACAGATTTCAACATTTGTTCCCTTATAGTATAAAAGAAAACTTTAATCAACTGGGGTGGCAGACGCAAAAGTAGTGAAGATGAGTTAAATGTAGATGAATTCTTAAAGGCATTCTTTAAGGAGTTCTGAATTAATGGACCTCAAAACAAAATGACAAGTCAACATGAGTTCAATACTAGCCTATATAGGTTCAGCTGACATGGCTATGGATGGGGACATCTTTTAAGCAATAAAATTTTATAACAAAGACATATGTATGTATAATAACCCACATATATAGTAACCCATGGAGATTTTTACACATGTATTTTTAAGTATTTCCATAATTTTTATAAACTAAAATTTTTTAAATGAGATTAATTGCATGTTCCTCTCCAAAATTACCTGGTTACCATTTAATTTAAGACATAGGTTCTTTAAAAAGTGCCAAAACTTCATAAAAGCTATAAAAGAAAACCTCTCCACACAAAACAGATCATTTCACTATAAAATGAACTCTCTCTAGCAACCCTAATACTATGTGTGATTTAGATGGAAAGGCCCAAAGGGAAGGCTTTTCTTTTTTTTTTTTTTTTTTTTTTTTTTTTGAGACAGAGTCTCGCTTTGTTATCCAGGCTAGAGTGAGTGCCGTGGCGTCAGCCTAGCTCACAGCAACCTCAAACTCCTGGGCTCAAGCAATCCTCCTGCCTCAGCCTCCCACGTAGCTGGGACTACAGGCATGTGCCACCATGCCCGGCTAATTTTTTATATATATATCAGTTGGCCAATTAATTTCTTTCTATTTATAGTAGAGACGAGGTCTCGCTCTTGCTCAGGCTGGTTTTGAACTCCTGACCTTGAGCAATCCGCCCGCCTCGGCCTCCCAAGAGCTAGGATTACAGGCGTGAGCCACAGCGCCCGGCCTGGGAAGGCTTTTCTTTTCATTCTATCACTAGTATTAAACCTACTACTGTTTTCTAAAAATATTCATCTTTCATCTTACTCTTGCAAAGAACCCTGGCCACATGGCCTTAGTAAATGTATATTCAACCAGACTGTGACTATCAGACCCAGCTTCCCCAAAAGCCATGTTTGTCTTGTCATTTCCATTTGAGAACCCCCAACATTTTCCCATTAGTTATTTTCACAGAGCTGGGCATAATGTGCTCAGTAACTATGACTAGATTTCCTGATCCTTCTAGTAGGAACTTCTAGACTAGAATTTAATGTCTTTCATTATTCATACTGTTTTCTTTCTACTGTAGAAAATGACATGATATCATGCATCTACAAGTGCCAAATTCATACTTGCTTCTTTCTTTCCACGTGCTATTTCCCTTGCCTAAAATATCTTTCCAAAGTTGTCTCTCAATACCCAGCTCAAGTTAGTCCTATCTGTCCAATGGAACTTAGTATAAATTCTGCACTCCCTATGTATTATGCTCCACTATAAGCAGCTTTGCATATGTAAACTTATTTAATTCTCCCAAAAGCACTATGAGGACGATAATATTATTATTCACATTTTATAGATAAGGAAACTGAGGCAGAAGAAGTTGAGTAAATTTCTCAAGATCATATTGCAGAGAGAGCTAGGATTTAAACCGAGGCAATCTGGCCCCAGAATTCAGTTCTTAACTGCTATTTTTTCTAATAGGTTTTTCTAACTTTTTTTTGTCTTATTCCTGTCTACATTTACCTGCCACTTCCCTAAATCCTTTCAGCATACCTTCACTAAAATAGACAATTAGGCACTTACTAATATGTAATATCAGGCTATGTTCCAGAGCTCATAGAAACATAAATAAAAATATTTGAGTATTTGTTTACATGATACCTATTACAGATAAGGACACTGAGGTGCATAAAAAGCACATTATTTGTTAAAATTCACCAGAACCAGCTTTTCCGACTCCGAATTCAGTGCTTTGTCTACCACACACAGTTTTTACCATCTTCTTCAACCCCTATTTAATTGAAGTATGTTTACCTTTCTTCTCCCTTGTATAACAATCTTCAATTTGGCCTTCAAACTTTCAGCAGTTACTGCACAGTGATGTTCTATCCTTAATTCAAACTGACGTCCCAACTGTCATGTTTTATTATAATTAATTTCCCATGTTCAATTTTCTACAGTAATGAGTAAATCCTCCAGTCTTTCCAAGTCAGAATTATTGCATGTCTTCTGCTAGTGTATTGCATCCCATTTCCCATCTTGGTAAAATTCACCAGTGTCCTATGTGAGATTTCTGAACTTAAGAAATTTGAGCAAGTCCCCTTATCTATCTTTCTGGGCCTCAATTTCCTTTCCTCAGTTCCTACTAGCATTAAAGTAAGTCCCTGTCTTACATCTTGCATGACACCCCCTTCTGGGAAAACCATTCTTCTGAATGCTGAGTCTTTCTTCTTAGAACCACTGTCCCCTCTGCTTCCCTCACACTCCATCACTCCTCACTTCCTGCTCTCCTGCCCTTCCCCTCTCTGCTCACCATCCCGTCCTGGGCTCCACAGAAAAAGCTGACTTACTCCATTTACCAGTGGTCTCAAGCAAGTTGACCCCATACGGTTCTCGATCCTTCACCCAGAACCAATCTAGCCAGTGTGTACTACTCTACTCTGCTCTTTCTAGCTCCTCATGTTTTCCTCATAGCTGTTGCTGTATCCCATCATGGTTATAAAGCTTTTCCCAGGTGAGATCCTAAGCTGACAGTAACACAGCATACCATAGTAAAGGCCTCCTCCAATCTCCCACTATCCATTAGCACCTCCCTCATTATCCCTAGTCCAGCAAAGAGTCCCCCCACCCAAGCACTGAGCATCTCAGATGACATTCTCACCCCAAAGCAATTGCACAAGAAGTCTACATTCGAGATACAGTGTTACCATTGTCATATCAGCCAGCATTTATTGAGCACCCGTAATAGGCTAATCACCGTGCTAGTTCTCAGACACAACTAATCTCATTCAGTCCTAACAACATCTCTAGGCGATTTGCCCCACCATCACCCCCATTTTACTGCTGAGATATAGGTCAAGAGGTCAAATGACCTACTCACGGGAATAGTAGAGCCAGGATTGACACTGGGCGGTTTATGTCCAATGCACACTTGACCAATCACCACTCTGCAGTATATATTTATATCCCAAATCTATTTGTATGTTTTATACTCACTTCTTATGAACAAATGCTTCCCATATGTCTACTGTGCACTACAAACTATTTCTAGGTCTAGTGTCCGGGACGGCAGAAATTGTCCACTATTTCTCATAGAACCAAGCGTGCCTATCCTAGTGTCCACTAGAACCTAAGTTCTGGAGAACTTAGGCTCATGTATGTGCTGCTCACGCTTACATCCCCTGCGTGGCGTCTGAGCACATTACAGATGGTCAACAAACATTTGTTGAAGGAAAATAGCATATTTCCAAAGAAATACAGCTATTTCTCCCTCTCAAGTTACAGTTTTAGTAGCTGTGCCCTAATACAGAACCACATTCGAGTGCATTCAATGCTGCCGCTGCTGCTACTGAGAGTGCTAGTAACCTACACGATTTGGTATTATTCATGTAACTAACTGCATTTGGAAGGAAATCTGGTTTTGACTTATATGTAAGACAGCTTTATTTAGTCTTATACTAAACAAGGAATATATTAAAAAGCAAATTAGTTGCTCCTAGAAGTTTCTAGAAAATAGCATGTGCATAAAAACCTTATTTACCTTATCCCTTGAAATCAAAGGGCATTTTTAATACTAAATGATGCCTGTTGCATGATTCTTATTTTTCAGTTGCACATAAGTGTGCTCCTACTGTCGCAGTTACTATTATTCAATTATAAGAAAATTAAGACAGTTTGGTTAGTGGATCATTGATAACCTAACTTTAATGGCTCATTTAACAGCCCTTGCTTTTGACATTTCATAAAAGTGTTTTAAATTGGAAAATTAGCTTTGGGGATAAAATTATACAATATGTCACTTTGTCAGAATAAATAATTTTTGATGTGATAGCTTTTATTAAATAAAAGAGCTGTTGAATGAGTAATACATTAATTAGATATGTAAAAATAATATTTAGGTTAAGAATGTACCAGTCGATTTAGTTCTAACAAATGCATTCAACTGATATCCTTTACTAATGACAGAGGTTAAATATATATAAGCCTGTCCAAAGTATCTGATAACAGAAATGACAAAGGAGTGTTAATCCTTCCTAATTCTTAATGGTTTGTATTCATTCTTAGTCTATTTTGGTGTGTGTGGTGGGGGGGGAGAGGTGGTTACAAGTGTTTTCCATGAATACTAGATGCCCTAAGGAGGGAAAAACACTGAAAGATACAGAGATACAGATATGCTTCATAGGTTCTTAGGAAAATCTTTTTGTTTCATGATTACTCTGAGAACATTCATTAAATCTGCCTTCCAAGGTGATATAATTAAATTCTAGAATTAAATACCTGAAAATTAATCCTCCAGAACTTCACTGACATGTATTTATCTTGAAAACAATTATTTTTATTCTTCAGTGAGTAAAATCTTCTCAGCAAAATAGGGAAAACCTTCCTAATGAAATGCCATTTTTGGTGGAGAATCTCTCAGGTAAGTTGCCAGTGGAGATGAAACACTTCTGCTACTATATAAGAAATATGATATTTCCTATGTTGTAGAAAATATTTGTAAAACAAACTGGAAGGAAAGTTGGGCTATTGAACCTATAAATGAAGAAGAAATATTCTTCTTCCTTCATGGAGACATAAACAAATGAAATAACCATAGACTTTGATTTTTATACAAAAATATCCATTGCAGGTTTAATTATGATAGGAAAAACTTGGAACAGACAAAATATTCACCATTCAAAGAATGGTGACATAAATGATATTATATCCATAATTTGGAATAATATGATGCTATCAATGATATTTCAATAAATATCATGAAAGAAAATTTTAAATAGAACAAAACTACTTGTAATTCTTTATTTCTTCACTATATTTTATATTCTCCAAATTTTTAACAATTTAGACTTTCTAAAATTTTAACAAATTTTCTGATCCTCAAAAGAATGAAAGATAATTTTCAATGGAAGAATCACATGTGCAGGAGTCCAATGAGAATAATTGGTTTTCTTCATAAGGCAAAGTTCTTGAAATGTCATAAAACATCCCTGGTATAAATCAGATGAAAGAAAGAGGATAACTGTTGAGGTATAAGCTGGCCAGGGCATGATAGGCACTTGCTAAACACTTTAATGTTAATTATGGGTCTGATTTGATGCTTGTTTTCCATCAGGTTTCCACCATATTTCCAAACCCTATTAGCTTGGAAGTGTTAATATCACAATTAAAAGCTTACAACTAAAGATGTCCACTAAAGTCTCATCTATAAAATCCAATTCGATGAATTTATATTAAGCACCTTCTCTCACAAATGTTTTGAGTTCACATTACCTACCAACAATACATCATGGATTAACAGAAGCACATTGTTTTCAAGTACCTTGCCCAAGATCAGACAGTCAGAAAAGCAAAGCAATGAATCAAATCTAGATCTTAAAGCTCCAAATCCAAGACTTCCTTCCAGTACTCAGCAGAAGTGCTTCTCCTCACCTTCTCTGTCTTCTTTCCTTTTGCTTGTCCATTCTTCAAATTTTGCCTCATCCCCAAAGCCCTTCTTGGCTGCTTCCAGTCTACAGTAATTTCCCTCTGAATATGTGTCGAGTCTCCTTAAGTTGATTATGAGTGTGAAGCTCTTGGCTCCCTCCAAGGGTCCATTACCCTCTCCTGCTTCCTCTCTCCCTCTTCCCTCTGCACCCTTTCTTCACAAGGCTGGCAGCAGAGTAGAAAAAGCCCTCACAGAGTTAGGAAGGCGAGAATGTGTGGGGCAGAGCCTGCCAAATATAGGAAGCTCGTATTGCAAGGGGCATGGAAAGAATGAGAGCATACCTGGGGAGCTTATCTAATACAGAAAGGGATCTTTAGGGCAGGATGTAACCAGAGGGTGAGAAATTAGCCAAAATAACATGTATTGAGCTTTCGCTATGTTCAGATATTTGTTAAGCATTTTACATGCATTATTTCTTTCAGTCTTGACATCAGCCCATTTTACAGTTGAGAGAACTAAGTCATTGAGGGGTACACACAGCTTGCTGAAAGACACAGCCAATAAGTGCTACAGCTATATTGAGACCCAGGTTTATGTGTTCTCTTAAGTGCCTGTAAGCCTGTGTATCTTACTGCAGAGATTGCTGATTGAAAAATAATCACTTACTGTGTCTGGTCAGAGGTACTTTTATTGATACTTCCAGGAGTTTGTCAAAATCCATATGCCCTGTTCTGAAGCTCGAGAAAGGGAAAAAGATAATTCTCTTACCAGCCCATTGGTTAAATTCAATGTCCTTGAGCACTGTCACAGTGGGAGAAATGTTCACAAACAGAGGTTACCTGCTGTTCCTCCCTCCTGGGATATGATGCTAGTAATGATATTTGTGAGAATGGTATTTCATTTTCCCTTTAGATGCACTTGGTGTTTTTTCATTGACAATCACAAGGGTCGGATGCCAGGACTCCAGCTGCAGCAAACGCAGCCCTCCCTGCTCACCTAGCTGTGGTGGGGAAGCTTCTGCCACTTCGCCCCGTGGGCCAGGGCTGTGAGACAGCTGAACTGGGCCCAAAGGCTGTGCCTCTGTTGGCAGCTACTCAGGAAGGCTTTCTCTGTGTTTACTATCCGTTGCACTCCCTCCTGGAGAGAAGAATGAGATAGGCATCTACAAAATAAAGGTGCAGAAGAGAATGATACCACAGGAACATTGTAACCACCTCAGGGATCTAGGCATGGATGACATCTCACAAAGACTTCTGAGGGGATTTGGACTCTGGTCAAACATTTAAAGCAGCTTCTGATCATGCTTTGTTTTGAAAACAGATTCAACTAGGACGGAAATATTCACATGGAAGCCAAAGGGTGTGTGAGCGAGCAAATGCTCCAAATGTTGTCTCTGGCAGAGGTCTTCAAAGAGCCAGGAAAAGTCTGGGGCTCATTTAAAGTGTTAGATGACTTAAAATTAGTTAGCAGATCAAGGAGAGTGTTTATTTCATTTCTATCAAGCTTTACCATGTGATAAACCAGGCTTGACACAGAACATGAGGCTACGGCTCCAAATAGGAGAACGTGGGCCAGGGCTGGAACTGGGCTTTGGGAAGGAACTATTATTGAAAGTTGCAGAGTCGGGCTTAGTCTTGGAGATGCCACCAGGCTGGGGTTTTCCAAACTGTGTTCTACAGAGCAGTGTCCACATAAGATCCTCAGGCCCAAATAAGTGTCTCACAGCTATAAAAATTGAAAAAAACACTATATACACTGTAACTGTGCCACTGCTTAGAAATTCACAATGCATATTAGAAGTATTTTGAGCACTATAGAAATTTTATAATTAAGAAAGCTGCTTCATTTTGCCCTAATTCACAATTTACCATTTGACTATGGGCTCCCTCTTCCTATATTACTATTACTAGTGCTAGTAATAGTAATAAAAATGAGTAGCAGCAGCAGAGCACTTACACTATGTGAGAGATTGTTCAGGAGTGAATTCATGTCCTAACTCAAGCCTCACATCAGCCTAAAACACAGTAGGCATTGCTGTTATCACCATTTTACAGATGAGGAGACTAAGGCATAATTTATTCAAGATCACATAACAAGTAAGTGGCAGAGCCCAGCTTAAAATCCAGGCAGTTCTCCACCCTTGCCTGGTCACTACAACACTAGGCCAGAGATGCTCAGCCAGGTGCAGCAAATGAGACACAGGACAGCCGTGACATACTGATGACTGTCAAATTTATGAGGTGACAAACATTTAAAGCAATTTTTGCAACTATTCCAAAATTTGAATAGCGGAAATGCTATTTGAACACTATTTGCATGTACCTTTATGAATTTGGTAATTATTACTTCAGCAGATGAAGACTTTGTGAGAATAAACCATAGCACCTTCCTTTTAAATCACCGCAACCAGTTGGTGATTTATTTATGGAGAATAAAGCTCTTTTGTTTGCTAGTGTGTGCAAATTATTTCCTGTTCTGTCTCTTTAAAGTTCAGTCTTTGTGATTTCTCAACTAAATCTAGAAGTTGTCTATGATTGCTGCTGTTATTTTATTGTTCCTATGAAATATTTATATTTAAAAGATAACTGATGTTAATATTCTCGATTAAAATCTCTGGATTTATGTATATTTTATTAGCGTCTGATGTTTAAAATTAGCTAAAATCTATTTGAGGGATTTCATAATAATTATTGTTTGTTTCTGCAAATTTTTATACCTGATAAAAATAATTGAACTTAATTTGTTTAAATTGATTTATTACTGCAGCTGTTTAAAATTTAAAATCACATTTTATGAAGTTTTAAAATTTTTAATTATTAAATTAAATGAAACTTAATAGTCCAATAACCAGAAAATCAATTTTCTAAAGTTGTAAAGATCATCATTTCTGTTGAGAACTTTATACTTAAAAACAGATTTAATTTTTACATGGCATTTATTTTCCCACAATTGGAATGTTTTTTGATTAAAGCTGAAGTCACCAGATTTACAAGGTAAACAAAGGATCCACCACAGAAGAAACTGACATGAGTAATAATGCAACATTAGGTTTCTCTCAAATGTCTCATTGTGTGCCCTGACACTTTCTTCTTCAAATTTTATGACTTACTTGCATAGAAAGTTATTAAACAAATTGCCTCAAACTGCACCAGTACCTAGTCAAAACACATCTAGTCACCACAGAAAAATATTTAAATTTTAAATGTGTGTGCAAGGGCAAAATAGAAAACAAAGCCTTTCTGTAGGATTTTTTACAACGATATTAGCTGGAGTTCAAGAAACTAATTATAAGAGTACATCATGACCGTTAGATTCAAAGTACTTTTCAATTTTGCTTTCAAAAATTGGTTTCTCACATTTTTGAACACTGGAATGAACATAAATTGCAAGAACATAAATTATGCAAAATGGAATTGACAACATGTAAAATTATATTGATATTTAATGTCAAATTTTATGGATTTAGAACAACTCAACTTTTTAAAAGGGAGGTCGAAATGGTTCATTACTGATATTTAACCACCATTTTACTTGAATCTCAAAAGAAAATCATTAACATTAGTAGAACAATATCTGACTGTACTTCAAGAAAAGCATATCACTATTTTTAAAAACTTATATAAAAATTGATAAGAAACTCATATGCATATATTATCATAAATATCGTCAACAGTATACTTTCATGTGAAAGAAAAGAACAAATCAGAGTCATTAGATTTGGAGAATTACAATTCCTTTGACATACAATTTATAGAAACTAAACTCTAGTGGGAAAAGAGTTTTATTTAAATGGAGAAAAAAGTAACACATACACTCTTTATATCTAATGCCATCTACTTGAGATGATAACGAATTAGAAGAAATCATCATTAAATTGTCATATTCAAAAATTACTTTTACCTATTTCAAGCATAAATACCTGTTATAAAACATTGTATTCATGGAATTAAGCTTATTAAAAATATTTTTAAATTTGTATTTGAATATTTTATGCAAATTCAATAGTTAATATCTTACCTAGAACTTTGTATTTCTTTCTTATAATTTGAAAAAAAAGGAAATGTAATATTTTTTCAATAAGCCTCATATAGATGATAAGAAAAAAAATGGAATGCAATATACAATGCTATGCTCTATCAACATCACATGCAAACAAAGAGATGTACCTTTAGAAACCCTGGTCTAGTCAATTTGATCTACCCAGGATGGCAATACTATGGCCATGTTCCAGAATTCCTTAGAGTAGATAATAATCAATCTATTAATATCAATGTCCTATTCCTTCCGTGCCTAACCTCATGACTACATGTGACTCTAATTAATCTTCCAGTCAGTTCAATTTTCTCTGAAATTGTATCAGAGAGCATAAGCAACCTATTTAACTTGAAGTGCATGTTTGTGGGTAGCACGGGATGGGGTAGGAGAATACACCCTTGTCCTAGGCGTTCTTCTGTACAAGGTGACATTTACTCAAATATTGTCGACTTGGGGATGTTTCCCATCTCTAACCCTCAGGTACATACGCTTTCCTTTGCTGGAAGTCGAGGTCATCTTGACCTAACAGAATCGGCTCATCAGTCAGGCATGTGGGATTTATAGAGCCCAGCTTAGAAACACATGGCAGGACCACTCAGAGGAATAAGGCTAGGGGGAGGAAAAGCATGAGGAAATAGGGAGGGAGCTAAAGAAGGAAAGAAGGAGGAGAGAATCCCAGACCTTCCAGAAAAGATACAACAGTGTAACAACAGCCTGTTAAGTCAACATTAGGGAAGGCCATTGTTTTCAACTGAGCTACTTGGCACTACATTCCAACAGACCAGACCAAACAGAAATGGAGTCACTCATGCTAAATGCCACATAATCAAACTGAAACTTATAAAAGTAGATAGATCTCCAAAGCAAATAGATTCTGTTCTAGCTGAGTTGGGCTAATAAGAAAGTCCCCTCTGCTTTAACCCTTAAAAAAGAGTAACCTGAAGTAACCTGATGTTAACCAGCCAGCTTTCTCCTCATTGTTCTGTTTCCTAGTTCTTGCCTTACGAAGCCCACTGTTCTGCCATTGCCTAGCGGAGGTCTCATTCTATTCTGTAAAATGGAGGCTGCCCTGATTCATGAGTCATGAATGAAAGGCAATTTGATCTATCACTACATTTTTCTAATTTTGTCTTTTGACAGCCTCAACAATGCAAGTGCTTTAGGACTTGAGGTATAATTCCTATTAGACCTTGTGGTCATTGTGTCTCTCAATACCATCAAAGGCCATCAAATTTACCAACCTACTCTACAGAGCAGGGGTCCTCAAACTTTTTAAACAGGGGGCCAGTTCACTGTCCCTCAGACCGTTGGAGGGCCGAACTATGGTTTAAAAAACTATGAACAAATTCCTATGCACACTGCACATATCTTATTTTGAAGTGAAAAAACAAACGGGCAAAAACACCCACCTGTGGCCCGCGGGCCGTAGTTCCAGGATGCCTGCTACAGAGCTTTGTCTGGCTAATACCACTTTATTTCTCTATTTTCTCTCCTCAGTTTGTCTTGTTAAAACAACGGGGCTCATTTTGATTTGTGTCGTTTTGTTTAACCACTAAAACCCTTTCTTCAAATGAAATCTTAGGAGAAGCTCAATGAAGAAAACAGAAAAATCACATACTATTCTATGTTGAAGCAAGGAAGTAGCTCCACAAACTCCTATAATGAAGACATTTGAATTTTTAACTATCTTGTTTTGTGGTCTTTATTTAATATTATGGTATGTATTCATTCAAATATTCTCTGTATGTCAATGCTTTTCGAACTCTACTGTGTATTATAAGAATTGCCTAGCGATATTGTTAAATACAGATTCCAACTGAAGAGTTATGGAATGGGACCAGAGAGCCTGTATTTCTAGTAAGCTCCTAGATGCTGCTGCTGTGGCTAGGTAGACCTCGGCCCACACATTGAGTAGCAAAGTACTGTGTTACTAGACATAGTCTAAACCATTTGACAGATAAATGAAAGTATAAGTTTCTACTATCAAAACTATTAAACAACTCAAAATATAATCAGGAGGAACTGATTAATGAGCTATAAACCTTATTACCTAATTAAGTGACTGCTACACTCAGAACTCAGTAATGTCAGCAAAGTCCTCACGCTTTCTAAACCTCAGTTTCCCCTTAGGTTCAGATTCTTTTGACTCTATGATTCTAAAAACATTGTACCCCCATAATATGCGGAAATAAAGATAAATAAATAAAAACAATGATGTAAATTTAATCGCAAGTCTAGGGTGGGTTGAGAGATTCCAAGAGAGTCAGAATAGTAGAAGACATTGCAGGTAAGATGCAGGCCATGAACTAGAGTTGGATAGTAGGCAGGCTCACAACCTCTGTGTGGCAAAATCGGATCCTACAGACTCCAAAGTTGGAGTCACTTTCTCAAGTACTGCAATGCTTTGACCCTGGGTGGCATTTGCCTTGGTCAAAAGGAGTGAAAAAGTATGTCCAGTCTGGCAGTGACACAAAGGACTCGGACCTAAAGGTCTACAGGGCTTATGAAGCCAATGTAAATGAGTGAAGTTGTCCGCAGGCCGACTGACGGAGAGTGTGACAAAATAAAGGTGCTACTTACTGCTCATCTCCAGACAAGTCTGCAATATAGAAACACAGGCTTATGGATTGCACAAAAGCAAATATTCAGATTTTTTGGCATAAGTAAAAATCCAGATTTTTTTAAAAAATGTAAATCTTATTTAAAACATAGTATGTGCTGGGTAACAAAGTCTGGATGAGGCCTTCCAATCGGTAATCCCTGGAACAAAGATTGTGTTTCATAGACAGCCATGATGACTTCTAATGAAATCCAAGTACCTCCGAGTATATCTTTTTTTTATGACCAAAAAGAAATTGCATAGCAGCCTGCAATAATCTTAACCAAGAGTTCCTCCTCCTCCTCCTCCTCCTCCTCCTCCTCCTCCTCCTCCTCCTCCTCCTCCTCCTCCTCCTCCTCCTCCTCCTCCTCCTCCTCCTCCTCCTCCTCTTCTTCTTCTTCTTCTTCTTCTTCTTCTTCTTCTTCTTCTTCTTCTATTTCTTTTTTGGAAGTTCTTGCTTGCTATACAGTCCTTGCAGTTAATCATAGGTTGCAAGTACGTCAAGTGTAGACTGTTCTGTCAGAGATGGCGTATTGTCCAAAAAACACCTTGGGGCTTCTTGTGGTTACTGGTTAGCATCTTGTTCTCTTAGGTTTAAGAAAAAACGTACAATTATTTTGTCATTCCGGAATGCTTCGTTATACTTGTTTTAAAGTGGAAGCTGAATGCTAGGTTCATTGAACAGTTTTGAAGTGTCTACACGGTAGAGGAAGAAAACCTAGTTGAATAAATATGCGCTGTGGTTTCTTCTTTTTCACAAAAACCGACTCATCTTTACCTTATCTTCCACTCCCTCAGCGAATTTAGTATTCTAAAAAACATGGAGGGAAAAAACAAGTAAATCAATCCCGGTCCTGTCAAAAGGTCTCACCATCTTCTAGTTAAAGATTGTGGGGTTTGGACTGGCTCTGGTGACAACAAAACATTCAACCAGTTCTATTAAAATGTCACTTAGATCACTTATCCGACTCTTGGGTCATGTTTACTAAACAGCTATTTGAAAAAAATGAGGGGAAAAAACTAGCCTAATAGTTGTTTAATTGACCCGTAAGCACAATAATTTGTTTCGTTAACTTGTTTTCACTTGCTAAGTTGTCAGACTAAATGGAAAGAATCAATCTTGTGTGGCCACAGATGTACAGATATTATGCAGTTTTTCTTTGCTTAGCCAAGAAGCGAAACTGGTGACTGAAGTTATTATTGCAGATCTAGGTTACTGAGCAGGAGGGTTTTTTTCTAAGACCTCAAATCAAAGTCAACAAGACACTTATCAGTAATCATAAAGTATAAAATGTGTATTGACCAATAAGCAATCTCTGACAACATAAAGCTGAAGAGTCGCTATTTGAAATCTTCAACAAGGAAAAAAATAGCTATAAACAAAGCTACTCCACAAAGGAAATATTTAACTAATATCACCTTAGGCTGTTTTGCACTCTTTTCTTGACCTACTTATCTCCATTTTGCCTCTGTTTAAATATGACACAGATGCAAATGGCCCTAGCCAAGATCTGCAGACCCTTAACTTATGTAAAGTAATAAATGATTGTTGTTTTAAGCCACTAAGTTTTGAGGTAGTTATGCAGCAATGGATAACAGACACATTTGGTTTTCATAATTTTCAGTTCTACTTAAGATGGGATTCACAGCGCTTATAACTCATAACAATCTATCTTTATTATATTTTTATAAATAGATAAAAATAGATTCAATCAAATCCATATAATGAAAGGCCCATTTTTTTAGTTCAGTAGCTTTTATCACCACATTCACCTTCTCTGTTCCCCACTGCTAAACCCTAGCAAACACTAATATGTTCTCCATTTCTAAAATGTCATCTTAAAAAATATTGTATTAATGGAATCATACAGTCTGTAACCTTTTTTTAGTCAGTGTAATTGGCTTATTTAACCCATTTTAATTCTCTGGAGACTCATCCAACTTGCTACATGTCCGTCCTTTTGTATTGTTGAGTAACATTCCACGGTATGGTTGTGTCACAGTTATTTAACCATAAATAAAGCTGCTCTGGACATACCTGTTCAGTTGTTGTGTGAACATCAGTTTTTATTTCTCTGGTATAAATGCCAAGGGGTACAGTGGCTGGTTATATGGTGGTTGTATCTTTTAACATTTCCATTAGCAATCTATGAACGGTCCAATTTCTCCCCATCCTTGCCAGCATTGGGGTTGTCTCCATTTCTTAGCCTTTCTGATGGGTGTATCATATTTTATTGAGGTTTTAATTTGCATTTAGCTAATAGCTAATGATGTTGAACAGTTTTACCTTTGTTTATTTGTCATCTGTATATACTCCTGGGGGAAATGCTTCTTCATGTTTGCCTGTTTGAATTGGTTTTATACCTCTGAGGTTTACGAGTTCTAAGTATGTACTAGATACTAGTTCTGTTTTGGACATGTGATTTGCAAATACTTTTTCCAAGTTTTTTTTTTTTTTTTTTTTTTTTTTAGTTTTGATGATGTCTAATTTGTCATTTGTTCCTTTTATGGATCATGCTTTTGGTGTCAAATCTAAGAATTCTTTTCTTCACCCTAAATTCTGAGGATTTTCTGCAGGCTTTTATTCCCTAACTGCCTTATAGTTAATAAGTTTTATACTTAGATTCATGATTTATTTTGAGTTAGTTTTTATAAAAGGTGAGAGGTTTAGGAAAAGGCTCCTTATTTTTTCCCTATAGACGCCCAATTGTTGCAGCACCATTTGTTGAAAAAGCTATTTTTCCTACATTGAATTACTTTTGCACATTTATCAAAAATTGTTTTGTCCTATTTGTGTGGTTCTGTTTTTATGTTTTCTATTGTGTTTCATTGATCTCTGCATGTATCCCTCCACCAATACAACATTAGTCGGATTTTTGTAGTTATATACTAAGACTTAAATCAGGTACAATGATTCCTCACATTTATTCTTCTTTTTCAAGATGTTTTAGCTAGTCAGTGTTTATGCCTTTTCATATAAATTTTAGAATAAGCTTGTCTATGTGTAAAAAGCATAACAAAACAAAGCCTTGGGGAGAATTGACATCTTCACTACTTTCAGTCTTTTAATACATAAATATGAAATATATATTTATTTACATTTTCTTTACTTTCTTTCATCAGCATTTTATAATTTTCAGCATACAGATTCTGCACATGCTTTGTTAAGTGTATCTATATATATAGGTATATATTTGATTTTCTTTGGAACAATTTTAAATGGTATGATGTTTTAAATTTTGATTTCCATGTGTTCACAGTTCGTATGTAGAAACTGATTTTTGCATGCTGATTTTTGCATCCTATGGTTTTCTTTAACTCAACTATTTGTTCTATGTTCTTTTGTAGATCTCTTGAGATTTTCTATGTAAGAAATTATTTCATTTGTAAATAGGGATACGTTTATTTCCTTTTCAATCTATATGTCTCTTCTTTCTTTCCTTCCATCCTTCTTATCTACATTTTTAATTTTGTAAATATTTATCTACTTTACAGAAATGGCTAGAACTTCTAATATTGCATTGAATAAAAGTGATTAGAATGGATATTCTTGCCATGTTATTAATCTAAGGGGAAAAGCATTAAGTTTTTCATTATCAAGGATATTAGTTGTAGGCTTTTTGTTGATGCTCTTTGTCAAGTTGAGGTAATTCTTAACTTGTAGAGAGTGTTTGCCATCAATGTTAGATTTTCATTGATCTCTGCATGTATCCCTCCACCAATACAACATTAGTCGGATTTTTTTTTTTTGGGCCAATTGATATGACCCTATAATTTTTTTTTCTGGGCCAATTGATATGACCCTATAATTCTTATTCTCTAGCTTATTGATAAGGTTTAAATGCTGAACCAGCTTTTTCATGCCTGAAGTAAGTCTCACTTAGTCGTATTACATAATTATTCTTGTACCTTTTCATACAATTTTCTAATATTTTGTTGAGTATTTTTAAGTCTAAATTCATAAGAGATGTAGGGTGTGTGTGTGTGTGTGTGTGTGTGTGTACTTTGTGTGGTTTTGGTATCAGGGTAATACTAGCCTCATAAAATGAGTTGCAGGAGTATTTTTAGTTACCTGAATTTAGATGCTATTCAATTATCCATCATGAATAGAAAGGATACGTAGATACCTATATTGTGGTATTTAATAAAATGCAATAGTTTAGAGTAATGGTAATAAACAAACCACAGCTACACACAAAAATACACAGGGATCTCACAAACATTGTACTGCAAGGAAGCCAGCCACAAAAGAGTATATTATGTAGAATTTCATTTATTAAAAAGAAGCAAATAAGAGTAAACTAATCCAAGATGCTAATGGTCAAGATAATGGTTATGCTTTTGAGAATTACCCTGAAAGGGGGAATAAAAGATAGTTTTCTGGGGCACTTGCCATGTTCTCTTTATTATCTAGGTAGTGGTTATACAGGCGCGGGTATTTTTGTACAGTTCATTGAGTTGTGTACTTAACCTGCCCCTTTCTGTATGATTGCTATACTTTGATTAAAAAAGAAAACTATCTACCACCCCATTACCAGCCCCACCGAGGAGGTCCCTGCACATGCATACACTCTCTTTACTTCCTCTTTGAACTTCTAGGAGTAAGGGGCGTATGATTCAATGCTCATGGACATATAAAGATAAGAACTCCTGTTGTATAGAGTGTTTAGCTAGAAAGACATGAATTTCGCTGTTTTTAGAAAAGAGCCACCATCTACTTTTGTTTCCTTTTAGGCCTTAGGGTTGAACAGCTTCATTGGCATCCAATATAGAATCCCTGTGAAAAATTTGAGAGCCATTTATATGTCCCGCCGAGATAAAATGGATCAAAAGGTAGTTTTGCCAAATACTTTATATTCAAAGTACACTTTGTCTTGTCTGCTTTGTACTTTAAGATGGAAATATCACAGATTATTTTTTGTAACAATACCCAGCTAATTAGAAATAATTAAGCCTGTTAGCATCTGTGATTGCAGTAGCCCTTCTTTAGTGTTCTGTACTTAAGAATGATAAATGAATAGAGAGGTCTATTAAATACATATTAGAAAATGAAAGCCACAATTAGTAAAGTACATCAAGAACCTGAGAATATCTTGGTTTTAAAACAATAAGCATGAGTGGTAGATTCTAGTGATGGGTGGTACTATGTCTTATACCAAAAGAACAAACAATTCACCAAAAACTACTTCCACCCAAGAAATTTAAAGTTCTTAAGCCTTCATATACTTAGAAAAAAAAAAAAAAACCTTGCGGTTCTAAATGCCTCTGGTGATTTGTGAAACAGCACACAGCAAGAAGCCTGCAAAAAGTCTTCACTGAAGACTCTGAGGAACAGGAAAACTTCTTTGAACAAAATCAATTGACTCCAAACACACTGCATAGTCACTATCAAGTTACCCTCACAAGAAACAGAGTTCCTATTGATCCATCCACCTCTCTCACCCTCACTCTGCACTTCTCTACTTTGTTATTTTACGATCTTTAGGAGAGAAAAGTTGTTTTAAAAAAAAAGTTTCTACATAATACTTTATATTTTCAGACTGACAATGTTTATAACTGTGGTTTTGTAAGCAGATTACTAAGAAGTGATTCTGAAATTTTAGTGTCGATGAGAATCGCCTACGGAGTGTGATGGGGCCCTGGATTTTGTATTTTTAACAATCATCCCAGGGGATTATGATATACAGACATTGGGGGAGGGAGAGAGAGAGAGAGAGAGAGAGAGAAAGAATTGACTAAAAACCAGGATGAATAGATGGAAATTCCAAGACTGAAGAGCATTTTTGCAAAATAAATAAAAAAAAAAAAAATAAGTTTGTTAGTTTTGAATACAAATGGCAGTAACGAGTGGGTATAAATAGAAATTAGAAAAAAGAAAAAGTTTTATGGTTACAGCTCACCTGTTGAGTACCTGTACAGCACCTTATGAGTGCAGAACAAAGCTACTCATCAGTAAGTGTGTTTTTCCACTAAAGTCAAAGTTGTGTCCCAGACAGCAGCAGAAAACTTACCTTTAGTCCTTCCCTACCTCTGGGTGGGCAACAGCCTTCCTCCCTTCACTGCAAGGTGCACTCTCACTCAAAGTCACAGAGCAATAGTGATTTTCCCCCTCTTCGAGGATCTGAAATGTGGAATTTGGGGTAGCCCCTTTGATAGTCTTCCTGTGTTGCCTAGAGCCCTTAATTTACAAAGTTGCCTGAGACACTCTGGTGGACACGCCATCAACAAAATTTTGTTCCCACACTTCTAGTATCAGGCACTGTTTCTCCAGTTATCGTTATTATGTATAGGTTTGACTTGGCCAGGAACCAAAAGAAAGCCCACTGAGGTTGTCTAAGGTTTTGTCAACATAATGGGTAAGAAAAGCAAACTGTGATTTTATGTTCCTCATTCTTTTTTGTTTTGGTTGTTACACCATTACTATACTGTATTAAAATTATTATAAAATAGAAGAAGACACAAAATCACAAATCACTCTTTTAGGCTTTTGTCTAGCCAAATGAATACATGTGTATGAGTATGTGCATATACATTTACATGCCTGTATATATAATATTTGTATGTATCTTTTAATGACTAAATTTCAGTGTTCATATTAATTTGCAAGCTATGTCTTTCACTTGACAATGTATCAAAACATCTTTCCATTTCAAATAAATTCTAGAGCTATCATCAGTTTTAAGATTGTGTTGTATCTGTTGTATGGATTTACCATATTTTACCTAAAAAGTTCTCTGAAGTTCAATATCTAGGACTTTTTATGATGTTTTGCTATAAATTCCACCTCTTTTAACTATGTCTTTGATAGTCTGTGATGAACTCACTTTTACCTACATCTTCCTGGGTCTCTTCAATCATTTCTTTAGGTTACCTTCCTAAAAGTACAAACAAAATGGGTCAAACAAAATGAACTTCAAAAACTTAAGTCTTCACATTAACACTGTAGGAAAAAGAACCACTCGAGCAGAACATATTTGACCATAACTGGGCTCAAATAAATGTCTTAAAGCATGATATTAGTTTAAAAGTATTTCCTAAATAAATGCAATTTGTTCAAAAGGTAAATTTGTCCTGGTTGAAAACATAAGAATTTTTGTTTTTTCTGGGGAGCCATTATTCTTCATCATTGGAGTTTGATTAGTCATAGAAAAGTAAATATGTGATTATTAATATAATAGCAGTGGCTGCCATATACCTCACAATGCACCTTTTCATTTATTTTATCATTTCCTTGTATGACTTCTATGCCTCACTGCTACAGATAAAGGGAAGAAGATTGGGGCTACACGGGTGGGGTAAGTGTGTCTAGATCTAATACAGAAGACTTTTAGATAAATAAAAAAGCATAAGGAGAAAAAATCAACAAGCTTGGCAGATAGTGGGGCACACATCACCCAAGAATGTGCCCAGATTGCTGTGTGCTATTCCCAAGGTCAGTATCTTCCATCTCTCCCAACCTGCATGTGCAAAGGGCAGTGCTGAGTCACTCTGTGAGTTGGAATTAACTCTTCCATGGTGTGGCTGCTATGGTGATAGGAAGGAATCAGTGACAGTAGCAGGGTATTAGGAGCATCATATTGTTATGATAAAACTGGACCATATATGATTTTGCACCAACTTATTTTTGTGAGCTAGTTTTGGCATTTCTCTTTGCCTCCTTCCATAATGCTCTAACACATTGCAAAGCCAATGAAAATGTATACCAAAAGATTTTCTGACTATGGGGGGGTCTCCATCACCACTAAATTTCTTTGCATCTTCTGGTAAGTGACTATAAATTGGGGGAGATAAAAGTCTGACAACCAATTTATCATCTCTTCCTCGCTACTACACTTCTTAGATAAAAATATGAGGACATATATTGGGCTGGGAAGCAGCTTACATACAATCTGAGGACAGCACTAGGATGTCTCCCCTTAAAATACCTGTCTGAGAAAGCTCAATGCTGTCAGAAAAATTTACTGTTTGTTACAGCCAAAACCTGGTGGTAAGCCAACAGGCCCTGGAAGCCCCTCTTAGAGCTGCTACTTTAGAAAGGTTGCAATCTTTCTCTGCCCCCATTGAGATATAAATCACTTACTACCCAGAACTGTCAAGGACCCAAGAGTCACCTCTTTGAAGTACAAGCATTCAAGGAGCTAGCTCTCACCCCAGTCCCTGAGTGAGAGTAGGGACCTAACTTTGGTGGACACTTTGCTGCAATTTGCACCCTGTCATGAAGATATGAGAAGTTTGCTCCTCAGGACCAGCACTAATTATCAGACCCAGACTGCCCAGTCACATGGACCCTTCCTCCTTGTGCCCTTCAGCGCCTTTCCTGGAGCACACCCCAGCATTTAAACAGTCCCCCACCTTTTGTTTGGCAGAGTTGTTCCACAGAGGTCTCTCTCCCATTATAATAATTATTGCTTAATTAAATATGGTTTTACTGCCTTTAACAGGTGTCCAACTTTGTTTCTCCTTGGCAGTGCTGATTGTTGATGCTTTGACAAGTTTCAGATCCTGCCAAGCCTGATCTATATACCGAATATTGTTTGTGGTTTTGTCTAACAGGATTCCTGTCCTCCTGGTAGTTCTGAATTCCACTCATCGTTAGATTCCTTGTGCTTTTCTTACCTGCCTGAACCTCCTGCTTCTCAGCCTTTCTGGCCTTGAAATGTGCCTGTTGAGTTCTGGTCCATATATTCTCAGAGGCCTGGCAATTGGTAGCTTTTGCAGAACGGTTTAAATCGACAGCAGGAGGCACATAAGACCCTTAAATAGAAAAGAAATTCATCTCTAATTTACAACCCATATCATTTTATTCTTATTCTTTTGGAGGCTCTTTTTTAGTTTTGAAAAACTGTTCTTTCACTTATATCCATCCATATCAAATTCACCAACCACTAAATTTAAAACAATTATGCTGCTTATCTTCAAGAAATTATCTCATCTTCCCTTTTTTATTTCTATTGGTTCTTAAAAATAAAATAATGGGGAGGTGGTAGGTGTGAAGTGAGGTGGAAACACTAAGGAGATGGGTTGTTTAATTTTGTCACTGGCTCTGTTTGATTCTCTAGGAATCTGTCTTATAGCGTGGCAATACTGGAATTCCCTCTGTGTCTAATCCTTTAACACCTTTTAGACTGCTTAAAGGAAGCAAATGGTCTCTCGACTTAGCCAAGAAATGATCCAAATCTCTCAAGTATAAACTAGTTTCCATTTTGACTTTCTAGCATTTGCTCACCAACTAGGGTGTAAGGTGGTAACAATAGAATAGCTTTTATTGTTGGCATCATATTTTTATTATTCTTCATTAAATAGTAGTATTGAGGAAGCACTATTTGTCAGGTCTTAATGATGTGTTAGGTACTAAAAAGAACATATAATTAGGCTGTGAAATGATAATATAGATTTTAGATGTTGCAGATTGATCCAAAATCTTTCACCTTCCTACTTCTCTCTTATTCCCTTTAAATTTAACCAATTAACAGCTATTTGTTAGGAGGCTACTCTATGCCTACAATATACTAAATAGTAGTGAGAGACCCAAACTGTTATATCACTGCTGCAAAGCAAGACTACACCAATGAGGTTCTTACAATGTAGTTGGCAAGATGATACTTGCATGTATAAAGCAATTAGCAAATAGGTCAGTATATACTAAGTAAAAATACTTCTTGTATTCCACTTGTGTCTGTAAGATGCTCTGGCTTCTGTCACTGTGAGAGAAAAAATAAATAAAAGAAATAGAACTCATGTTCCTTATTTAAAGGACCTCACAGTTTAACTGGAGTAAGAATACAGAATACATATTTGAATACAGCCAACATTTGTAAATTGTAAACTTCTAGAATACATAGTGACTATGTTCACCAAATGGACATGAATTCGTCAACAAAGAATCAAAGGAGAAGATGACGTTGTAGGTATTATCAACATAACCCTTCCTCATCTCCCATCCCCAAAATAAATATCTCTGTAGCCATGAAACTTAGAAAAGGATTAGCATTTCTCAGGTCCCAATAGGTTTATAATCAGCATTGCATAAAATGGGAATAGATGAGCTTGTGTTTTTAAAACCATTTTGTTAGCCTGATAAGTCTACACCAGCTATCTACAGTACATGAGTTTTTAGAGAAGAATCAATCAAAGATAGTGCAGGTCAGTGGAGGATTGATATTATGCTTCAGGCCATTGATTTTCCCTAGACTTGATCTGCACATGCTACCCTTATCTAGATGCACCTAAAATAATGCAGAAATATAGACCAACTTCTTCTTAACAACTTAAACCTCTTTAGAGAAATATAATTCATTACTTTGCAAACCTGTATTAATGATCAGTGTAAAATCAGGAAGGATGGACTCTTAAAGCAATTCCTTAAATTCCAGAAATCCTACCACTTTACCAACCTAGTATTCTTTAGACCAAGATAATTGGCTATTGGAATCAAATTATCACTAAGAACAAATTTTCCATATTTCCCATATATGATGCAATTTCTTTCTATTATTGCTAAAACTCTAATTTTACCTGTTTGTAAGATGCTTTATTTTAATTATCAAAAAGCAACCATATATATATATATATATATATTTGTGCTTTTTTAAAATTTAGGGGCTCTAATACATGGCTTTAAAAAGAACACTATGTATTCTTTATTTCTAACTTCACCCTAAACATTTTTTAAGTAGTCACTTCACCAAAAGTATGCCACTTTCAAATTATTTACATAACTATTGGAAGATTTCCATAAGTTGACTTGAAACTGCAGCTTTAAATGAGAAAATAATAAAATCTGTCTCATTTTAATTTTATTTGCCAAAAGAACACAATTCTTCAGAGACAATAAACTCTAGATTCTTTTTATCATCACTGAAAATTGTAATATTGAATCCTACTGGGAACCAGAGTCTCAAACTCAAGTGATTAAAAAAAATTAAAAAGCAGGTGAGTTAAACATTCCCTGTAACAGACATGTAATAATAATATTCTTTGGCATGATGACAGCACAGCAATGGTTTTGATGTTCCTGGACTGCTGTTAGCTCAGACTAGGTGAGGAGCAATTCAGTTTCTCAGGGCAAATACCCAGGCAAGACTTATTGACAAAGAGGGCCAATGATGGAAGCCCATCTTACTTTTGAAAGAATGACAAAGGGAAACAGTATGTCTGCCCACATCACTGCATAGTGTCCATTTGTTTGGTCTTGTTGGTTTTCGACTTCTTCACCCTGGTGTGTTTTTCCCCTATGGTCATGATAAGCCCCGTCTCCCAGCTCTCTTTCTCTTCTCTATTTCTAGGTAAAGCTACATTTGACAAGAGGGTGCCTGTGCTCTGCTCAGCTATTAATATCATATATGTTGTTTCCAAATGGAAGTGTCTGGAGATTGCTGTTACATTCTCGACTTCTTGTTCAATCATTTGGTCATCCAAAATATACAAAAAACCTCTGTCTTTCATCCTCCTGGATGAAAGTTAAGCAGGATAAATGATAAAAACCTAGACACTGAAATATAATATTTATTTTTATTTGGGGGTGAAGCCACTATTATTTAATAAATACTCAGAATTCCAAACATTTAGTACATTTGAACAATGTTTTGCACTCTTGATCTCAACCCTGTACTCATCCTACATTTGCCATGGAGTATGATCAAGATGTTTTGAGATGATGGAATAAAACAGTAACACGCTCTGGGATTTCTCAGAGAGAATATCTCTGCCACTAGCATTGTTTTGCCTCTCTCAAGAAGAATTGAGAATTACGCTTCTCTCCTCCCACTGCTCACAGTTCATGCCTACTTTTACTTCTTGTACGGTTATGGAAACACAGACACAATCTTTAATTTTCTTGCACTTGCTATCTTTCTCAACTCCTGCATCATTAGGAAATCCATCTCTATTTATCTTCTCTGTCCCACCATTTTATGTCTTTCCTTTTCATCTAAAGTGGACACCAAAAACAGCGTTAATCATGAGGAGATTTGGTTTAAAAATCTAGAAGTCATGAGAGAAAATCAGATATTTCAAGGACATGATTTCATTAATTTCTCAAGTGCTTTGGAAGTGTCCAGAAGCCTCCTATAAAATCTCCACAAAATTATTTCCAAAGTTCTACATCCTCTTCTCGGTAAATCTGCCTTTCCTTCAAATCAGCATTCAAGAAGCATTTTAAAGTTCTCATTCAATTTTACTTTTTTTCCCCTTTTATTTAATTACTAGAATTACAAGAGTTCTATTTTCGACACATTTTCACAGCAAATGTACACTATTTCAGATACATTAAAGCTAAATAGTCTTTTGTGGATAAGCCTCAGGGGAAACATAACCACAATTTGTAACTGTTTCTGCAGGAAAATGAATTCTGAGTTTGAAACAACTGATTTACAAATGAACATTGGAATAGCTACCCATTTGTAAGTGGAAGACATCTTTTATCCTGTAGTTTCTGCATTGTGAGCTGTAACCCTGACGAGGTCATCCAATGGAACGGCCCTAGAAAGAGTTTTCCAGGGCAAGACATGATCAGCAAGCTCGGTTAGCTGGCGCCAGGAGAACATATACCCTGGAGAGATCCAGACCTAGGATTACTTCTTTTGATCTCTCACTCCCTCAAAAAGGCAGACTTAGAGAATGTGGTGTCAGGTTCACCCTGACTATAGCCTTGAACCTTAGAAAACTAACTTAGTCTCTTAATTTTTCCATCTATAAAATGAGAAATACAACCTGATAGACCACTATAACAATAAGAGGGGTACAAGCAGAGTCTCTAACAGCATCCTATATTTAAAATAAATGGCTAACAAGTGCAGCTATTCTTATTAACTCAAAGCATTGATTAGAACCAGAAAGACTCATGATTAAAATCAGATTGATCCAACAAAAATCAAGCATTGAGTCCTTATGATATAGGCAGCACTGTGCAAGGTACAATGGGGACATACAAGTTGGCAGAAAGACAAGGTAGTATAGCATAGACGTGATTAAAAGCCTCAGCTGACAAACAAACAATATGAACCAACTCTGCTCTGCAGACAGCTATTTTATTTGACCTTTATAATGTTTAAAATTTTGAATGAGTTATTAACACTTAGAAGCCAGAAAATCTCATATGAAAACCAAAATGTTCGGATTCTCTTAAAAAATGTGTGATCATGTTTCTGCATGGCAATAATGTTGAAGAACGGTTATCTTCTTCAATGTCTGCAAGGCCTCTATCTCACTACCTGCTCCCCCTAGTCTATTTCATTCATTTACCTGCTGACCCCTCTAAGCAATGGAGCTTGCAATTCTCATTTTGTATAATATGTTAACAGGATTATTTTCATAACAAAGATTTAAATGGTCTATTTATTTTAGAAAGTCAAAATGAATCCACATCACAAGAAATCAGCAGTCAACAACTGGATGAGCACATGTCATTGTAAGGCTCTAAAACAGGCACTAAAAGGTTAGTTTTCAAAGTGCATAGACAATTGCTTAAGCTCTATATTGTGAATAATAATATTAATGCTTTATATTTATTGGTGCTTAGTGACAGGGCCTAATCTAAGCTTCTTTATCAATACTAATTTATTTAACTTTTTACCCTCACAAGTATTCTTTGAGGTAGAAACTATCTCTTTCTCATTTAGCATAAAAGAAAACTGAGAAATTATATAACCTGCCTATGATCATACAGTTGGGAAATATCAGAGCCCAGTACTGAAACCAGGCAGTCTGGTGCCAGGGCCTGTGCTTATGGCTACCATGCAATACAGACCTTTCATTATGGTCTAATGACCCTTTCCCTGATAAGTTGAAATACTATCATTATATTGTACCTAAATATATGCATACATATATATATGTATATGCATATACACACATATATATCTACAAATATTTATGTAGACACAATATATATACGAATGAAACACATATATGTATATATAGATGCATGACTTGCTCTCTGTATTTTTTATTAATAAAATACATATTGTCAATAACAGATTGCTTTAATTATTGTAACTCGATCAAATGTTCTGATACATTTCTTGGCTATTCTTAAACATGGTCTCTTCCAAACAAGTTTTAGAATAAGTTTTTCAGGTTTGTAAAAAAAAAAATTCACATTGAGATTTTAATTGGGATTGCATTACATTTTGGAGAAATTATCATCTTAATAAAATTGGGTCTTTTTGAGTTGATCTCATAGAAGTAAGAGTAGGATAGTGGTTACTAGAAGTGGGGAATGGTTGAGGAGTAATAACCAGAGGTTTCTTAACAGGTGCAAAAGGACATCTAGACAGGAGGAATAAGTGTTAGTGTTCTATAGCACTGTAAGTTGACTGTAATGAACAACAATTCATTGTATATTTTCAAATAGCTAGAAGAACAGATTAGATTGTTACAAACACAAAGAAATGATAAGTGTTTGAGGTGTTGAATATGCTAATCACCCTGATTTGATCATTACTTGTTGTGTGCATGTATCAGAATATCACACTCTACCCAATAAATATGTACAATTATTGTCTTAATTATGAATAATAATCAAAGTAAATATAAAAGCTTTATATTATTTTAGATTTAATCATAAAAATTAAGTCTTTCTATCCAATCACAGAGTAAGCCCCTTGCAAAGGGGCTTATAGGATAAAATTGTCGCAGCTTGGTGATGAGTTGGAAATGAGAGGTAAGAGAAAGGCAAGCTTGCAGGTGTGTTGTTTTTTAAGGATGTTCCCCTGACCTGCTCAAAAACATTGTGATCTAGATATTAGGAAGTGCTAGAGCAGCTCCTTGCTGGGGGCAGAGAAATCATCTCAATAGGATGAGCCACTGGCAGTGTAGAAAGGCATAGAAAAGCTCCTCAAAGTGGCATATCCTGAGCTGTAATAGAAATGGTGGATGAAAACTAGCAGCAGAGTAAGGAGTCCCACCAGAAAAAATCAAGAGACACTGAAAGAAAGTGTGGGACACAAGAGAGAAAAACAAGTGTGCAGTATAGCATTTACTGAATGCTCACAGTATCTCAGGCTGTGTGCTAAATACTTCGCACATGTCCTTCTAGTAGCACCTTAAGACTGGTGAAACTATCTTCATTTTATAGGGGAGAAAGTCAAAGTTCAGCAAAGTAAGTAATTTTCCCATAGTCACAAAACCAGAAAACATTAAGAGCAGAATTTGAACCAAGTTCTCTGAGTCCAATATCCATGATTGTTGTGCTCTGTATAGAATGCAGTAGGTTTCCTCCAGTCCTAGGCATCTTCTCCTGGTTTTTAGATAAGTAGGGATGCCCTCTGTGGCAGCTCTGATAGACACAGATGTCATCTTACGCAGAATGGAAAACACTAAGATAATGAGCAGAACCACTCCACATATAGTAGTTCCCCTAAATAGACAATTATTTAGAGCAACAGAAGTTAGTATAATTTAGTCTGAAAATAGGTTGTGCAGTTGTGTATAGTAGTGAATATGGTCATAGATAATAGTAGGATATAAATAAAATGAAAAATTAAAAATGCTTTTGCTTTGTGAAGGACACTGTTAAGAGAATAAAGAGATAAGTCACAGACTAGGAGACAATGTGTACAAATCATATATCTAATAAAGGATTTGTATCTTATATATTTTTTTAAAACTTTTAAAATTGAATAAGAAAATAAACAACCCAATTAAAAATGGGCAAAAGAACTGAACAGACTCCTCACCAAAGAAGATATACAAATAGCAAATAAGCATGTAAAAAGATACTCAACATCATTTGCCATTGGGTAACTGCAAATTAAAGAATCAAGATAATATCAATGCCTACAATAATGGCTGAAATCTAAAAACAAATGAGCAAAACTAAACAAACAAAACAAAAACAAAAAATAATTGACAATATCAATCCTGCTGATGAAGCATTCTCATTCGTTGCTAATGAGAATGCAAAATAGTATAGCCACTTTGGAAGACAGTTCTTCAGATTCTTATAAAGCTACATAAAGACTTACTATATTCCCCACCAGTTATACTTTTAGGTATTTACCCAACTGATTTGAATTTATGTCCACACAAAAACCTGCATGTGAATGGTTCTAAAAATTTTATCCATAATCACCAAAAACTGGAAGCAATAAAGAAATTTTCCAAAAGGTAGATGTATAGACAAAATGACACATCCACGGAGAATATTGTTTAGCAATAAAGTGGAATGAGCTATTAATTCATGCTGCAATGAGGTTGGATCTTAAATGCATATCAGTAAGTGAAAGGTGTCTATCTAAAAATGCTACATGCTCCATAATACCATTCATAAGACATTCTGGAAAAGACAGAAATACAGAGACATAAAACTGATCAGAGCTTTTAAGGGGGTTGAGGAAGGAGATTTTTGACTAGGTAAAGGACAGGAGATTATTTTAGGGTTGTGAAGGTATTCTGCATGGTACTGCAATAGTGGATACATGGAACTTTACAGAACAAAGAGTAAATCTTAATATTTAAAATTAAGAAAAAAATAACTAGTAGATTGGGAGATTCCAGGAGAAGATGTATATTTTGACAAAGGAGTCTGTGTAATAAATGTTAACACAACCTCACTGAAGAGAGTAGGTTAAAGAACTGTTGACCTAAATAACTCTGGAAATGACTGGAAGGTAAAAGACTAAAAACAAAAGCAGCTGTAGATAAGCACTGTACTCTAACTGATAAAGCTCTTTCTCAAGCAGATACAAGTTAACAATTATGAAACCACTTTGCATATATGTATACCTGGATGAAACAAAGAAGTAAATGGATGAACAATTGTTGGAGCCAGGTTTGTCACTGTTGGATTGAGAGTATAGACAAGCAAAGGGAGAAGGCTAGAATGCCCCATGTGGTACAATATTAGAGTTGAAAACATCAGTATTAACTCATGTTTAAATATATAATATAGATTCAGGTATACAGATATAGAACTAGTTGTACACATGTGTGTATGCATGGGTTGATATGCACACATATATTTCCTAGCTAGATCTACAGAGAGGGCCTAGAAGTGACAACGCCCATGTAGTAACCAGCACACCCTACTCCTAGATCTTAGTTTCAAAAACCACTGTTCAATGAAAGGAACCAGTGTCCTTGAGAAAATTATTGATTCTCGGGCTAGGGCAGGGAATATACAAGATAATCCTGTGGCATCTATCTTATAGTGTCAGAAAGTAAGGAAATTTTACTCAAAAAGTAAAAATGATAGGGTATGCAAAAGAGACACTGGAGCTAACCTGAAAGAGCTCCCAATGGCCAACACCAGAACAATTTGCACAACAAAATAAATACAGGAGTACCAGATTATGATCCAAGGTATAAACTAAATATTCATGAATTTGTGGTGATAAAAATAAATGATTGAATAGATAAGTACGCAGAGGGAGGTGAGAAGGAGGAGACAAATCTCTGAACAAGAGAATTTAAAATAATTTATTGTGGATACCTTCCCCCCTCAATGAGATAGAGAATAACTTCCCACCATGTAAGTATAAACTGTGACTAGTAATTTGCCACCAAGGAGTATGGTGAGTGAAGTCAGGGGAGAAGAGCATTTTATAGTGGAAAAACCCAAAACACTATCTTAGAAGGTGATCAAGGTTAACATCATCAATGATAAGTCACATTGATAGCATGTCCCATGTTATGCTATGAATTGGACAGCATATCACTTCCAAGGTATTCCTCCCCCAAACCCATAACCTAAGTCTAACTAGGAAAAAAGAAATCAGAAAAACACAATTTGAGGAACGTTCTGCAAAATAAATGGCCAGCAGTCCTCAAAACTGTCAAGGTCATCAAAAACAAAGTCTAGAAAGTGGTCACAGTTCAAAGGAAGCTAAGGAGACATCAAGACTCAATATAACGTGGCATCATACAGGGGATCCTGGAGCAAAAAAATGAAGTTAAAGAAAAACTAATGAAATTGAACAAAGTATGGAATTCAGTTAACAATAATGTATCAACGTTGGTTCCTCAGTTGTGACAAATGTATTGCAATAGTATAAAATATTAACAACTGGGGAAAATATGTTGGGGTATATGGGAACTCTGTACAATCTTTACAACCTGTCTGTACACATAAAACAATTGTAAAATTTTTGAAAATGTCTTTGTAAAAGAGGAAGAATACCTAATAGTGTCGGATAATGTTTTTGTTCTAATAAAGCTCCACATCTGTTTGCTTTGGTCATCTGGTCAAGCCTATTTTTGACATCAGCACACTCTGTTCTAGTTTGTCCTCAGCCGTGATGAGTTGGAATGAATACCGTAGCACTTCTTTTCTATTCTGCAAAAGGACTTCTGTGTCTTAGATGGTCAAGACCTCATTACCTCCTGCTTCCTAACCGGCATGCCAGCTCCACACAGCTCTCTCCTCCCCCCGGTCTCTTTTTCCCTTCCCATTCTTCCGATAGCTAAACATTGAAGCTATCTTCTATCATAATTCATATGTATCAGGAACTTACATATGTTGTTTCTATTCCTCTAATTTATAGACGAGGAAACTGAGACCTAGAGTGTTTAAATAACGTGTCCAAGGTTAAGTGACTTTTAAGTATAAATATCTGATCAACATGAAAAGCAAGCATTTATCTCCCACTCATAGGCCCTCAGCAAGTAAGACATCACTGTTTTCTTAAAGTCTTCTAGTTTCTCTTTTTTCAAGCATGTAATGCAACATGATAAGGAATTGTACCACTTCCATTTAAAAGGAACCTGATCATTACTGGGGTTGAGGGAATGTGCGGAAGAGGTGGATTGGTGGAGGGAGGGAAGTTGCCAAATACTAAGTAAAGGCAACCTTGAAAAAAATGCAATGATAATAAACAAAATTGTTTTCTCCTGAAAACAATTTCCACATGAACCAATGTGAGCAGGAAAGAATTTGTAGGTTGGGCATCTATCTTTATTTCTTTCTCCCTCTGATAAACATGGCTCAAAAGGAACATTGCTAAGTGTGTTCTGCTCACTCAGCAATGAGGCAGGATCGGTGGGGTGAACCTGCGGCCTCAATGCCACATGTGGCCCTCCAGATCCCCAAGTGTGGCCCCTAGACTGAATCTAAACTTCACAGAACAAATTAAAGGATTTCTTCTGTAAAATTTTGCTTCAGTCAAGAGGCTGCACTCAAGGATCCAGAAGGCCACATGTGGCCCCAAGACTGCAGATTCCCCACCCCTAGTTGAGGGATGTGCCAATCAGGTATTGGGGGGTGGGTGGGCATGACTCCTAACTTCATCAGAGCTCACCTGCTGAAAATCATAAGAAATCCAAATGCTAACTCTAATGAAGCTTTAAATTGATGACTTTAAAGAGATTGAATAAACTCTTTATGTTACAATCTGGCATGAGCTTTTAATATTAACTACTACATATTTTATAGACTGTATTTGTTGCCAAGCACTAAAACAAACATTAAGATGTTTTTACCTCAACTGGCACTATGAATGCTTCCAAAACAGTGGTATAAAAAGCAGCATAAAACACATCATAATCATGGAAATCATCTGCATTAAACTCACATTTGCCATGAATGTGGCAGTTATTTTTCATCTATAAACAATTATATCTCAATTACTTACTCTCTGTTAGGAGACATTTCATCAAAAACTCTCATTTAATTCATCTAAGAATGCATTTTGTTCAGAGAGAAACATAATCTCTAATTTTTACTAATTAAAGGACTAAACATTCTGAATTAGTAAAAGGCTGATGTCTATTGAAAAATATGCATATTTATTAATTTCATATACAGAAAGCGACATAAACTGAGCTACAAAGTTTATGGTAGGAAAATACGGGCTTAAAGAGAAAATTGTTCTATAGTGAATGTATGAGTAATGCACAGTGTTCTATATTTTCCATAAAATGGAGACTTGAAAAGTTGTTTCATAGTTTAAATGTACACCTTGTGTTATCTTGTTTAAATTTTGAATTTTCTCAGCAGTTCTTTTCAACTACACAGTTATAATAGGTGCATCTAAATCATATATTCAGAATGATTGCAGTTCAGACAAATGAGATTTTTTCTCTAGGGAGGGAGTGGTTTTAGTTAAACCCTAGATATATCAGCTAATCTTAAATTATATACAAAATGTCTATAGGTTGTAAAAAGGCAGTACTATACCAAAACACAAGAAACAATTGACGTTTACTAGCATCTAATTTTTTGTCTGTAAGTTTCCAAAAAAGTTTTTTTTTTAAAGCAGAAATTTCTACACAAACATATGCTCTTAGAATGCTTAAATAAATAAGAGTCATCCCAAGTGTATTTGGCTGCAATGATATGGTTTTCAGAAAATACGGTACTCTCCTTGTTTTCCTATCCAGCTCCATGACCATCCCAGTACATTGCTGCTTGTAATCTGTAGGAGAAAATAAAAGACCTTTTCATTGGTCTAACACACCTTAGTAGATGGTTTTTTAAAGGATTTCAGGGGACGAGAATGACTTTAATGTCACTATACCCACTGCACAGTATGTCCACCAAGAAATAACCTGTCTGTCACTACCCAGGCCAGGGCAGCCAAGCAGGGTCCCCAGGAACAAATGGCAGGGAAAGTGACAATGATAGTACAATGTAACTCTCTTTATTACTACTGAATAAAAAAAAAAAAAACTACATTAAAGTAACAGAATAAGATCTTGTATTAAGTAACATACAAAACAAGAAAACAAGTATTAAGTAGTAAAAACATAAAGATTTTATAGTAAAAACGTAGTAGAGGAGTGGCAATACCTTATAATAAACTAAATCACATTGTTATTTAATTTAAATTGCTTTTATACTTTTGGAATTAAATATAGTTTACTGTGAGGTCCCTTGTAACACAGAGATCATTCCCTTTGTGATCCCAAGTGGACCCCACTGGCTTAGGAAATGGGGGAAGCCCGAAGAAGAGTAAAGGAGAAACTTACATGATTTCCCCAGGTCTCATAGAATTTTTTGACACCAGTCTCTGCAATTGGACCCTATGTAGATCTTTCTAGACTGTAGCATGTTTTTGACCCCTGACATTGCCATGCAGCATGTAGCATTCACCACTCACTGACACAATCAGTGATATGGGTAGTACTGGTTTAGGTCCCTAGAGAAAAACCTGTCCCAGCATAGTAGCCAGATCATCAGTCATATCATCTAGTGGTACATGTTAACCGTTGCATGACAATGTCCAGCGGGCTGAGAGAAAAGGGTCACAGCAACAGTAAAAGGATGCACGGTATAGGGCATGGCAACCATGGTGAATCAAATATCTTTAGCATTTATTCTGCAAACATTTCTTTGGCTCATTCTGTGTTACGTGTTTCTTAACATTTCTAGAATTTTACTCAATTAGTAAAGGTAGTAGCATTACTAACTGTATTACTGTATTACTCTCTCTTTGTAACATCCAGATTAAGAATATAATAAAATATTGGTTAAAAGACACTTACATTAAAGTATCCTAATTTATCCAGTTTTTATAAAACTATTTTATATCTAAAGTATCAAATACTTGATGTAACTTTCAGTGACTAGTAATTTATTAGCACTTCTTTTTAAAAAGTTCTCCCTAACACATAAAGCAAGATTCCTTCAGAAACCTTTTGTCCTCCAGAAATAACAAATAAGATAGCAGAAATTCCCTTAGAAGCCTACAAATGCACCGATGCCTTAGTTTATAATCAGGAGAAAAGGAAATCACATTCTTAAATGTCTAATATGTGGATCCTACAAGCTTATTACAGTAAGAATTTGATTCTTATCAGAGTGACTTAGTCTTTAAAATCCATTTTATAGAATCCTGCCTTGTTCTACTTACATTTCTGTTGCTCTATTCATTACAATTCCTGTTTGCCAATAACTCAGAGATGATTATGAAATTGGACAAGATGACCTCCAATATTGCATTTATTTTTACCCATGACTCCTGTAATTTGTAATATGCATGCACAATGACCCCTGAGAATAAAGCAGTAATAACAATGGCGCTGGCTATTTTTAAAAAATACTTTGCATATATCACATCATTTATTTCCCATCATCCTAATACAGAGAGCTTTATTACCCCATCTTACAGATGAGAAAAGAAGGTTCAGATGAATTTTGAAAACTTGCCTAAGATAATATTGCTAAAAGTGGCAAGCTGGAATATGAACTGAAGCAGTTTGATTCCAAAGTACATATTGTTAACAAGTATATAATATTGCCTCCTGAAATAGATGGTTTATCTTTGGCTGACAAAATATACATATGTCAAAATTTTCAAGTTCATCTGCTTTTAAGAAAATTAACTAGGCCAGTCACCCTCTTTATTATAAAAAGTTAGTCTCAAAATGTAGAATTTCACATATCATGACAGGAAAATAGGAGAGATGTGAGTGATCAAGTTGTGTTGCTCCTGTCCTGAGAACATTTCCTATTTTATAAAAAAAGGGTAGAGTTAGGAGTTAGAAATTCCTGGATTAATATAGAATTTGAAGATTGCCAAGCAAGATGCTATGAGGATGAGAATTTAGATTCCCAAGAATGGGGTGCTATTTGTTAAGGTTCTGCCAAGAAAAAACTTTGGCAAGATAACTCAGGGTAGACTGGATGAGTGAAATATGGAGACAAGAAGATGACTCTTTCTGGAAAGACACCAGCAATGGATGATGAAATGGTCTTTTCGGGTCTCAGTCCCTTATCTTTCTAGATTGCAGATAAGCAAACTTACCCTGCAGCCTCAGCCCACCTTGCCCTTGAAAACAGATTTCCAATAGCAGGAAAGGAGTGTTGTTGAGCTGTTTTCTGGGTTAACACTAGTTCTGTCTTCTGCAACTCCATGCAGGAGAAAAGGAATAATGCAGGGGATTTTATCTGTTATTATTTTAGTAGGAACATTAACTGTCATCAACCTAGGACAGCGATGCTATTTTGGCCAAGGCAAGAGCAGGTCCTGAAGTCCCACCGGCCTTACCTCTCCCTCCATACCTGTGTTTTGTGGCCTTACAAAGCATAGGAGAAAAACCACATGTTATAGAGAAAAGAGACAAGATTTAGAATATTATGACTGGGGTTCAAGTATCAATTCTTCCATGGGATTTGGGGCTGTACTCCTAACTTACTGATCAAATTGCTGCATTTGCAAATCCTGGATGATAGATGTTGAATACTCTCAGTGTCCTGTGGGTGGCTCAACCATGCTCAGCGTCAGAAAGGCCCACAGGGAGACCAGAGTGGCCCACGCTCACTCCCTGACCCAAGTTTTCCTCGCCTGCAGCAACAGCCACCATTTACAGCAGTGGTTAATTTTACTCCCAAGAGGACATTTAGCAATGTTTGGACGCCCTTTTGTTGTCACAACCAGGGGAAAAGACTACTGACTGGTAGAGGCCAGGGATGAAGCTAACCATCCTACAATGCACAGGAACGCCCCACCACAAAGAATGATCTGGTGCAACAAGTGAATGGTGCTGAGGTTGAGAAATCCTGAGTTAGAGCAAGTGAAAGTAAATGGATAAAGTTCATTTGTGTTAACCCACAGAGTCTGTATAAGGTACAACAGATACATGGTATCTGTTTTTTTCTGAACATTAAAACTGAACTCAGGTTTTATTTATATACCTAAGACTACCCTCCCAGATCTTACTCTTGGTCTACTTTAGGAGCACACTTCAAACTTTCTCAAACCTTCTCCCAAGATGGAGCTAGATAGGGCATGGAGAGTGTCACTCCTGTTAACTGCTTCCTACATTTGTCCATGGCTTTCTTATTGTACCATCAGCAGCAGAACTGGGAGCTTGTAACCCTGGTGGCCAGGAATGGATTGCATGCACTATAACAGGATATTTGTTGCTAGTCTTTGCTTCACTGTGTCCTGGCCTCATATCTGCCCTTGACTTATTGGACTCTAATGGTCTCCAGGACATAGGCTGTCTCCTCTGCCCTATCTGGATGACCAAGGAAAATTCAGTCCAGTACTTTAAAAGCTTCAAATATTTTGTACATGCAATTAAAACCATCCTTTTTTAGCAATTACCTTTCCAAAATCTATTGCAGTTTATGAAACTGTATAGTGTATGTGGAAACAGTCACCATTTATGACGGTGGTTAATTTTACTCCCACCAGGACATTTAGCAATGTCTGGGGGCCCTTTCATTGTCACAAATGGGGAGAAGACTACTAACTTGTAGAGGCCAGGGATGCAGCTAACCATTCCACAATGCAGGTTACATACAGTCGTTTTGCTTATTCTAACACCACATTTCCTGCTTTATTCCATCAAGTTCTATCTATATAATTAGTGCCTATGTTATAGAAGATTGTGATTGCTGTTCCATAAGAAACAATCTAAAATATTGGCAAATACTTGAATCCTACACATGTTTTTGTGTTGCCATTGTTAATATTCTTACTCTGACCCTGGCTAGACTGAGATTGCTACAGATGCCTCTGCCTGGGCCTCTTCTCTCAAGAATTCACTAGTCCAGATGGACTTAAAATCGCTGGCCACTCAGATTTGTGCAAGCTTGTGTTTACTCCTCAATGTCCTATTTCTCCCAGGCCCTAAGCTATCTTTCAAAATTACTTTATGGCATTCTGTCCCCCTAAGTGTTCCCATCGGATGTGCTTTCTGGACTCTGCATCATTTCCCCTGCCTCACTGAACTCTGGGTTTCCAGCTCTGACGTTTCCAGGTTGGCTTCATCATACAACCTCCATGAATAATACATGATAAAGACTTAAGTGGGGTGATGACTGTGAAAATGGGAGACTTTGAAAAGGCAGATCTGTCAGCACATTATTTTCCAGATAGTCAAATGCTTGTACGTCTTAGAAGGAAGTCCCGTTAAATTAGACATCTGTAAGCAACATTGCCACGTGCTATGGTGGAAGGGCCTTGACCTCAGGAGCCATGGCAGGAATGGGTAGAATGCCCAGTTCTACCTTTTTCTCACTCAGAAAATTAAGCCCTTAACATTTTTTTTTGGTAAAGTGAGGATAATAATGTCTACCCCAAAATATTAAAGGAGATACTGAATGCAGAGGGCTTGACCAAGATCAGCTGTTTAAAATGCTGGCTCCCACTAGTTCCTTAGCAGGGAAGTGTGAAAAATAAATGAATTTATGGGTATAAGAATTTCTGGCACAGAGTAGGTGCTCAGAAGATATTTTCTTATTATGGAAAATTCCCATTCTTAAAAAAAATAACACATTTGAAATCAGTTTAAAATCTTTTCAGCCAAACACTAATGAAAGAACTTAGCAATAAGCCAACTGCAGCTGTGTTCACATTTTAAAAACCTAACTCTCTGTCTATCCTACTGTCTCAAAGACACACACACACACACACACACACACACACACACACACACACACACACGGAAGAAAATCTTTTGAAAAAACCAGGAATATATTTGGCTTCCTTTCTTATAGTGGTATCTTCTTTCAGAATGAGAGCCATGTGATTCTATATCAAATAAAACAAAACATTGCTATTATGAAGAATATTCTGGAGCAATAATATGTCATTCTGCACACTAGATGGCCTTCACTTATTCATTTATTTGGCCAGTCCTTCTTGAACACTCTCTCCATGCCAGTTACGGAGCTAGACACTAGTCACAATGATGATCGAGAGACTGCCTTTGCTTGCAACGAGCTTGCAGTCCAGCAGTGGAGTTGATGTGCAATGGAAGGTGGGTAGGGTATGAAAGGGGTAAAGGGAGAGGATAAAAAAGGTGAGTAGACATACAGGTAATGGTGTGCTGCAGATGCTGGGAGGAAGGAGCAAGGAACACACAGAGCTTCAGGGAGGAGGAAAATCCCTTGTGAACTGAGCCCAAAATGATAAGCAGTGTCTACTCCCAGGCAAAAAGTAAGGACACAAAGCATTCCTGTGAGAGAAAACAGTAAACTTCAACTGGGACACTTAGAACAGCAGGGGACCCTGGGTAACAGCAATGAGCTCCTTAGAGCTGGTGGGAATGTGAGAGAGCAGGGAGAACACTCAGATAGCAGGCAGGAAGCAGGGCATATCAGCTTGAGTTTTGCAGCAAACTCATCTGGGTTCAAGTATGAACTCCACTTCTTCAGTCTGGGTGACCTTGGGAAAATTAATGTTCTCATCTATAAAATAAAGACAATCACTCCTTACTGAGTCACTAAGGGAATTAGAAATATACCAAAAAAGTGCCTAGAAATGTGCCTATCATGGTGTGGGCATGTTACAATGGTAATGATGAGATAACAATGATGATAACAATGATGGTGGTGGAGGTGGTACTTGTCTGGGTGCTTTCGCACACCCTCCATCTGGAATGTCCTTTCTGTCCTGATTCTTCACCAAATCACTATTGCTTGCCCATCAAGTCTCAGTTCAAAGACTCAAACTCATCTACAAGTTGGAGCCCAGTGCCCCTTCTCTGCTGTCCCAGAGCACATTCTTCTTACCTCTGTCGTGACACTTTCTACGCTAGATGTTCTTCATAACTTGCATGTCTTTGACATCCTCCTTCATCCCAGGTGAAGGAAGAGGAGAAAAGCAGCAGGACCGTGAGCTTTTTAGAGACAGTTTCTGTGTGTTATGTCTTTTGGCGTCCTCATTTGTGCAACGTGATATCTGTTGTATATTCAATAAATAAGTATTGAATTTATATATGGGTAGGCAGCATATTGGAATGCAAAATCCAAAAGGTTCTCTTATAAAATAAAACCCTCCACAAGGGCTTTACATTATCAGAATTGACAAGGCTTCTGATAACGAACGTAGCAAATGAAGGTCACAGGCTTTCAGCGGAGTAAAAGAGCCCATCACCTCCCTTACCACTCGGAGTCCTTAGGAGCTACATGGTCAGCATAATGCAAGAAAATGACTGCCTCTGGTTATGAGGTGTGACTGCAGTCTAGATGGGCAGAGTCCATCAGAAAAGTCCTCTCTAAGTTAAAACTAGGACTAGGACGGTATTATGAAAACTGTCATAAAAAAGAATTTCCAGACAATGGGAACATCCAGCACAAAGACCATCCTATGGCAAAATTCTGGGCTTGTTTTTGGCTCAGAAGGGAAACCTTGATGGGAGAATAGCGATTAGGGGAAGATGATACACAACAAGGACAGAAGGAAGAACCGGGGTCAGATAATACAGGGTTGCCAGGGTAAAGCTAAGGATTTGGAATTGTTTTCTTAAAGCAATGTTAAAGTTTAAACCAGGTGTGCAAAGTGATTAGAGTAACATTTTAAAACCACACTCAGCTCATGAGTAGAGAATTAATTGTGGCAAAACAAGCTGGAAGCCAGGAGTCTGTCGAAGTTGTTGGCATAATTCAGGTGAGATGTGAGGGTGCAGTGGGTTTGGGTGACGGTGATGGAAGTGGAGGGGAGTGGCTAGGCTGGACATACATTCAGGAGGTAGAATGGACACGACTTGCTGACAGAGTGCATGGTGGGTTAGGGAGAAGTGAGGGAATGATGAACTTTAGATTTTTGGCTTGAGTAAAGAAAGGAGGGTGCCATCATTTAATATATTAATATATTAGCTAATATATCATTAATATATTAGCTAAAAGAGGGATAGGAAGCAAGGACTGAAAGTTCTGATTTTAATGTATTAAGTTTACCGTATCTATTAGACACCTAGGTGACAATATTGAATAGAGTGTGGCATCAAGAGTAGAGGTCCAGGGAGAATTCTGGATGGGAAACAGTCTGCTGGTGTTCAGCATCTGGTAGTTACATTCATGGGATTTATTGACATTACACAGCCGGAAGTCACAAAACAAAGGTCCTCAGCCCTCCAAAAAATCATTTTGGGTGTGATGTCATATATCCTATCCTCACAAAGTAAATACTCCTCTAAGGTGTTTTTCTTCTTCTTCTTTTTTTTTTTTTTTTTTTGGAGAGGAGAGAAGGATTTGCTCTGGTATGTGATTAGGTGGGGGTCTGCCCTCTCCAGTAATCAGAGTTTCAATTCTTGTATATCTAACATCAAGCCTCATGTTACCCTCTAATCCTGGAAGCATTTGGGTGTTTAAATGCTCCTGAAGGTTTAAGAACTTCAAGTCTCTTAAATACCAGAGAAATGGTCACTGTGATAATCCCCAACTATCACTAATTATTTGATGAAGAATACCACCATTGTGTTCCTTCATATTCTCCAAATAGAAAAGAGCCCAAAGGCATGTAAAAAGAGAAAGAGAGAGAAGGAGAAAGAGAAGGAAAGCACAATGCAAAATTGGATACTGAGTCATCTAATATCAAATGAGACAAGGCTTCTCTTTTCCTGCCTTTTTGCTCAAAAAGAAGTGTCTGGTGTGAGGCAATCAAAGATGATGCTATTAAATTCTTGCACCTTTGTTGAAACAGTGCTTGGACCATGGCATCGTCTATCTTTCATAGTGTGGTAGACGTTATATGTTCATCAAATTCTAAAATCTATTTTACTGATTTCTGTGGTGAGTATCTTTGGTTTTCTACCTAATAACCATCCAGTTTCTCTAATTGTTTCTAACAAAAACTGATATTTATTCATATAATCTCCTCCTCTATGTCCTTCAGTTACTGCTGTGTATTATCAAGCAATTAGATAAGGAGTTGGGGTAGGATTTGTATCTAGCCAACAGGTGTTGAGAGAAAATTTGAAGGAAACCTCTCTTTGTCCACTGGGCATGGTCAGCAGTCATGTCTGCAGGCCAGTTACTGCACTGAAGCAGGAGTGTGGTCACCAGGAGGGAAGCGAGCCTGATAAAAGCAAGGTAGAAAGGTGACAAGAGCCTGGGTCCTAGGTCATGATATTTGAGCACCAAATTAAATGACCCCAAAGGTTGTTCTATGAAGGGGCTTTTCATTTCAGGAAATTATCATTTTTTCCTTATTCTTTCTGCTAATTCATTTAGAATTTTCTGTTACTTTCTGATGCTTTCAGTGAAAAACATCTCAATTAATAAAGTCTATATGTTCTTTAACTTACCCCAGACCTCAGAAAACCACAGTCATTTAAAGTATGAGGGGTAGAGAGGAGAGGAAATAAATCATTGTAGCCACACTAAGAGCTAACCATGAGATATTCCTGCATGATGGTCATATCGAGAACTATATCTAGATATAACTACATAAAAGTATGGTTCCCGCTTAAAGGGATGACTGAGAAACTCTCACATTACCTATTTTCCCTTTCTAATCATCAGTTTTGTTGTCAGCAAAATGAGAGTCTGAACTAGCATATCTCTAAGAAACATCTAAAATGTTATGACTAGAACTGCAGCTTACCAAATGCACTTTAATTTATCTGTATCCTCTAGAAAATGGTGCGAGCCATCATTAGAGACCCTTGGAACAGATCCTTGAGAAAATCTGAAGTATCTTTATACTTTATGTAATCAGGAGACTAAGCAGAAAAGAACATTCATACCACTACACCTGAAATTTCCAGGTATCCTTCATGCTTAAATATGATATTGTAACAGAGGTCATTCATGTGTGACTAGGCATTGTTGAAATAATGAATCAGCCACCAATATCAAATACAGCAATTATCACTATATTATCTTCAAATATTAAAGAAGAAAATTTTGGTACAGCTAAATGATTAGCATTAGTCACAAAAGACATTTTTAGACTGAAAAGTTACCACTAAATAAGTGTTTAAAGACCAGCTATTAAGCTATAATTAGCATCCAAGAAAGTAGGTGGTAGCTTTCTAAATTAAGCTAATGAACAAAACCTTTTGTTCTTAAGATTTATCTCAGTAAAACCTGTCTGGCTAAGAACATCCTATATTTGGATTAACCTGAAAGATGGACCAGGAAGTTGTTACCATCTTTACTTTTACTCGAACACACACCAACCTCAGGAATGTCTCCCAGAGTGACAGAATTGGGTTCTGAACCTAGATCTCGAGATCTTGTTTCTGCACCATTTGTCCATAAGCTTTTCCCCCAGAGCACAAATTCTGAAAGACAGTCCCCTGTGTGCATTTACAGCCTCATTTCTCACCCTTCCTAATCACTCGCGCCCTGTAGTCTAGTCCATCTCAACTATTAAATGCTTTCATGACAGCTGCATTGCCTTCTTTCTTCATCTTTTGCATAATGTCTCTGTGTCTGGAATATTTTCTTGCCCTCTCTTTATCAATCTAACCCCCGTTCAGGGTTCTGGTTTGGGTTTTGTGAAATGACACCCCCCCCACCAATAAAAACCATGTACTTACCCCACTTAGCATTTATCACTTTACATTGCAATTGTATTAATTTGTATCCTAGGCTGTGCTCCTCAAAAACAAGAGGTACCACTCTGCTCGCATTTGAATTCTCTTTCACTAATTTTGAATGACTGAAACAGTGAAAGAGCAAACCTAGGGCTCTATCCATCACACCATGCTGTGCTCACTGATCAACCAGAGCCAACAGTTCTTGAGTTTGTTCTTTCACTCTATTTCATTCCTTTCAGAGAATATACATAAAGGAAAAATATCTTGCCATAGCAGCTCTTCCTTGATCAAGAATGCCTGCCTTGCATAGTCTCTCTGCCCTAATTCTTTTACTATCTCAAAAAATTATTCAAATAAAGGGCCCATCTATTAAATACAGTGAGTACTTTCATGCTATTTACTTTCCATTAAAATGAAGTGGAATTCATTTTTCTTAGGGCAAAATCCTGGAAACCAGAGTTGTGAGAAGTGGTGTTGCTCAGCCCAGCAGCAATGATTCATCTTGAAAATTAAAGTTTCTGATGAAAAAGAGCCTCCCTAAAGTACCAGAGCCAATAGTCCTTGTGCAAATCCCTATCCATTAAAATCAGCAGCAACTTGTGTCTGCTATGCTAACCCAAGCTTCCAAACAGAATGACAGAGATTGTCTCTATTTGGGAATAAGACTTGTCTCAACCTTAATGCAGGAGTACTCATAAAGCAAAACCTATTTTTTACCATCAGAAGCTACTGCATCCTCAAGAGAAATAGCATATCTGCCCTCACAAGCCTCCAAATGTTTACATATTTTAAGGTAAAATGTTTAGTCCTGCTTAGGTCAAGAAGGACTAGGTTGTTTCTGAATTCAAAAGTCAGACAGCATCTCTTGGGAAGACAAATGAGCTTATAGCCTTCCTTGATTGTTCTTTTATTCAAAATATATTAATTGAGCACCTGCTATGCACCAGACATGGGGCTGGGCACTGGGATTAACAAAAGTGAAGGATGGATACTGGTTAAGAGCTCTTTAAGAGCTGGTAATGAGACTTACATGGAAACAATCATAACTCAGAAGATTAATTGTTATTAAAGAGGTGCAGAAGATTATGTAAGAACATAAGTGATTAGGTGGGAACAGAACTGTCTGACTAAGGCAGTCTGAGAACTCTCCCTGAGAATATTCTGCATATGATTTAAAGTAAGAATATGGGTTTGCTAAAAGGGCTATTGTGTGGGAATATAACGGAGACAAAGAAAAAAGGGAGTCCCAGACGCACAAACAAGTATGAAGACTGTGTTCATCCCATGATAAAATTTCTCCTCAATGCAACCACATGGATCATCCATGCAGCTACCCAGGTATTTTCCATTTTGGTAGCAGAGCACTGGGATGAGTAACTGCATTTTTTATTGGATTAATCAGTCCTTTAGGTGGCATTTGAATCCAATCTCTTTCTTCTCCTACCTTGCTGGTACAGGTCCATGGTGAAATCTTGCAGATGTTACTACAATATTAGAAGATACTTTTCAGTTCCCTGGTGACTTCAAAATGAGTTTTTATAATCATTATAGTTAATAATAATTGCAAATAAAATTCTTAGCTTTTATGTCATAAAAATTGATTCTCACTATACAACTCTTTATGAAAATGTCATATCCTTAAAAATTGCTACTAGAAAAAATTATAATACAAAGCACTTACATAGCATTTTTGTTTGGGGAGATAACTTACGTTTATTGCTCTTCTGTTAGTGAGGAAAAAAGCCTTAACGGGGTTAATTGTCTTCCCCAAGGCCACATGATTCATGTGGGACAAGGAGAGTGAGAATTCAACTTAAGGATGTCCCTCTAAAGGAAAAGTCATCTAGTCTGCCTTCTATTGCATTTGCAAGTAGTAGGGCAGGCTGTGTGCATTTTATTTTTCTTCCCAGCGATGACTATGTAAAACAAACAAACAACACCATCAGAGTGCTATATGAAGAAGTTCCAAGAAGTAAGTCTGTTCAGAAGGTAAATTTCCTTTATTTCCTGGCTTATCACCCAGCTTACATTCAGTTCTGCTAATGTAACACCATGCTGTGTCTGTCTGTGCAAGGTCAGGTTTTTTAATGATTCATTTTGTTCCAGTATGTACTGCTGCCAATTTTGCCCTACAAACCTGGCACATATCTGAGGACCAAAGAACATTCAAGAAGAGAATGAGAAAGGTTAAGGTGATATTCCTGCCTACCATTGTCTTGACAGTTTGCAGATACAGTGGGCAAGGAGGGAGATACTTGTCCCGCACACTTGCTGCTCAGTGTGACTCCGAATCTCCCTAGTTACCAAAAGGTGTTGATTACCAGATGGCTCCAAACCAAGATCAGAGAACAGAACCAGTGAAAGCCAAACAAAATGTCAGTACACTTCTTTGAGAAATTTTCTATGAATTCAAACAAAAAGCAAGGTTTCCAACCTGGTTGCTTATTGAGTAAAGTCTTAAAATGTTATTTAGTTCCCCTTAAAGTTGATAAACCTTAACAGCCATCTAATAACCAGAAGATATTATTTGATGTCTAGTGTGTGAAGGGCTTTGTATCAAGTACTACTGTGAGAGATAAAAGAGATGAACTTTATGAGCTCTTGGCTCTCATAGAATGCATGTTAGATAATAACCCTAAGTAGCATTCTGAAGTTGTTCAGACTGCTTCTATGATACCCAAGCACAGGCAATTCTTATAGGGAAACATAGCACAGGTGTGTCTTATTTTGTAGATCTTTAGCTCAGTGATTCTGAAACATCAAGGTGCATCAGAATCACCTGGTTAAAACATGGAGTGCTGGGCCCCACCCCCTAGAGTTTCTGATTTAGTAGGTCTAGATAAACCCAGCAATGTTCATTTCTAATTAGTTCACAAGGGATGCTGATGTTGCTGGTCTAGAAACCACACACTGAAAACTACTACCTTAGCTAATTAATCACATGCTTCATTTGTAAAAACATGATGTCTTTTTAGTGACAATTAGTAATTTTTCACCACAAATGTATCATCAAGAATGTCTTTGCTAACTGACCAAAATGTGAGTTTCTAGAATATGAACATATTACTTTTCCAAGGAGAAAATGAACTCATATTAAATATTTTCTAAAACCTTTCAAATTTACCTCAAAATTACATTACACAAGAATACTTCTTTGAAGTAAAGTTGACATTCAAACACTATAAATATCAAATAAAAAAGAAACTTTCTATTTTATTAAGAAAAAATGATAAAATGTAAAGCTGGCTAATTATTATAACACTGTCACTCTTTATTAAAGGGGAAAAATCAATGCTTCCTTAAAAAGCAGTTGAATGTATAGTAATTTGAAATAAAACTGTCCTATACTCACTTAAGGTTTAAATACTTGGCCACAATTGCAAATTGTAAATGACTATAAATTTGTCATCTGCAGACAGTCCTCTTCATGTTTGTCACAGGCTGTGGTTTTGCCTTAAGCATATGAGGAAGCTGTGTCAGAATAATTAAAACGATGTAGACCATTTCTAAGAGGGAAAACAATTCTCTCTCTCACATCCTAATGTTTTGCAAGTTTCTCTTTGACTGCCATCTGTCATAACTTAGGAGAATGACTTGTTCTTCTGATGCTGAAGGAAAACCCGCACCTTGCCAAATGCAAGTGCATAGCTCACTGATGGATCCAGTAGCTGTAGAGTTACCAGTGACAACTCTTTCTTACAGTGTGTCTGAATCTGTGTGGACATCATAATTTTATCAATTCTTTCTTTTTTGAATGACTAAAGTTCTTTGGATTAGGACCAGGAAGAATGCCTAAGATGAGGTACAATATGGAAGCATATTATAATCTTTGCACTTAGAATTTTATATATTATAGTAGTGAAATTGGAAAATCTTACATTTTTCATATAGTGATGACATAAAGAGGTGGAATTGTTTTTCTTATACACTCTTTACATTTCTAAATGTTTGTGGATATATTAATAATTTGCAAATTTAATTATGAGGTACTCCTTGAGACTAACTTGTAATAGGTGTTCAAGTACCATGTGAAATACAGATGTGGTGCCCATGCTTTAGGTTAGGGGTGTGGAATTAGCAACCAATGAGATGCCAGTGATAGCATTCCAAGCCAGCGTCACCATGCTAATTCATCACAATGTCATACCCCCCAATCCCAATTTGCTAAACAAAGAAATTATTTCCTAGCCACCATGCCCCCAGTCTACAGATTTAATTTAAAAAATACTTATGATAAACGATTTTTATTTCTTTTACTCCCTTATTTTATCTCCTGCTCCCTATACCACAAGTTTGGATGGGGCTATGGATTAGAAGCAGTAATGGGGGGAAAAGTCTTTGTTTGCATAATGACTTGTCAATATTACAATATAAGAGGCTGTCAAAATTATCATGAAAAAAATCTGTCAGCTCAAGATGTTGTACGCTGAAGCATTGAAAATCCTAAAGATTTTTTCAAGTATGGTTTGTAAAAAACTTGCAGCAGGGTTATGTAGAAAGCAACCAGAACTTTCAGCCTTTTGGGTCCCTTTTTTACATGGAGCTGGGAACTTGTGTGTGAAGATGGTCTTAGAATAAACCAGGCAGGTCTTGACGAGTTTGACATGGTCAGGAGATGGGAAAAGTAAAGTTGTATACTTTATTTTGGAGTTTCCATCATAAAATATATATAATTTCTGATCCAGGCAACACCAACCACAAATAATTTACTCACAACTTCCACCCTAAAAAGGGTGGAGGATTTCCTCTACTCTCCTAGACACACATGGACACTAGACTGATCTTAAAATGTGAAAGAAATAAGAAAAAAATCTCTGCTCATTTTAGAGGCAAAATTCTAAATTTGCAATTCCACTAGTAAAAGAAGTAAACCAAGACCAGAGATTTGGCTTGGACGTTTAGTTTACTTTCAGTGAAACCAAGAGAATCTGAAACAGTGGGGGGGGGAAGAGTAAAGAAAAAGTAAGTTTATTGCCCATGGTAGGGGCAATTCTTCAGAAATCAAGTGTATAAAAATACAAAGATTAGATCTGCATTTAGCATTGCCATAGAGTTCCTAAAACTTTCCATTACAGATCTCAGAGTGAAAGATCTTTTTTGTTTTGTTTTGTTCCCTTAAGAGTGCTGTTACTTTGACAGTAAGATTTGTAATCGTTTCAGGAAAAGCCTTATTTCTTCACCAGCTCAGAAACGGAGGAGGATTTTAAGAGTGCACCGAGTTCAGCATTTCATTCAAAGTGATCTGAGAACATGGTTGGCACCTTTACTTGACTTCCTCTCTTACCAGTTTGACCATAGGGACACACATGCCCAGGTACATCAGAAAAAGGGTATCACTTGCTGATTGAGCTAGAGAATGGCCAGAATGGCAAAAAACAAATGTCAAGTAACCTGCATAATGTTGACCATCTCATTCCGTTATGACTTCTCCCGATTCCTTCTTCTCCAACTCTGCCACCATCATGACCACAAACAGCCTTTATTGGCAACAATTGCTGAATTTGACTTACCACAGATTTCATTGCTTTGTAAACTTCAAGTGGGGGAGAACACCCACACCAACACACACTCCTGTTCTTTCTCTTTCTACCCATGTTTGGCCTTTACAGCTACTTTTAGAAACGCAATTCATTTTTGTTCATACCTATTGCATTCTTAGCAGTAGTTTGAGAAGAAACAGCCAGCATTTACTACACTGACAGGAGGAGGGGGGAATTCCCTACAGTTTTACTACATTGAGCCGAGGGAGAGTCCCTAGGGGTTTTAGAATTTCTAAAATAGAGCAATATGCAAGTTATTAAGTATTTGGATATTTTCAGAACCCCAAAGTGGGTTATCATTATCTGCAGGCCAACTAGATTCCATGAGGAGGGGATTACTTAAAATTGTCTTAAATTTCTTTAAGAGCAAGGAAAAAATTAACTTTAAACAGCCATGCTTGAAACTAAAATTTCCAAAAGTTTCAAGAGTATTTTGAGCTTCCAAAATCCCATAGCTTTCCAAAAATCTTTTTTCTTAGGGTTTTTCTTTAGATTGTTATTGCATTTTGTTCATTGGCTAATGCATTACCTAAATATAGATAGCCATTTTTAGTATAAATTCCAAAAGTCATAAATGCTTCATAATTGAGCACATAATTTGAAGTAAGAGAGCTTTTCCACTCATCACTTTTTACTGTTGCAAATTGGAAAATACTCAAGTAATTACTCCTTTAATAGTTCAATGCTTGCAACTATATATACTTTATGAACATCACAAGCATCTTTTGCTCCCCAGAGCAATATTGGGGGTTGGGTGTACAAAAGAATTTAACTTGCACAATTAACCAAATCACCCAGAGCTTAGATTCAAGATTCCTTCATTAAGCCATTAATATAATACGTTGCTAAGTGGTGGATTGTCCAATTTTTATGATGCCTTTCATTTCAATTCAATGGCTGCAGTTAGAATGAAAAACCAGCATCTGCAAGATCAGCAAGATGATGCAAAACCCTTACACTAGAAACATTTTTTTCTGCTCCACAGTTTGTCTGAGAGCAGTCAATGCCAGAGCATTAATAAGGGAAGTAATTTTCAGTTTCAGAAAGTAGCATTTGTTTGTTCTTACCCAATAAAGAAAAGGGCAAATAAATGCTTGATTCCTATGACCTCAAACTCTTACACAGAAAGCCACTGGTCATTGTATGGCATTCTAGACATACTCAACAGTAGACAGCTCATCTGTAACTTTATCTCACTTTAGGTTACAACACACATTTCCCACTAGAGTTTATATATCACAATGTGGAGTGTCACGTATTTACTTTTTTGGCTTTCTTCAGTGGTGGTATGCTTGCTTATATAATTGACGTATGTAGGAATTTGACATGCAGATGAAAACTTAAATCCTAAAGCTCAACATTTTATTTCTAAACTTGGAACAGTACAGAAAATTCAATGCTGAAAAAAATTCTCAAATCTTTGCCATTAGAGACAGTATAAATTATCTGAATTTGGGTTCTACATGATTTCAATTAACTCCCTATGTTTATATATGATGAAAATCTAACTATGCATCATTAGATATATGCTGGAGACCACATTATAACTGCTGATAAATGGGAGAAAATGTTTAGTTCCTGGTCTATTTATCAATGCAAGACTTTAGCAAAGGGTAGGTGGGTAAGTTCACAAAAAAGAGATATTGCTGAAAATTATATTCTTTTTGTAATTATAGTCTATGCAATTGTCAAAGTCCTGAGATATAAACCCAAAAGTAATATAAATCATAAAATCCCAGTCTTCTCAAATTCTAGAATTTTAGTAAAAGGTATGCATTTGTATGTGAATGAGAGATTGCAGTAACTAAAGATGACCCATCAGGTTATCAGGATTTTTTCATTAAAAACTTTCAGAAGAACATACCATTTTGCCTCAAGATATAAACTATCCACACAGATAATACAATTCAAGTAAATGGAAAAATAGAGTAAATCCTTGATTGGGAGCCTAATCATTTCTAAGTTTCCTTATAAGTAAGAGTATTCCAACTAAAAACAAAGAGAATAACTGACATAGACATTATTTAAAACTAAACCACCGCAATGAAATTCTGAGCTTGTTCTTTACCTTTAGGCATGTGTTGTCAGAAAAGCCTCAAGTTTAAAACAAGCACCTGAATTAAAGATCGTCACCAATTATCTCACAGGTTCTTAGTTATATGATGGTATGCATAAGAACATGCAATTTTATCCTCTCTCTACAGTCTTTTATATTCTCCCGGTGTAGTCACTTTACTGTAACCACCAGTTCAATGCTCACAATAAAGATGTGTTTTTCTTTGGAAAGGTTAAGACATCCAAAATCCATATGAAATGCTGTTATTAAATTTGTATTCAATTTAATGTTATCTGATTCAAGCAGTTTGCAAAATTGTCACCAGTTCCACCAGTTAAACTAACATGGACTAGAAACTCTTTTAGACACTAACTAAACTTTCTTCCTCAAATATACCACGATATATTCCCAGTCAAAAGAAAAATAGCTAAAGTCATCAGAATAAAAGAAGTGTTCAGCGGAAACTACTCTCTCCAATCTACACACACATTGAAACAGAGCCAAACACTTTCTTAGATCCAACTTTCAATTCAAATCCAAACCAAATAGGTACCTCCACTGCCAGTGCCCAGGCATACCAATGCCCATCTTTTAGGTAAATGAATGAAGACACATGTGCAGAAGCAGAGGGAAGAGAGAAAACAGGGTCCTACCTTGATTGTTTTTGAGGGCTGACACTTGATATGATGGGACACGCTGGCAGTTTGGTTCATGTTTCAGGACCCTGGACAGTGCACAACCCCAAGCAGAATTCCAGGATGAACCAGAGATCAAGTCTCCTCTGTTGGACTTCAGCAGGGGCTGCTGCTGTTGCTGCTGCTATGCTGTTGCTTCTGCTGCTTCTGTTTCTGCTGCTTCCTCACTCCGGAGGCTGAAATGCTGTCAGATTGGAGAAATCTGTATCTCACTTAGCCCTAAATAAAGCATTTACTTGGTTCATCATTCTCAAAGCTCTTGGCGATATGAAATAGAAAGCCAAAACTGTTTAAATTCACTTGCACTGTACCTTTTCAGTACTGAGATGTGACAGCTCCACAGTACAGCCAATGATCTTGGCTCTCATTCTCCTTTCAAAGGGACGGATACCAGAAAACATACAGAGATCAATTGCAGTCCTGCAGTTTAAAGGGGCACTCTCAACTCCTCTGTTTTTCCAGATTACAGGGGGGATTTTAGTGAAAAATAATTTCCCTCTCCCTCTCCCTCTCCCTCTCCCTTCTCTCCTCTCTCTCTCTCTCCCCCCCTTTCTCCCCCCACCCCCATCTTTCTCTATCTTCTGGATTTTATTTTTACCATAACTCACTCTCATTCTGTTAATAAATTTTATTCCTTCCTGGGTAGTGCTTGTAATCAAAACACAAGTAAATTCTGGCAAAAAAAAAAAAAAACCTGTTGGCAGTTTTAAATTTTCAGAGTTTTACATTTGTAAGGTGAAGGACTGACACTCCCTATGGTTATTTAAGAAATTTTTTAATACCAGTTGGCTAAGAGACTGGTCCTTCTATAAGCGAAGAGAAAAGTTAAGGTATATAAAGAAGTTTTCAAGCTCAATAGTTATTGTAGTTATTACATACTGTACCAAAGCAAGAAGATGGTTTCTTTTTTATTTTTTTCCTTTATTTTTAATTATTGCTTTCCTTGAGGCCACATTTTTTGACTGCCTGGGACAAACTGGCAGTTAGCTTATGCTAGTCCAACTTTCCAATAATCATCTCTCTGCCATGAATGCCATTGTAGGCAAAATAGATCATACATTCTTATGAATAAAGCTTTCTCAGAGTCACCAGTCCCCATTGTCACATCAACACCTACTAGGATAAATACATTCTAATTGTCATATCAACACTGACTAGGATAAATGCATCTTAGTTGGAGATCCAGTAGTCTTGAGTAAATAGAGAACATTATTTTCCAATCTTTATTACAAAGTATTTGATGTGACATAGGCTGTGTGTATGTCTCATACATTTTTGAAGACCAACAGTTTTTACTCATCGAAAATATACTCTGCTGATGAAATCTCACTTTATAAGATTGAACTGCATGAAGCATTCAGAAAGCTTTATGAATAGTCTAAGAATATTGCTACAGATAAACTTTAATGCAAGAAGGAATAAATTAATGAGCTTGGTGAAATAATTAAACTTACATATGATCTTTTTAATGTATTTTCTTTTCTGAAACAGAAAGGGGATCTAAACATCCTGGCAAAATAGTCTCTAAATGTTTTTTAAAAGGCTGAGCTTCAGAGGGTTATAGTGCTGTCAGCACAGCAGATGTAAGGATTTGACAGTAGCGGTGTAAGACTCTCTGAAGCCACAAAGGTTAATGGTAGGAGTATTGGAGAAATCAAGAGATTTATGGGTAAGGAGATGGAGCCAATGAGAACCAAGAAAAAGGCCATGTCCAAGAATCTGGGGTAGCAAAATCAAGTCATCACACTGAGCACAACCAGAGGCGGTCCTAGGACTAACAAAACTTGTGATTCAAAGTTTAAAATTCTACATCACATATGTGGCTGGCATTTGCTTACATTGTACTTTGATTGGACAGCCGTGCTTTAAATAATCCATAACTCACAAAAGAATTTATATTAGAAATTTTTAAACCTTTTGCATTCAACAATAATGAAAACAACATATCAAATTTGTAGGATGCAGCTAAATCAATATTTAGAGGGAATGTATATATTGAAGTGTCTATTTTAGAAATGCAGAAATGCATGAAATTAATAATTAATAAGCTAAATAGTCATCTCAAGGAGTCAGAAAAGGAATGATAAAATAAACCCAAACAAAGTATAGGGGAGGGAATAATAAAGAGTAGGGAATAAATTAGCATAATAAAAAAATACAAAGTGTATGACAATGAACAAATCCATGAGCATTTCAACATGTAGTTAGCAGTTTGATAATCTCTGCAGAAATGAATATCCTATATCAGTAGGATTGGTCTAGCTTCTCTTTGTTAGATAGTGCTTGGTAATAGGTATCAGAGGAATCTCCAAACTAATTTATCTGGGTACTCCAGGGAGAATGAGGAAGCGTAGAAGATGGGAGAGGTGCAAGAATTCAGACAGAGTTCCTCATCCACACCAGAGAGCTATACAGTGTGGAAGGAGCCACTGATACTCCAAAGAACCTTAACTGTGCACAGTGAGAAAGCCAACATTTACATGCCTACCACAAAGAGGGTTTAAGTGGCTGGACTGCTACAACTGTAGTCACATGAGATTTTACCCCTTTCCACAGTTTTTCAAAACTTTTTCGTGCCCACCTAGCCAGCAGCAGGGTGCAAGAAATAAATAGGCACTACCATTTATAGCTAAGTGGCCAGATCCACCTAAAATTCCTGCCCAATGTTGAATTTTAAAAACAAAGAACAATCACAGTAAGAGAAAAGCATGTCTCATATACACCATATGCTCCTTACCATGTCCCACAGCCTGTCATTATGTCAAACTCCAAGTCCCAAAGAAAAATCAATTGTTCAGAGCAAACCATATGACCCAAATCTCAATTTAGATTTTGCTTTCCCTTTCTGTTATCTTATCACTTTATGAATCAAGGATATAAAAATGATAGACATTTAGAAACATTTCCATTTAAAACGTATAGATTTTTCATAATTTTGTAAAAACCTGGTGTCTTAATGTATCCAATTGGAATGTACAATCAGAAGAAGAAAGAGACCAAAAAAATTTAGACAAATGCTGGAAAATTACAAATACTGCTTAATAAGGATAATTCATATACATTTCTTCTAATTGGGATATATTGAGTTCAATATGTTTAGAATGAAAACATCTGCAAAATTGCATCACAGTTTGTCACATGGAATGATTTTTTAAAATGTTTAGATCTGCTCAGGAAACACTATACAGTGAATCATAGTGAACTAGAAAATTTAGGCAATTTAATTCAAAGGACCAATTTCAGATTCAGTCAACACTGGTGATAATCATCTAAAAATATGTTGTTGTCAGGTTCTAGAGTTTGTGAAAATGGGAATGAGTCCTCTCTACCCTTCACACAAAAAGAAAAGGAAGATGGCTAATAATTTCAGAAAATATAACCCATGACATTCCTTAAACTGCTATCATTTTATCTGAGAAGTAAAAAGCTAGGATTGGCTTAATGTAAATATCCCATTGGAAAAAAAAATATTGTCACAGTGTCAGTTAGAATCTACTAACAATCTCTGTCTCTTTATTTCTGGCCCTATCTGTTCCAGCCTTAACTAGCTGGTCACAGCAATGACCCATAGATTGCAAGCTTAGGCAAGCCCAGAGCCCTAGTAAATGAGAATCATATCTGAAGGATGTTGGGCTCATACCTTGATATTTGGAGTCCACTACAGAAAATCCAAACTTCTACATGACCACTAAGAGATCACCTCCTCATCTCACCACCAAGTGTGTCCTGGTCTTCCTATGACCTGTCCACTGAGTCATATGCATTTCTTGGTAAAATTGGAATGTGGTTTCAAATTGTCAGCTTCCTTGACTTGGACCCTAAGCCCCTCACCTACTTCCTGCCTGCTGCCTCTTTCTTCAGGAATGGCCCTGGCTTCTGATATCGTTTCTGCTCCAGATTGTTTCCCGAATTCACCCAAGTGGGCATCACTGGCCTCATTCTGGCCTTCACTGTCTTCAGGAATTGATCTTTCCTGGAAACCACTTGTATTAATATCAGGCAGGATAAGCAAAGTTATGTTGTAATAATAAATTATCTCAAAATCATAGTGGCTTAAAATAATGAAGGTGTCTTTCTCATTATGCTGTATATCAATACCAGGTGGGTGTGGGGGGTAGTGTTCTTCCAATCTTTGGGAACCCAGGCTGATAGAAGCTCCATCTTGATACCAGTAATCAACATGACAGAGGGAAGCAAATATGACAAATCACACTCTCACTGCAAGGTTTCTGCCCAGCAACGACACATAACACTTCTACTTGTACTCCATTAGCCAAAGCCAGGCTCACATCCACACCCAAGTGTAGGTAATAAGGAAGTGACTTTCAGCATATTCCCAAAGAGCAGTAGTATTCTGAACAGCTGTAATAATGGCCACAACCTTGTTCTTCCCTTTTTCCATACCGCAGAGACATATGCCTATTCTTGCCATCTAGTCTTAAGACAACAACATACTTGTATTTGAGTTTCCATGGATTATGACAAGTTCACTTCAAAGGCATCACAGATAAATACAAGACAAAATTTCCTTATCCTATGTTTTGTTACCAACAGGGCTTTCACAGTATCTTTTCCTGAGTTCTTCAGGAGTAGGACACATACCTATAGTAACACTCATTTGAGGAAAATTCCAGAGTCGAGTGTGGGCTAAGTATGTGGTGTTTTCCCCTGCTGGTACATATAGCTCTTCAAAGGCCAAGGACATTGCTAGCAGGCAGAGCAGGTAGGTCTGACTACATCCAGAATATATACTTTTAACTACTCTGCTATACAAATAAAAGACAGATTCTTTTATCCTGCTAAGCATTGTAACTCCACTAATACAACAAAAAGAAAAACTCATACTTATTCTTTCAATATGAATCATTTCAAGGACTTCCTGAAAGAGCCCAAATATAGTATTATGAATTCTCAAGTTTGTGGAAAATAAAGAATGCAAATATCTAAACTTACTTTTATCTTAGGTGGCCAACCACTGTGTGACCTGCTCTCTGAAAGCCACTTTTCTAGAATTATGTCCCATAATATTCCAACCAAACAATATTTTGAGGGAATCATGAAGGTAGTGATATTGAAATCCAGGGATATATATAGATATACAAAAAAAATTGGGAAGAACTTTTTCTGCGTTTTCAATTTATTTTTTTAATTTAAATAATGAAGCAGTTTATTATATTCCCTCTCTCGTGAGGGATTGCCCAAAACCACACAGACTGAGAGCAGGAATCAGGGCTGACCAGAAATGGAGGCTGTTGTCTAGCCTGTGCCAGTCTAGGTCTCAACTGACTCCTCACGCCCATATCCAACAAGAACTGAGCAACACTCGCTGACAAGTGTGAACTGCCCCTCTTTGCATCTCTCTTTATTGGATGTGGCTTTCTGGTTTCTCTGAATTTCGTCTCTTGGTCATCACCACGAACTTCTCAGGCTGTACTTTTGGCTGATCCCTGACTATAACTTACTCCTGCCCAAGGATTACCTGCTTTGAAGTACTCCACTCATGCAGTCTATGTGATGCAGATGAACCTCGGGGCGCATGACTGTCACAGGTCCTGTTGACTGGCATCTCTGAACCCATTTGTCAGCCAGAACCAAACACAAATATTTCAGAAATTATCTCTTTCCCCAAATGGAGTTCCACACCAATGGAAAACCACAACATTATGGTGACGTCACTGTCTTATGCTTTCATTTGTAATGGTGACATTTATGTTTTGAGAAATAATTCTCTTTGTAAAACTTCCAGCTAAAAATATGATCCAAACTCTAAATTCATAAAACACCAAAATAAATGGCCATGATTTCCTCATAAGAAGTTTTTGGAGCTTCCTTCATTCTCAGTTCTCCTGTTGCAAATAATTTACCAACCGGGCCCCCCGAAGTGCCTTAGGAATGTCCAGTTTTATGTACAGATGCTTCCAGGAACACATAGAAATAAACACTGGAGGTAACTCTTTCTGTAAGCATAACAATTTCTCCTCTGCAAACCCTGACAAATGCCTTCAATAAATTCTCTCTATGGCCAAATTCATAAATCATTGTGAAGACAGAATTCACACATAAAATCCATTGTACTATAGTTCCCCAGACATCCAGGAACAGACTACTTCATCTAGTTCAGCTATTAGTGACAGTACTTTCCCAAGCCACCCTATTCTATTCTACAGTTCCAGGATTTGACTATTAGAAATTTTGACTATAGCTCCCTGTTTACCCATTTCTCCCATTCTCATTCCTTCCTGTTCTGAGGGTTGTCCCAACATTTATAACCTGAAATGAGTTCACTTTTAAAGTAGATAACTGATGACCCCAATTAAACAATTATAAATTTTTAGGGAGCTTTGGCAGTCATTCCAACCTGGATCCCACTGCACACCCCACATCTCCCAAGCAGTAGAGTACAGAACCAGTGTTTTCCAGGAATCAATCCCCTCCCTTTTCCTACAGTAAACAGTCTTCAACTATAGACAGTGCCCAACTCAAGGACCGAATTCTACTCTTGCAGCATTAAAGAGGTGCTATTGCAGGGGTAGTTTGTCACTTCGGCATTTTGTACATTATTCGAGAGAACAAAGTGCTTGTTGGAAATTTTGTTCTATCTCAACAAGATTATGGTCATAAGACAAGTGTTCTGGAATAAAAATTCAAGGAGAAGCTTTGAAACAAATTAAATATTTATATCATTTGGGGAAGGAAAGTAAAGGATCCAAATTGAAAACATCCCCTCTTCTCATCTAGCCATTGCCTCACTCCAGGAGGACCCTAAAATCAAAGCTAAAAGGGTTACTTTTGAACTCCTGCAAAAATGACTAGGAAAGTGCTCAAGTTATTCCCTCCCTGCCATCCTTGATCATTACACGTTCTTCAACGCTTGTATAAAATGTCATCTCTTTCCTCAACTTTTCCCCCTGATTTTCTCAAGTAAAGCCAACCTCTTCCTCCCCATATTTTATCTCTGCCTATTCTTCTCTTTTATGGTACTAATCACATTTTGATTTTAGTAACTTACTTCTATATTGTTTTGATATCTATTAACTTGCCAATAAATGCTTTAAGGAATAAGATTGAGGTTCAGAATTCTTTATATACCATGAAACACTTTAGTACATGCTGTGTATACAGATCAATACTCACATATTATTTTAGTTAATTACTTAATTAAATTATCAAATAGTCTGTTCACTGAGTTTAGCAGTAAAAAAGTCACATTTGGCCTTGCTTAGAGCCGTTTGGTGACATGGTAGAAGAGACAACATATTTCAATGGGTTAAAGGCTGAATAAAATGAAAAAAAAAATAGGCATAGGGAATATGAACCACTGTTAAGAAACTCAGCTGTGAAGAGAAAAATAAGTGCTTGGAAAAGGTAACTGTACTATATAAATCAAAGTTATTATTACTATAAAATCATGAAGTCTATAGAAACTGTTAATTTCTTCTTTTCTCTAAAAATATTACTAAATCTTTCTATCCTCTACCCCCAAACAAATATATCAGATATGAGTCAGCACAGGAACCAAACAGCAGATGTGCTACTGAGCTTATTAGAAAATTTAAGCAAAATTCAGTGTCTGAAGTAACAGTGACAAAGGAGGAGCCACACCAAGAAAGCTACCTTTTATTCTGAATTTTGCAAAAATAATAGTTGAGTTCTTCTACAGCATGCTTGTTTTTCACAATATTAAAAGGTTCTTGTATTTAGGGAGCAAGCCAGTACAATATTAGTACTTTTTGTTTGTTTGTTCATTTGAGCTTCTAAGAGTTAAATGATGCAATGATTTAAAATGAAAATGTTCTAAAAATATGTTTTCCCAATTAAGGAATTTTGATTAAAAGACTGCTTGAACACCAAAAGTTTCCAGCTTCTAGCATAGTCGTTAAGCATTCAATTGTTAGTTGAGAAAATATTTTGCAAGCCTACTATGTCCTAAGTAACATTCCAGGCATTAGAAGTGCAAAAGTGAGCAATAATGACCCTTTTCTTCACTGAGCTCACATTCAAGTATAGGGAAGACAAGGTCAAATGGTGGTACCATATATGAAGCAACCAGCTCTGAGGGTAAATGTTCACAAAAGGCTTCAGAGAAGACATGATGCATGAGCTGGATTATCAAAAGTGACACATGGGAGCTCACCAAGTAGAAAAGTGGAAAGAAACAGGTACAGGGTGATAAAAATGATGCAGCAATTTTCAGAAGAAATCCAAGGGGATTGGGTTAAGTTTGGTGGTGAGTGGGGAGACCAGACTTTATGAGGAAGAAGCTTTCTATTCCTTCTGAGACAGGAAAGAACAAGGCTCTTATGAGGTCAGTTGCAGATCTGTCTAAATATCAAGGAGACAACTGGAAGTACAAGAACAGATTCCATGCTAAGAGTCATCATCATCTTCTGACAATGAATGAGGAATGGGATTGGGCTAGAGGAGAGCAATGAAATACTGAAACAGCTACTGAGAAGAATTGAGCTCAAGTGAACCAGAGACAAATGAAAAGATTTTCTAGGGAAATAAGGTTCTAGCTGAAGAAGTCCACAACAGTAGTGCCAAACAGATGTTTTGGAAGAGCATAAGGCCCACTTGGTAGAGAACCAGCACTGAACACTACATGAGTTAAAGATCAGTAAAGGCCTAAGTTCTCATTTTGTTATTGCTGGTGACCTGAAATGTCTATACTTAGCTGCTTAGGGCATTTCAGTTATCCTTTCATATGTGAAAAGGAGTAAATCCAGAAAAAATAACAAATTAAATGTATACATTAAATTTTACACCCTCCAGAAAACGTACTAGATAAGAGATTTTTTTTTAAGATATAAACTTACAAAGATGGGGAATAAACAGGACAAGATTCAACAGCAACAAATTTTTGGAAGACCTGAAAGATAAATATTAAATAATTTAGCAGACCTAATTAAACAATTAAGCAGTGGAGCTTAAGCTGGTATCATGGAAAATTGAGAAACAACCATATTTGGACCATGGAATCTTCAAAAGATCCAGGAAGTGACATTACCAGATATCTCTGGAACTGGGAATGAAGAGTAACTTAGATGAAGAGCAAGATAACTGGTTTAAAGTCGTTTGAGAAAATTTAGAATCTTAGGATCCTCCCTCATGCTATGCCCCTGGGTGACTACCCATCTTCCACTCCAGCAAAATTCCATAGACTTTTCAGTAGATTTGTGGAAGGTTCAACTCTGGAGACTATAAGATAGAGGGTACCAGCACAAAGGGACCCCAGACTCATCTGAAAACCTGAATACTTTTCTAAGAACAGTGACATGAAGTAGCCAGATGCATATGGCATGTTGCAAGCCACCTCTCTCCCCCTTCTCCATGTCTAGAATCTTGGTAGGCAGACCTGTATTTTCCAGACAAAAGATTAGAAGAGTCTTCTCCTAGGAAAATCATAAAGACAATGATGTTGAAGGAACCTACAACCCACCCTGATCACCCTGCCAAGATCAATCAAAGATTGATTTCAATCAAAGTGTTTGCTTCATGAACTCCATGAACAATGAGGGATCAGAGTGGACATGGGTTTCGGAAGAGCACTTCTTGAAACTGGTAGGCTGAGTGGGACAGCAGACTTAATGAATATTATTTCTAACATAGAATTCTGTAACTAGCCAAACAATCAAGAATGAAGGTAGAATAAAGCTATCTTCAGACATGCAAATCACAAAATATTTACCTTCCACATACTCTTTCTCACAATGCTTCTGTAAAGGTGCTCATCAAAAGATTGTTCTTGTGCTACCAAAGAAAAATGACCACAATTATCTGAAAAGCCCATAAAATATTTCTGTCTTTTCCAACTACAATTCTATGTGAGGTCAATTTTCTTCATGTACTTCAGTGAAAACAACAAACTACAACAGATTGAATGCAGATATAGGTATGAAAATCCATCTTTTTTCTCTTAAGGCAGACATTAAAGAAATTGTGTTTTGTTTTGAAAATAATAGTTACTTTCCATAAAAGTATATTATTTATGTTAAAACACAATGAGCATATTATTGTGATTTTTAAGTGAATGAATAAATACTTTAAATTTTTTTTCAGTTTAATTTGTAATCTGGCCAACATTAATAGACATAACCCATATAAACAAAAGTTCTTTGAGTTCTTCAATTTTTTATTTTTTTTAAATATGAATCTCTTAGACCAAAAAGTTTGAAAACCACTGATTTAGGCAAAAGAAGAAAATGAGTGAATATAAGAGCCATTCGCTTTTTAAAATAGTTTTGAGGGGAAAAAAAAACAGGTGCTATGGAGCTGCATGAACAACCACTAGTACATCTTTCATTTATAGATGAGGACAACCAAATCCAGAGATGGGAGGGTAGCTGCCCAAGGTAACACTGGCAGTTAGTGACAAAGCTAGTTAAGTGTCCATGTCTCTTCCCTCCCACTTCAAGGCTTTTTCCTCTGTATTATGGTGGCTTCTCAACCTCAGTTTTCAAAGCTGTGTATCTTTTTTTATGAATGGACGTTATACATGTGCATATGTGCCATATGCATGTGTTATAGTGTATTTGTGCGCACGCGCGCGTGTGTAGAATTGCACTATGAGAAGCAATCTTTTCCTTCTAGTTTTCTTAACTCCTTCTCAGAAAACTTGTGCTGAGAGCCTCTACTAAGGAAAAAACAAACCCCAGGAGCCCACATCTTCCGGTTCCAGCTAGTGGGACTAGGTACAGGCATGTACACAAAATAAAATTCTCTCTTTGGAATTTAGAATTGGGAAAAATGAAAACTGGCCAATGCTTATTAGAAACTTAAACTGGATATGAATTGGAAACACTGAGTAGTTGGGGTTAGGCTTAAGGCAACCACATCCAGGCCATATACTTGCCAAAGCCAAGAACATTTAAACAGCTGCAGAAGAAAGAAAGAAAGATATGCAAGGAAACACAGAGGAGTGGGCTGGCCTTCAATCCTCCAGTTCCTGGTTCGAGGCCCCCTGTGAGGTCCATCAAGTCTGCTTTATTTTGGTCTCCATGATGTTCCCTTTGATTTGTCTATTTTTGCTTTATTTACTCTGTGTTTTTATTCCTTACATCCCAGCAACCATGTGTGAGGACAAAAGTGCACATGTACCTGTCCCCTACCCCAGTCATGATGAAGGACAGCTTCTGAGTGGGTGGTAAAAACAGGCAGAACATAAAGTCCTGACATTCACCTGGTGACAGCAGTGGTCAAGGCACAGTGTAGAGACCAACATGCACGCTTTCCAGAGGAGAAACTCTACACAATAAAACAATTTTGCAGAAACGAGCAGCTATCTTGTAATTTTTGAGGCAGAAGGTAAAAGTGGTATTTCTATTAAAGAAGAGAGGAGAGGGTTTCCTAGATAAATTCTAGGATGTTCTCAAGAAGGGGTTAAAAAGAGTGGAGCAGTCAACTAGCAAAGAGCCAAGAAAAGGGGTCAAATCAATAAAAATACAAAAGGGGAAACATTGTAAGGAATAAAAGAAGAAATATCTGTGCCAGTGACTCAAATGACATAGAGTGACAAAGGATTTTGACCAGGATATTGCTGAAATGTCAAAAATAATGTCAACCCCATTGTATATAGACGCTTATTGTTCATGAAAGCTCTTTCTGAAGCATTATGTTAAATGTGTGAGAAAATAGCAAGGGAGTCAAAATAGGTGTGTCTCTCCAAGTCTTGGTTGATGAGGACTCAAACCTTAGTGAATGTAAGATTTTCTTAAAAAATGACTATGGTTCTGACGTGGCACAAACTTCTCAAACACACGAATCACAAAAAAAAACAGATGTAAGACTGTAGACAGATATGGGTTGTCACTCTTCCAAAAGCGTGGTCTTCATTCACATGGAGGTATGGCACTCAGGGGTCAATGAAACACAGTGATTAAAGAATGGAAAAACAAGCACCAGATATATTCTCCAGCAAACTGGTATTAACTGAGTAGCACCTAAGTGGACACATAGGTGCTACAGTAATAGGGTATTGGGCAGGTGGGAGGGGGGAGGGGGGCGGGGGGCGGGTATATACATACATAGTGGGTGAGATGTGCACCATCTGGGGGATGGTCATGATGGAGACTCAGACTTTTGGGGGGAGGGGGGGAAATGGGCATTTATTGAAACCTTAAAATCTGTACCCCCATAATATGCCAAAATAAAAAAAATAATTAAAAAAAAAAAATCTGTGTCCAATACCCAGCCAGAGCTAAGAGCGGCCTGAGATTTAGGGAGAATCTCTTCACTATCTTTGGCTTCCAGGCCAAAAACTGCAGAATGTTGCAGACCCTGCAATTCAGGTTTCCTATCCTTGAAGACACAGAAGATAGACGAGACTCAAAACACTCTCTAAACACTGATTCTTTATTTATGGGGCCTAGGAGATAGAGAACATTAAGTGAACTCAAAACGGCATGTTGTGATCAGATTTTTAGCTGTTCTGTGTCACTGGGAACTGCAAAGTAAAAAGAACAGCCCTAATATCAATAATAAATGCCTACCAGAGAACTCCAGGAAAGCTGCAATGATTAAATAACACCGAGGAAGAAAGGCAAAGTGTGGAAGACAGTCTCTCTCTCTCCCTCTCTCTTTCAAAAATGCCCAGGGTATTGGCCTTTCTTTGCTTCTTGACACCCATGTTTGCCAGCCCAACACCCCACTCCCACCTTCAGCCCCTTGACAAGGTAATTGAGATCTTAAAGGAGGTACAAAAATTATTTCTAGTCTTTGAATTTCTCTATGAGCAAAACTAATAACTTTAAATTTGATACATCTATCCTTTATGCCATACCAGTGCCCAGATGTGGACTCTCATATTGATTAGGAGATAGAAGAAAAGAAATAAATTTTAATGTTGTTACAACTATGAATTAATCTCTCTCCCAGCACTTTATACATGCTACTTATTCTTATACCAACCATACAATGTTTATCAAGTAAAACTGCTTCCATCATACAAATGAAGAATTTGAGACTCGGAGAAGTTAATTTGCCTGAGGATTAGTAAAGATCAGAGGTATTAAATAATAGTGTCAGCACTAAAACCTGAGTCTGCTAAATACCCAAACTCTCCTCATCACTTGATCTTTTCTATCAGTGAATAGCAGATGAGAGTTAGCTTCTAGCATCACCCATTCCTCACCATTTTCTGGTGGCTGACGTCTAATATAAGATCAATAAATATTTGATGAATGAATGGATAAGAAATTGGCCTTCAGAGAGCCTTGATGCTGAGAAGTGACTCAGAAATAGGAAGTAAACAGGAAGAAGACAAGAGCAATACCCCTGATTGTTAAGAAAGTTCGAGACCCCCACGAATGGGTTAACTTGAATGTCAGTCCACCTGGTCCAGGCACTGCACCTGTTACCTCCACAGGTACTCTGCAGTCCATCTCAGATGTCCTTTTTTCCTTTTGAGACACCAGAAGATGGTGTTTTTGACTTGATTTCTGCTACCAATAAATATGCACTGATTAAGAATTGTTATAGCTACTCAACTAGTATTGTCGTTGGATTATGAAGTTTTAGAAAATTTGGTTGTGGTCAATGATTGAAGCTCAGCTGGCAGATACAGAGATTTTGCAGACTGAGCTTGGACTGAACGTTTCAGAAGTATTTTAAACCGCAGTGCTGAATTCCTGATCTGCCTCCTGACATGTAGAAGCTCCCTAACCCTCATATGCACAGGAGCAATTTGTCCTCCTCCTTCTCTCTTTGGGATTTTTCTCTTGCCCTTCCTTTAAGTCCTCTTGCTCCTATCCTCTCACCTCAGGTGCTGAAATTTCTTCCCCTTTCAAGAAGAAAGTAATCAGAACACTTCGCAATGTGTTTAACATCTCTTCTCTTTCCCTGTCTGGCACCAAGTAGGTGCTGTCTTTGCCCCAGCACCTCTTCATGCCTAGACAAGTGTGAGCACCTGAAGCAAAGCTATGGGAAAATGTCCTTCTGATAGAGAAGTATTTAGATATGGGAAAACTTGCTAAGGTACATGCCGGCTGAATATCAGCCCTGCCCTTTCCAAAATAGTATACAGAATTGTTCCTGTCTCTGTGAGATCTATTCTGTTCTCCCTCTTGCCCTTTGCTACTCCTCTCTTTTCAAAACTTAGTTTCCTAAGAGCACATTCACTCATTTAATTTCTTTCTACAGAAACTGAAGTGTGTTGAGACCATACAGTCTGCTTATAGATTGAATGTTTGCCCCTCATGCCCCAAATTCATAGTCCTAACCTCCAAGGTGACAGAATTAGGAGGTGGGGCCTTCAGGGTGATTAGGTCATAAGGGTGGAGCACACATGAATGAGATTCGTGCCTATATAAAAGGGATCCCAGAGAACTCCCTCTCCCCTTCTGCCATATGAGGTCACAGTGAGAAGACAGCTGTCCAAGAACCCGGAAGCAGGCCCTCACCAGACACAGAACCTGCTGGCCCCCTAATCTTGGACTTCTCAGACAACAGAACTGTGAGAAATAAATTTCCAGTTTTTATAAGCCAACCAATCTGTGGTATCTGTTATAGCAGCCCAAGTAGAGGAAGACACAATCCTCCATTTTTCATCATGAGCAGAGTTGTCATGATGAGCTGAGGGGAGAGGACATGGAGGTACATGGCCCAACAGGGCTCCAGACTTTTCCACATAGTCACCAGTGAATATGTCAAGAGCTGGTGCCGATTTCCCCTCCCCATCCCCTGCTAAGAATTGCCCTGCTTTAGTCTTCTATAGGAACCAAAAGATATTTTGGTGGAAATAAGAAATGTGAGCACTCAGCAATGAGTTTAGAAGCAAAATCAGACCTTTTAAGGTCTTGTGACGGTTCCAAGTGCAAACAATCTTTTGGAGGATGTCTAATCTCAAAATTTTAGAACCTCTAACACATGGCTATAGTTTATAGAAACCATTATTAAGGATGTTTAAAAGTGAATATTTTGAGGAATATTAGGGATGTATAGCTGTGTTCTAGGTCTTCATTTGCAAACTCAAAGACCAGCAGCAAATTGCTAGGGCCAAGATGAATAAAAGCTGGATCTCTACTTGTACAAAAAAGCAGAATATGTTAAAATAATGAAACATAACTGGATTTTTTTCTATTCAAGGCTACGGTTCCTGAACCCATATTAGAGCTCTGTTTTACAAACTATGCCAAATGCTCAATCCAAGGAGTAACAAACCCATCCTAGTGATGAACTGAACAGTTTATTATTCAATGCCAGTTTGGGGTTTAGAAAAAAGGAAGGAAATGCAACTATCTGGATCATTATCCAGCCAGCCAGGATAATAATGGAGAGGGTGGTCATCCATGTGATATAATTCTAGTGCTCCAGGTGGGGAAATTCTAGGCAAAAACTGATTCAGCTGGCCCAGTCCCAGATATCCCTTGGCATTCATAGTATAGCAATTGTACAAGGAATAGCCACTGTTTGGGGACCTTCTCTGTGTTCCCTTCTTTATAAACTATAAATGTACCTACTGCTTGGTATAATTCATTAACAAAACCTCTATTCATTAAAAATCCTTCATCTGAATATATGAGAGAGAGAGAAAGAGAGAGAGAGAGAGAGAGAGAGATCTGTAAAACACATGTCATCATTTACTCCTGGGAAGTAGGACATGAAGGAGGGTAAGAATGAGAGCAGTAAAGGCTTTCTTTTATTTTTTTAAGTTCTATATAAAACTGAATTTGTTTGAACTTTGTTCCAATAAATATGTACTTCCTTCGTAATTTTAGCAAAAGAAATCCCCCCAAAATAATTGCTGCCCACACTTTTGGAGTGTTAGTGGCTTAACCATTGGCACAAACTTTGCCTTGCCTAACATGAAATTTTCACTTTATGCTTTTCCATGCCAGTCTTAAGAATTATGAATTGAATTCTATCCTGTATCCAAATAACATAAACTATAAGAGCTGGAAGACCACTTAAGGCAAACCCTGAATGTTAGAAGAAAGGAAATTGGTGATAAATCACTTTTTTATGATATATTCTCTCATTCATTCCACAAATATTCTTAGTGTGCCTATATATTTAATCAAAAATCAAAAGCATGTAGGAGTTGTAGCTATAAGTTACATGCATATCTGCCCACAAAGTACTTATCATCTAGTACAGATTTACTCCATACACATAATATGGTTACACAATTCTAAATGTATTTTCTTGATCAAAAGCTGATATTCACTTGGCCAACCCTATTACTTAAGTCATCTGTCATGGAAGAAAAAAACAGCTCATTATAGAAGACTATTCAATATTCTCATATGTCTAATTAAAACAAGAATTAAAAATCATAAAACTGATTAAACTTTATGTGGAAGAAAATAACCTTTGGACTGCTGGTATTTATCCTTCTTAGTGACCTCTCAAGCTAAATAATTCTGGCCAAAAATAAAACTGTGATGAAAAGTGTATTTGGATTGCTCTCCATGCTTCCTCACAAATCTTCCTAAAGACCTTGAACATTTTGTGGATAGAGGATATCATGACTTATGATACAGGTTAGAATAAAAAATATTTTATTGACCTTACAATGAAAAAAATGTATCTTCTATTTTAGGATTATAACTTACCTATAATTTTATTTTATAGAGATGCTATAGACTGAATTATGTTCCCCAAAATTTATATATTGAAGTCCCAATCAATTTATATATTGAAGTCCAATGTGACTATATTTGTAGATAGAGCCCATAAGGAGATAATTAAGGGTAAATGAGGTCATAAAGGTAGGGCCCTGATACAGTATGATTAGTGTTCTAATAAGAAGAGAGTCCAGAGAGCTTTCTCTCTCTCTCTCCCCCCACCCAAACAAAGAAGCAGTCATGTGAGCACATAGCAAGATGGCAGCCAACTGCCAGCCAAGAGAAAAGATCTTGGAATGAAACACCTTTTTGGCACCTTAATCTTAGACCTTCCAGCCTTCATAACCATGAGAAAATAAATCTCTGTTGTTTAAGCCACCCAGTCTATGTCAACCAAGCAGCCAATACAAAGGAATATGACTACTCGTTTACATGAATAGGTAATTTTGAACAGAAATATCTTTGGGTGGAGAAATTTAAGATTGCTGTTCTGGACATAAAGCTTTGCTCCAACTGATAACTGGTCATGAGAATGACAGTATAAACTGCAGCATGTGTCATGTGGGAATCATCACTCCCTTGAAAATTACTTAGTCAGAATATGGAGTTAATGGTGATATCCCTAGTTCAATTTCTTAATCTCAAAGAAAACAAGTGTAGCTGACTGTCAACCAGGCCTTCTTTTCTATGACATAAGAACTTCCCAACTGAACTCACTTTACTTAGCAAAAGCATCGGTTTCTCTCTCTTCATAAATACTGGTGTTAAAAGAATTACATAGGGAAAGAGAAAAATTAGTACACTTTCTAGGGAAGTGTTTACATTGTAACTGAATTTGTAGGAAAAGGGAGAATAGACAGCCCATGGGCAAACATTTTCCCCATTTTCCCTCATAGCAGACATCAAGGCCCACTTTCCTGCCAGGCCTCCAGGCAACTTCAGAATCCATCTCTACATGGTGATCTAGGCAGCCCTTCCGAGTGACCGCTGCTGGCATGCTCCGTGGAGCTTCATTGGTATGCTGGAGTATAACTCAGCCTGCCATTCCTTTACAGAGCCAGAGACCCAGGTGTGTGGGAAACTGGGCCGAACCTAAGATAAATTAGGCTAAAACCAAGAAAGATTTAAAACCACCAGCTCTCATATTACTATATTTGGGAGATGAAAAATATTAATAATTCAGCATATATTGTGTGACCTAATAATTGCTTATCTAATATTTATCCTTGGAATGGCTGTGGGCTAACACTACAGGTTGGCTGATGCAAACTTCACTTTCAATAAATACTCTTCTCCTTCGCATGACGCTGGTATAGAGGTTTTAGAAGCTAAAAACAGGTTTATTCAGCCTCCTTTTTAGCTAGGTATGGGCGTAAGCCATAGGTATGGGATATGAAGGAGTCTGCCGAAGCCACCTGTTCTTTAGTCTGGAATACAGTCATGAGGCCTGGAGATGTAGCAGCTTCCTGCACCCATAAAACAACACACATAAGCATAAATGCCTATAAAGCTAATGCTAATACCTAAGCATAAATGCCAATATTGGGTAGTGCAATAAAAACATTGGAGAAGCCTGGGTTCCCAAAGTCATTACTAAACCCATCCACCTTGGGCTGTTACTTCTTCTTATGCATGGCAGATATGCTTCTAAGTTTTAAATCTAGGGTTAGTTGGGTTTTCCATATTTTACATTTGAACACATTCCTGATTAGTTCAATGGCTTTAAGTTTAACAAAATCAAAAAACTTTAAGCAAAACAAAGATTCTATATCATATGTGTTTATTCATGAAAACTTAAAAAACTTTCTAAGTATACAAAGACCTAGCTATCATCCTCAGTTGAGCAAATGCTCGCTTCCCTCTTCCATCTTGGGGGAAAGAGCACCAATCCTCTTACAGTGATGAAGGAAACAATGACTTTGAGTTTGAGCCCTGTAATGCTGTTGCTTTTATAATTCTATCTGCTGTCACTTACTCTCTCACCAATTCTCTGTGCTTCCTCCAGTTCTTTTGTATGCCTAAGAGTCCCTCTCTTTTCCTAGCCATGGTTGCCTGCCAGCACAGAGGAATTCTATCCTATAGGCCAGCTATTTCCAGATCCTGACCCAATCCAAGCTATGCTTGGCAATATATAAAAAGACCAAGCCCAACCAGTTTGTAGAGTGTGGAACTGGATTTGCTCCCTAAGTCACTAAAGCCTATGTACGTACCAACAGTAAGTAGCCTTATCACCCAACCTCATTTCCACTGGCTTATTTACAACAAAAATCCCCTTAGTGTAGACATCCTTAGTGTCCTACAAACAGGTCTACTTTAAAGGACCCTCACACAGAGCCATCTAGGCCTTGATAAGCATTTCCTTTCCTCTCTCCCAAACTTAAAACAAACAGCAGAATGCTCTATTGATTTGAAACTACCCATGTTTTATTCACATAACTGTGGTTTGCATAAGCTATACAACACACATGTACACGTATTTTTAGCTTTTCTAGAGGAAGAAATTTTTAGGGCAGAATCTGTTGAGGTGAATATTATCAGATTTTTTTTAACAAAAATGCTTATGTGGTATTAAAAATATAAAGCAAAATAATTTTGCGTCATGAGGGGCCACCTCAGATTACACACCTGAGATTTGTATCACTGATATGATATCCAGAGCAATGGGACCACACTCATTTCCATCCAACCAGAACCTTGCAAAGTCTTGATTGTTTGCAGGTCATACTCACAGAGCTGTTGACTTATTCCAGCGCTCACATTTTTATTATTAAACTAAGAAAGAGTTGATATGGCCCTTTACAAGCAACATAAATTTGTTGAAAGGGAAAAAGTAGTAAAATCATTGTTATGCCAATCCCTCCCAAAAGTCTGCAATTAAATAAGATTATTTTAAGAGCAGAACATTGGAATCAGGCTGGGAAAAAAGAAGGAAAAGGAGGAATGGAACAAAGATGAACAGGAGGAGGAAGAGAAGAAAGGTAAGTCTTGAAGACCGTGACATTCCTATGTAAAAATGTCCTGCAACTTTATCCCAGTGTCTGAGATTCACTCTTCTCCTGCCCTGAATCCAGGCCTCCTCCCCTGAAGCTCACCAGACTTCATGACCTAGTTCTTCTCAGTCACTCCCTGCGTGGGTTGGTTTCTCTCCAATTGCTGTATTATGATCCTGTTTAAAACTGAAGGGCAGCTGAAACTATATTACAGTCTCCTTTGTGATTCATGTAAGGAAGATGGCCATAGAATTGTATAGTTATTTTGGTGTGTAAATGTAGGATCTAGTCAATAAAAAAGAGCACCTAAATAAAATCAAGTGGTAAAATAAATCAGCCTCAGCCTTACCACAAGCACACGATTCTGGCACTGCTCTGCAGGCAGACTTCTTGTGCAGGAAGTTTTTCAGTTTGGCTTCAGCTAAGTTTGCATCGTAAACGTTCATTATGCATGGGGCATTGCATGCACCCATGCCTTGGCAAACTGTGGAAGTGCAGGCTTTTCCCTACGTCTGCCCTCTCCCCTCACTGTGTCATCGTGGGTTCCTAAACACACCTCCATCCTTCAGAATTCCTCCAAACCGCTAGGTAATATGTCAGGCTCTCCCAGGAGTGCTCTCACCACATACCATAAGGTGGGTTCTTTCTGCATCTCAGCAAACTCCAAGCCAGAGAGTAAGACATCAATGTCTTCTTATTACAGGCACCGTCAACCTCTGTAAGCGAACTTCCTGAGCCCCTATCAATCACTTGGATGGAGTTTATAGGAGAAAGGATAAAATTCTAAAGTCTCTATCCTATGCATTTCCTCCATTCTGTCTTTCTTTACGTGTTTTCTTCTTTGACATGGACTGATGGAGCAGTGGTGATGGTGGTCTCAGGACTGGTTTTGCTCACTTTTATTAAGTCCTATGTAAATGATTCCAGCACTTCCTATTCTCCGTTTTGAGGTTCCCACTGGAATTCTAAAACAAAAGGGACTCTTCCACTCAAATTTCTGCTACATAGTAAAAGAAATTAATATATTTTATGTAGATTTAAAAGGTTGTTTTAAAATCTAAGTTTTTAACTTTACAACGTTAATAATTTGAATATTAAGTTAAAATATACTTAATAAATAGTCCTATCTGTAAAATCACTTTCCTGTGACATTAAAAATAACTCAGCCAATCTTTGTCACCACTGGAAATTCCTGGCACGATCCCCCACCCACCATATCAGCTTGCCTAGGAGTTTGATGTGAGCCCTGAGGCATCCTGACTTTTCTCAGACATTGCAGCCCCGATTTGGATTGCTAACTACCCACTTCATGCCTGCACAAGAGCTCAGTGAGCAGAACTGAAAATTCCTCCCAGCCCAGATGTTGTTGCTTCTTCCCCCTCACCAGATCTCAGCTTGCCTTATGGTAGACCCACAACCACAGTTTACATCAATTAACTCTTTAAGCATGTGAGAAGCTTCAATAGAACAGATATAACAATTTCTTCTGAAATGGTCTTTCTCAAGGGAAAAAATTGAATACCCCTATATTTTGTGCTATTGCAGGCTCTCAAATCCTTCTTCTTCCCAGAACCTTTGCATATTGATGTGCAAAGGTGTAGTTTACAAGAGGCAAAAAAAAAAAAAAAAATGACTTGGCCAGATATAGAACGTTGATCCCCAAATTGGAATCAAGGAAAAGACATGGAAATTATAAAATGTGTCTTATTGTGTTTCTAAGCCAGAAGTAATAATGAATGAATTTATTTATTCATCTAACATTTGTTGGACACATTAGTATGAGCCAAGCACTACGTTATTTTGAGGCACCCAGAGACAGAGGGGTACACAAAATATAAAAAGGCATAGACATGAAAACAAATATGCTAGATTATTTATTGCAATGCTAACTTCTTGCTATTTTCTAACTGTAGAGATTAAGTTGAAAGAATTTCCTCCATGTTGCTACTTTTCTAGTCTTGGAAATTCATCATAGAGTTTGGTGTCTGGGACAAAAGAAGTTGTAGGACAAGTGGACATCTTTTTAACCCACATTTTTCTTTGGGGCTCTAGAACCATTGAGATGGAGTGTGAAAGGAAGAAAGATACCTGAAGACCATGAAAAAGAATAAAGGTTTGGATTAGGGATTTTCTGTGAATGGTACCCAATGTCCATCTCACCAGAAGGGGAAAACTTTAACGGGAAATGATAAAATCATAAACTAAGACCCCTGGTGAAAGATTTGTAGGTCCACACTAGCCACCATGCAAAAAAAGTTTTCTAGCAGGGAGTAGAGTCTGTGCCTTTGAGAAGTCCCAAAGGGATTGGGACACGGACACTCTCAGGAGCGGCTGTCATGATGGAAGTCCTTCCACCTTTCCAGGTAAGCATGGGGGTCTTGTATTATCACAAGAAGGGGGAGGTGCTTCCCAAAGCATGAATGAGACTGAATTTTTTATACTCTCTCAAGTAAGGGCTGATCCAGATTGATGCTTAAAAATTAAGAAATTTGATGTTTTCTGTACCTACCTATTTTGTAGGAAACTCGCTTCTACCACTCAAATAAATACAATAAAGGAAATATGCCATCAAGGAAACATACATGGAGGGGAAAAAGGAAGACATGGTCAATCTTTCTAGGAACATAGGAAGGTGTGGTAAAAAAAAAAAAAAGACTTTATTTCCCCTACTTCCTAAATCCTACACTTCTTGTAAATATTCATGTCCAATGTCTGTAGCACATGCTCAAAAGTATGTTAACAGGGTTGTGCCAACTGACTAATATGAAAAGACGAGGATAGAAAGACTTGTAATGCATTAAAGTGATCCCTTCAAAGATGATTATTAATAGGCTAATAGATTCATTCTTTATTTCATGAATAAATTCTTTAATGTCTTAACCTAAACAAGGAAGTAATAGTGTAAACATATTAGGTCTAATCAATGAAGCAGTCCAAGACACCTGTTGTCTCTCAGAATAGCACTGAGTAGGTCATTACCTTCCTTGCTTCCATATATGATGATAGGCAAGTAGGTAGGTAGGTAGATATATAAATAGATAAAATTTCCATATTAGATTAAAATTAAAGGCAAAATGCACTGTTTGTTATATGTCTATGTGTAATTGCATGGGTACATAAGTTTGTTTTTTAAAGTGATTAGAAAGAAGAAAAAATTCACACAACTGTTAATAATGGTTCATTCCAAGAATGGGAAATCCATCAGTAGTATTTAGCATATTCCAGTATCATTTTCTTCCAAGATTTAATTATTTTGTTATTTTGTGTGTGTGTGTGTGTGCCTTTCATTTTCTCATCAACAGTTTCACAATAGATATTTATTACCTGGTGATAAGACAGAAATAAAAGTTGTATTTCTTTATCTCCAATTTTGAGAGCAGGCCAAAGGGGAGAAAAAACTTTTAAAGAGACAATGGGTTTATGTGCACATATGATAGTAACATTCCTCAGGTGTCAGACAGGTGGGAGTGAGGAGGAGGGGATGGGTATATTCACACATGGTGGGTGTGGTGAGCTCCATCTAGGGGGTGGGCACACTTGTAGCTCACTGACTCCCGTGGGGCAAAGGCAATGTATGTTACCTAAACATCCATACCCCTATGTTTTTATTCTGAAATAAAACAATATGTATTATTTTTTAAAAGAATAAAAATTAAACTTATGGAAGAGAGAAAAAAAAAAGAGTCTATGGGCAGTAGAGATTCTAGAATTATTACTTCCTGTGGAATGAGCAGGTAAGACAAGCTATAGAAATCAGAAATCCCAGGGACTATAAAGTCTGTGTCAGTTGCAAAGAGCCATTAAGATGGAAGGTGCATCTCATTGTCTAAGATGTAGGGCCAAGAGTCCAAGCCCATCCCCACCTTACGGCCTTTTACACTTGCTCTTACCTTCACTGAGAGATTCCCAGTGGGATGCCACTTCATGTCATAGTGGGCTTAGCCATTTTTCACCTTCCCTGACCACTGAAGCTGGGGTAATCCTGCCAACCTTACCTGGACAGTCCTAACCACATTCCTGCACATTATTTTCTTCACAGTGAATACCACAGTCTTCAATTATCTTACGTATTTACTTTCCTGTTTTATTGTTGAACTCTGCCGACTAAATGAAAAGTTGCTGAGCACTGAGGTTGTGTCTGACTTGTTCAATCTGCATCTCCAGAGCCTGGGACAAACTCTATGTAGTCAACATTCAATATGTTTTTGGAGCTAATGATTGAAAGGGTTTTTTTTTAGCTATCCTAATTGGGCATTTGTCAGGTATCAAAACTCCTGAATATTTAGAAACCACTTATTCCATAGAGCCAGTGGATTGACTGATAATTCAACTATCTGTTTATGCAATTGAATATCTTCTACTCTGCTAATTCAGAATGCAAGCACAGCTAAATCTCTTTTCCTTTCTTAATTAATCCAATTGCCTTATAAGAGGAGAGTTCAATATCCTACTTGCTTGTAGCTTAAAACAATGAAAAACCACCAGATGAGCAAAAAAAGATTTGCTACTCTGCCATTTTCCTAATTACTTCATTTTACCAAGACTTATTATTATACCTTTTATTCTTTCACTTAGAGATACTTGAATAACTTTATATTCTCAGAAAATTTGGGGAAAATTGAAATGTTAATTCTATTAAAATTTTTCAAAAAAATTATTTTAATATTTTATCTTTTTAAATGCTTTCAATATATTTTTATATAAACCTCGGCACTGCTGATTTGGTTTAGTCATTTTATGGATATAAATTAACATCTCCTAACTATATTGGATAAACTAGCATAACCTAGTTGGCTAAGCCAGTCCTCATTTTTGAACCAATCCACAAATCAGACTATAATTTTTAATTCAAAACTATATTAATATGCATTAAAGGGAATATTATAAAAACTACTGAATAAATTGCAGACTACATTATAAAAAATAGATTAATTTGAACACACCTTATGATAAAGAAAGATATATACTACTAAGAGCTGATAGGTCTGGCACCTACCACATAAATTTATCTCTTGTCAATAGGAGGTAGAAAATTTAAGCCAAATCAAGAATGCCTGTATTTAGAAGAAAATGTTGTAAATTGATTTTCAAAATAAGCTTTCTAGCTTTTGCATTACATCAAACATGAAAAAAATGTAATTTTTAAAATTGTTTGATTTTATTGAATATAACCTGAAATATTTTCTAATTCTAGAACACATTCCAAATTATTTAAAAGAACTCTAATTCTTTGGCTGTTTGAAAGTGTTTTCTTTTTTTTAATTTTCAGCACATTACAGATCACAAGAGTAAGTATTACCAAGAGCTAATTTCTAAAAAAAATGGGAAAAAGCCAATTTGCATGCTTAGTGTTTGTTAGTGATAGTTTCTCTTCTTTACTCCTACAGGACTCTGCTGTAAGTGGAATGTGTTCTTTGACAAATAGTTGGTGAGTAGAAGAGGGAAAATCACTGAATGAAGATTGTAATTAGTCCCACACTCTTACTCTACCATAGATATAAACTAAGAAATCCCAGCACGGCCCCCAAATACTCTCTTTCTGAAAACTACATCAACCTTAACACAACATTTTTAATGCACGAAAAACTAGAAGCCCTGAGGATTTACGGTAACTTACTTATTAAAGGAACCCTCCCCTTAGATGCCTAGGAGGTATTTAACACCTTGCTGATGTGAACTTTTGTAAGATTTGGGATGGATGAGGAATATGCCTTTCTTTTATAAGTGGAAGAAGCACTGTTTTAAATGCAAATAAGTTCTCAGGCAGAAAAAATTTAGGAAAATATGGAAATTAAGGTTCTGAACATTAATTTCCTTAACTCTGTGTTCGTGGGTAACTCTAATCAAGTTTAAAGACTGATGTTTTAAAGCACCATCACTTGACAGACCCATGTCTGGCTGACTCTCACTATCCCTCTCTGGGATAATACTTCCTTTTAAACTCCTAAAACCCAAAAGTTTATGACACCCACTTACCTTGGGCAATGGAGCTTCTCACTAACCCTCCCAAGTGAAGTTATTGTCAGTAACTCCGGGAGGTCGTTCCCCCACCTTGCTGAAGGAAGCTACCTCTGTTATTCCGAGGTGATCTCACTTTCTAAGGGAGGCAGCCCAAGTTATTCTAAGAGGTACTGTTTGCACATATCAGTTTGAAATAAAAATGCTCCCTTTGTGATAATATGCCAAGTATTCCAACTTTACTGTGGGGTGAACACAAGGGCTTACTTGTCACCTCCCCTGACCATTCCTATTTGTTAACTAAATAAATAACGCAAAAATGGATCAGCCCAGTAGAAGGGTGAGTAAGCGCGCTGGAGATGAAAAGATCTGAGCTACCATCTCTGCTTTGGTCCTTGCCAGATACATGATCTTGGGCAAGCAGTTCCTGAGTTTCAATGTTTTCAACTTTCCAATGAAGATTACATCACCAACTTCATAGGCCTTTTTAGGATTAATTGAGATAATAAAAGAGGCATGTACAAAGTACAATGAAAACACAGAGCCAGAATCCAGGAAGGCAGTCCTTCCTATGGGTAAATCTATATGATTGAATTATACTGAATAAAACAAATCCTCATCAAGATCCTGCTGTCTACTCAGCACTATAGCATCCAATGAACCATTCAGAATGCAAACTGTAAACTGTCCATTGGTAGTTTATAATTTAGTTCAGAAGACAAGACTTACAGGAAAAATAATAATTTGCAAATATTTGTAGAATACCTATTATGTGCCAAAAACCACACAAATTGTGGAGGGTATACACAGCCCCTTCCAGAGAAAAATTTTAGTGGTAGATGGAGGCTAATAAGTAATAACTTAATCAATTCAAAAATTAATGCCTCTTGATGAGGGGCCAAGGGGTAAACAGACAGGATGAGACATGGCAGGAGGAGAGGAGCACCTGTCCTACCACGTTGTCTCCAAAACCCCTTCTGAAGATGCAGGCAGCCCTTTCTGAATTTCGGGGGGAAGAGACTCAGATTCTGCAACGTTAGCTTCCTATGTGAAAGAAATCCTTTTAGTTTTTGTACATCATATAATTTAACAACTCTACTTTGCTTTTTCCTGAGACTGTAAGTAATGAAAGGAACACAATCTACCAAGGTTATGTATTCCATTTGTGATATATGAGCCATTCATTCTTATCAGATTATACACTTGAAAACATGATAATCACTGTTCTAGCTATTCTGAACTCTGCTCATAGATGCTCACTGCTTCACCATTTGACGGAAGATGCCTGGTTTTATAAAGTATAGAATCACAGGATTTTTTTAATTCAAAATATTACAGGGGTACAAACATTGAGGTTACATATATTGCTTTTGCACTGCCCAAGTTAAAGTGACAAATGTGCCCATTCCTCGGACAGTGCATACCATGCCTATTAGGTATTAATTTACCCATCCTCTCTTCCCTCTTCCTCCCGCCTGACACCCAATGAGTGTTATTTGCATATGTGCACATAAGTATTGATCAATTAGTACCAATTTGATAGTGAGTACATGTGATAATTGTTTTTCCATTCTTGTGATGCTTCACTTGGAAGAATGGGCTCCAGATGCATCCACGGTAATACCAGAGGTGCTAGTTCATCATCGTTTTTTGTGGCTAAATAGTGCTCCACGGTGTACATATACATTTTATTAATCTATTTATGGATTGGTGGACACTTGGGTTGTTTCCACATCTTTGCAATTGTGAACTGTGCTGCTATAAACATTCGAGTGCAGATATCTTTATTATAGAATGACTTTTCTTCCTTTTGGTAGATATCCAGTAGTGTGATTGCTGGATCAAATGGTAGTTCTACTTTTAGTTCTTTGAGGTATCCCCATATTACTTTCCATAGAGGTTGTACTAGTTTTCAGTACCACCAGAAGTGTATGAGTGTTCCTATCACTCCACATCCATGCCAAAATACGTTGTTTGGGACTTTTTGATAAAAGCCATTCTCACTGGAGGTAAGTGGTATTTCATTGAGGTTTTGACATGCATTTCCCTAAGGATTAGAGATGTTGAGCATTTTTTCATGTTTGTTGGCCATTAGTCTATCTTCTTTTGAAAAGTTTTTGTTCATGCTCTTTGCCCACTTTTTAATCAGGTCATTTGATTTTTTTTCTTCCTGTTTTCCTGAGTTCTATATAGATTCTAGTTATCAGCCCTTTGTGGGATGTATACCATGAAAATATTTTCTCCCATTCTGTACATTGTCTATTCACTCTAGTGATAGTTTCTCTGGCTGTGCAGAAGCTTCTTAATTTGATCAGGTCCCATTTGTTTATTTGTATTGTTGCTGTGATTGCTTTGGGGGTCTTCTTCTTTGCCTAGACCAATATCTACAAGAGTTTTTCCTACATTTTCTTTTATATTTCTTATGGTTTCATGCCTTAGGTTTGAGTCTGTTATCTGTCATGAATTGATTTTTGTGCGAGGTGAAAGATGGGGCTTCTGTTTCAGTCTTCAATGTGTGATTATCCAATTTTCCCAGCACCATTTACTGAATAGGGATTATTTTCTCCAGTGTATGTTTTTGTATGCTTTGTCAAAGATCAGATGGCTATATTAAGATGGGTTTATCTGTGAGTTCTCAATCCTGTTCCATTCGTTTATGTCTCTACTCTTGTGCCAGTACCATGTAATTTCAGTTACTATAGCTTTGTAGTATAGGTTGAAATCTGATAAATTAATGCCTCCTAATTTGTTCTTTTTGCTTGAGGTTGCTTCAGCTATATGGGGTCTTCTCTGGTTCCATATGAAACATAGAATTATATTTTTCTAGATCTGTGAAAAATGATGTTGGTATTTTAATAGGGATTGCATTGAATATGTAGATCACTTTGGGTAGTATAGACATTTGAACAATGAGGATTCTTCTGATCCATGAGCATGATATGGTTTTCCATCTGTTTGCATCTTCTGCCATTTCTTTCCTCAGTGTTTCATAATTCTCCCTGTAAAGGTCCTTCATACCCTTAGTTAAATATATCCCTAGGTATTTCATTTTCTTTGTTTCTATTGTGACAGGTATTGAGTCTTTGATTTGGTTCTCAGTTTGATTCTTGTTGGCATATATGAATGCTGCTGACCTTTGTACATTAATTTTGTAATCTGAGACTTGCTGAACTTATATATCAATTCCAGTAGTCTCTTGGCAGAATTTTTGGAGTTTCCTAGATATAAGGTCGTATCATCAGCAAAGAGCAATAGTTTGGCCTCTTCTGCTCCCATCTGGATGCCCTTGACTTCCTTCTCTTGTCTGATTGTTCTGGCTAGAACTTCCAGCACTAAGTTGAATAGAAGTCTTAATAAAAGGTAAAGTTCTCTAGTTCCAGTTCTAAGTGGGAATGCTTTCAGTTTTTCCTCATTCAGTATGGTGGCTGTGGGTTTGTCATATATGGCTTTTATGATTTTAAGGTAAGTTCCATCTGTGCCTATTTTGTTAAGCATTATTATCATAAGACTGCTGAATTTTGTCTAATACTTTTTCATCTAATACTAATACATCTATTGAGAGGATCATGTGGTCTTCATTTTTACTTCTATTTATGTGGTGAATTACATTTATATATTCATGTATGTTGAACAATCCTTACATCTCTGGGGTGAAGCCCACTTATTCATGATGGATTATTTTATTGATGATCAGCAGAATTTGATTTGCTAGGATTTTATTGAGAATTTTTGCATCTATATTCATAAGGGATCTTGGTCTATAGTTTTCTTTTTTTGTTGGGTCCTTTCCTGCCTTTGACATCAGGGTGATGTTGGCTTTGTAAAACATGTTGGAGAGGATTGCTTCCTTTTTGATGTTGTAGAATAATTTCTGCAGGATAGGCACAAGTTCTTCTTTGTAGCTCTAGTAGAATTGAGGTGTGAAACCATCTGGTCTAGGATTTTTTTTTTAAGTTTTTATTACTTCTTCAATTTCAGCATTAGATATTGATCTTTTCAGGAATTCTATAACATCTGATTGAACTGAGAGAGGCTGAGTGTTTCTAAGAATATGTCCATTTCCTCCACGTTTTTAAGTTTATGTGCAGGAGATTTTTATAGTATTCAGAGATGATATTTTATATTTCTGTGGTATCAATTGTAATTTCTCTTTGTTCATTCCTAATTGAGCTTATTAGAACCCTTTGTTTTCTGCTTCTGATTAATTTAGTGAGAACGTATCAGATTTGTTTATGTTTTCAAAAAACCAACTTTTTGTTGTATTAATCTTTCATATAATTCTTTGTTATTGATTTCACTTAGTTCTGCTCTAATCTTGGTTATTTCTTTTCTTCTGCTGGGTTTGGGAGTGGTTTGTTTACTCCCTTTTCCAGATCTTTGAGATGATTCACTAGATTGTTGATTTCTGATCTTTATTTCTTTTGGATGTAGGTATTTATATGAATTTTCCTCTCAGACCTACTTTAGCTGTGTCCCTGAGATGTTGATAACTTGGGTCCCCATTATCTTTTAGTTCAAGTCATCTTTTGATTTTCATCTTAATTTCTTCCCTGACCTGCCAATCATTCAGCAGTAGATTGTTTAGTTTCCATGACTTTGTGTAGAGATGAGTGTTTCTGTTGGAGTTGATTTCTAATTTTATACCACTGTGATCTAAGATTCATGGTATAAATTCTATTTTTTAAAAAATTTGTTGAGACATGTTCTGTGGCCTAGAATGTAATCAATCTTAGAGAATACCCCATGAACTGATGAGAAAAATGTATATTTCATGGTTTGGGGAAAAATGTTCTGCAAATGTCTGTTAGGTCCATATGTTCTCAGGTTCTATTTAACTCCCTTGTTTCTTTGTTAGTTTTCTGTTTGGAGGATATGTCCAGTTCCATCAGTGGGATGTTGAAGTACCTGGCTATTATGGTGTTGTTGTTCTATCTCTTTGTTTAGATCTAGTAAGATTTATTTTATGAATCTGGGCACTCTTGTTAGGTATGCAAATATTTATGATAGTTAAGTCTTCTTTTGAACTGTTTCCTTTATAGTGACCATTTTTGTCTTTCATTACTTGTATTGATTTGAATACTAAACTATCTTATTTGAGAATGGCTGTGCCACCTTCCTTTTGGTTTCCATTAACATGGAATATTGTTTTCCATCACTTTACCTTTAGTCTGCATAAGTCCTTTTGGATTAGATGGGTTTCCTGAAGACAGTAGGTACTTGGCCTGTGTATGTTTATCTATTTGGCCAGCCTATGTTTCTTCTGTGGGCAGTTCAAGCCATTCACATTTATTAAAAGGATTGATAAGTGGGGTGGATTTCTTTTCATCCTGTTAAATTTAACTTTGTTGCTTTGTTTTACCTCTTAAGCCACTATGGTATCTGGCCTCCGACCTTTAGCTTTTGGCTAATTTTATCTTGGTAAGTGTTTATTGTGCTGATCTGTAAATAATGCAGTTCTGAGTACTTCCTGTAGAGCAGGTCTTGGCTTGATGAATTTTCTTAGTGTTTGCTTGTCTGAGAAATACTTTATTTCTCCCTCATATATGAAACTTCTCCTGCTGATTTCCAGGGGCAAGGTGCCTCTCTCCAAATTCCAGTGGATGGCCACTGAAAGCCACAACTCAGTCTAGTCTCTTCCCAACCCGGTGCAGTCCTAGCTCAGTGCACCCGAGAGTTCAGGCTAGCTCCTGCTATTTTCTTCTCTCCACAGAGCCTGTTGTCTAGTGCAGTGGCTTTGCACCGACTCCAGGCATGTTCCTGTCTGGGCAGACAAAGGGTCTTTGGGGGTGGCAGGCATCCTCCTGCAGGTTAGATTGAACCACACTAGCAGGGCAGGCATGGCACCCCCCACGCTGTTCTCTATTGATCTCCTCATGCTCTCTAATCTTTGTGAATGTATCTCCCTATCACCTTTTTTCCTGCACTGAGTGTCCCACACTATTTCTCTGCAAATCCACAATGCTGCTTTTGGAGTGAGTAATCTGCATGTAGGCAGCCATCTGTGCTCTTCACCTCTTTCCCTGAGAGCAGTGAGCTGGGAGGCCATGACTAGTCCACCATTTGGGGGGAGAATCACAGGAATTGATTAGGCTTAAGAAATATTTTAAATACCAACCCCAAAGGAGAGCTCATAACTATAGATATCAGGTTGCTATTAAATTTGACTCAAGATAATGGAGCTGACAGAAGAGTATGGATCTTGATGTATTGCCTTTAATTTTTCTAAACAGAACACATTTTTTATGGTAACATGATAGAGCAAAGTACATTACTCCCAGCCATTAGAATTCCAAGAAACTGTCAAGCTCTAAAGAAATCTTCCAGTAGGGCATAGGGCTAAGAAATATTCTCCAATTTCAATGGCATTATTTACTTCTGACTTCAGGATTCTTGGAAATACTACTTCCCTACATGTCTGGCAATAGAATTCAGAAGGAAAAAATCATCTTTCCTTTCTCTCCCATCCGCCACACTGACCACGCCCTACACTGTCTCACTCTTGCCTTATCCCCAGATTCTCCAAATCCAGAAGGCATATGACAGGAATATAAAGGGGTGACATTGAAGATGAGGGCACTTGTGCACATATCATGGCTTCCCTACTTATATGTGTGACACTGAGAATTACTAACCTCTCTTAAACTTGACCAGTGGAATAAGGAAGATAGTATGATCCATGCAGGATTGTTGTGAGGATGTGATTCAGATTTTGAGGATGTAATCTGAATGTAATCCACATGTAATCATAAAGCATCTGGAAATCAATAAAGTTATATCATTATTGTAACAGGAAGAATGAAGCCATGTTTTACTTAAAGGCAAAGGTATTGAGTTTTGGGAACACAATAATCATCAATGCTTCTCAATTTTATAAACAACAGTTTGACATTCTCAAAAACAAAATAGCTCTGGTAAAAGTATCCAAGAGCCCTCATTTTTAAAAAGAAAACATTTTACAAACAAATTCAGTCAATCAAAAGATGATTGGAGAAGGTATTCCTAAAGGGCTAGTTCCATAGTCAATACAGAAGGCCATGAAATAGTGTCTATAGAGACCTGAGAGACAGAAAGGTATCTACCCAACCAAGTTGATTTTTAAAGTACAAAGATAACAGCCAGATGTTCTCAAGAATGTGAGAACTCAGGAAACATAACCCCTAAGAACCTTTTGTTACTGAATTCCAGCCAACTGAGGGATAATAAAACTCAAAAGAGTAGAGAAGACATTGGATAATGACAGGTTTTAAGCATGGAATTCAATTAAATGTAAGAGTAAGATTGTATACTTGTGGGAATTATGGTTATTAAACAGACTATAATTGTGATAGACCTTGAAGACATAACAACCAAAACTAAAAAGTGAAGGAACGAAAAGTTTTTTAAAAAATACAATGCTAATTTCCCCACTTATCATAGCTGAGAGTTAATTGGTATAGTGTAAAATTTAAACATGAAGTTTTAAAAAACATAATTACTGCAAAGGCTTACTGCATTTCATTTTCTTTTGTTTTTATCTAGAGAGGGATGTTACAATGTTTACAATAAATGCATCTCTTATGGTTGGAAAAAAACTAATTATATGAATTTGTGGTCCTTTCCAATGGATTTCTGGGGTTTTTTTCTGTAAAATTTGAGAAAAAATAAATTAATAATTTAATAAAAATAATAAACTTTATCTCATTTTAATAAAATTATATCTATATACCTATTCATCCATATATTTATCTATCCCCAACCTTTATATTTTAAATGATGTCTAGAAAGCTATTTATCTGATATAAATGACAATTCTTTTTCAATGGAAGGTCTTTAAGTAATTTTAAACTTTCTTTGTCATACTTTTCACTGTTTGAATTTTAAATGACAATATATCATTTAAAGAGAAATCAATGAAGTCATTTAAAAAGTATTTTAAAAATGGGTGTTTTTAGGAGTAGAACTTGGCTAGGGGATGCCTTTTATGTAACCAATGTGGTACTATTTGGGGGGGTGTGTATGAAAATACTGCCATGTATCTCATATAAAATGGGGGGGGGCGGGGAGGAAGAAAAGAAGGAGGAAAATAGATTGCATGTGGAAAAGTAATGAATTCATTACAATTTGTCTCATGTCCAAGGAGGTATAATTGAGAAATGAGGTAAATTAAGAAAGGAAGCTGTTATCAGACACCTCTTATGGACCAGTTTAGGGTCCCCTTTCCTCGTTGTTACATGGACTCCACTGCTGTGCACAGTCTTGGCCTCCAGGGCCTTGCCTCTTGCCCTCACAATGCCCCTCTGGCCTCCCACCCCAAGTTTCCCTGGTAAAGCCACCATAGAAACCCACCTCGTGTCCACACATGCAAGATCCAAGTGAGGAAAAATTAACTCCCTGTGGGGTAAACTTGGACTAGTGGGATATTGGAGTCAGTGGGAAAATTCTTTTTTTCTTCCTCAACCCTGTGATGATCCTAGATCTGGGGTTCTCACTTGAAATTGAGCAATCAGTTGTATTTAAGGATTGTTATCTCCCTACAGCACTCTAGAAATTGCTGACCCTCCTGCCCTGTTTCACTTCTTTATCCCTCACTCCTATCCTGTGGGATTAAAGTCTCCAATAAAATGATAGTCCTATACTCTCTATAGTCATTTTCCTGAGGCTCTGCTTTCTGGAGAAACCAGGTAGGATGGGAACTACTTCTTTACATAGTAATGTGAAAATCTAACTCCTCTAAAATGAGGTGGCTTTGAAAATTACACAGTGTTTAGAAAATGATTTATCTTCCCATTTAGGGGTTTAGACAAAGGACTAATGTGTGTCCTTGGGAAATGAGTTTTTATGTACATTAAGAGTATGCATACATGTTAATATAAAAGTTACATTTCAAAATTGAAGTCATAAAGAGGTATTCTACATCTTATCCTCATAAGAATGCACAAAACCACTTGGAGTGTCACCTCCACCCCCATCTGCCTTGGAGGACCTCAGCTTCATCTGCATGGCTCTTTCTCCACTCCACAGGGCATGGAGTTCCAATGACAGCCACTGACTACCCTAGAAGTATCTCCTTTCTCCAACCTGTACCTTCATTCAACCTGTGCTTCCAGGAATTACGATATAGAAGTGACTAAAACTTAGATGCATGTACTGAGCGGAAGTCCTGGGGAAGTTAGGGTGAGAATAGTCCCACAGGTAAGGAAGAAATTGTTCAAGATGTGGATCAATGGAAGGTCCAAAGACAAAGGTTATGACATAATGGCATAAAGTTGCTTTGAGAAAAATTACAATCTGAGGACAGGGAGTTAAAGAGTTATTTGTTCAATGCATGTACATTATCTGGAATATTTATAAAGGGCAGTAATATCTTCAATCTGTAATATAAACTAGGTTTTCAGTTCTTAAGCAGAGAAGAACAGAAAACAGGGAAGTTTTGTTGTGAAGAAGGAAAAAATGTAAAAGATCAGGAAACCGAACTGGGGAGAAAAGCCCAGAAGTAGTTTTTCCAGGTGGGGTCTCTAGAGTGACAGGTGGGGTAGTTGATAGTGTTACCAAAACTGGGAACTAGAGCATTTCACTAAAATATTGAGAAGAGAAAACTTTTGTCGACCCATATTTGGGGTATTTGCCTAAAATCTGGTTTGGCAATAGAAAAACAGAAATCTGGTTTGGCTCCAAGCAAATCCCAAAATGAGAATAGTTAAATTAGGAGGTATAAATCATCTTTTCACATAAAGTCTGTTCATATTTTTTTCCAGAAGGATTCACATGGAGCTGTCGCATACATTTGTGCAGACTACACACTCCAGCACACATCCCAGTCTGTGTGAATGGTGCCCCTCGGGGAGGATGTGGACAGCCCTTGCATTGTGTGTAGCTGTCATACACTTACAATTGATGTACCTCTGAAATTGAGGGCTGTTTTTCTTTTTATTGCAAAACATTTGAGTTTGAAATGTATTTTAAACAGCCAGTTCTCCAAGGGAACTATTCTAACAGTAACTTGCACAGTTCAGATGAAGCAGGTCTATCCTTAGGTTCATCTTTACAACCTCATGCGCTGGTTCTAGACCACTTGAGATTCTTGCCCTCTGCATTGCTTTTCCATCACGTACAATGTGGTTTTAGAGGGGATTTGCCATCATACTAGTAAAGAGAGCCTATTTTTATATCCCATTTCCTTATAGACAAATTCTAGATATGATTTATAGTTCCATATTCCATATTGCCTCATACATAATAAGTATGCAAAGGTTATTAATGCAATGAATGATGAGGGGAACTAAATCTACCATTTCTTTTATATCTTCCCATAGCAATTGTGGAGGGATAACATCCAAAGGCAACATGTGAGTATCAACTAACAATTTTTCTAAATAATAGTTTCTTCTTTCAGAAATACTGCTTCAAACAGCTGAAAAACTAAATGAGGTTTCTGAAATGAAACTGCAAAGAAAGTCTGGCAGAAGTAGTTTCTTTTTTCCTAATCAGCAAGTGTGGTCCCATGGGTGGGTGCTGCCCTTCGGGCCAGGCCATGCTCTGATTGCAAACATGGGAGAAGCTGGTAACTGTTTGTGGGCGTGGGGGAGGCAGTGAGAGACCCCTTGTGGGGTGTCGTAACCTGATTGCTGCCTGATGCCCCCAGGGGCAGGTCCTAATTCTGGAGAGCTGCTCTGCCTCACATACCTCTTCTCAGAGTCCTGATGGATGTCTGTTATTTAAACTCGTGAAATGAGAGGAGAAAGTATTGAAAATTAGCATGATGAAAGGGAGCATTATCCAATTAGAAAGACGAAGCCCAATTTTGAGATGCGGAATATAATTACAAGGTTGGAACACTTCCAGGAGGTTGTAGATGGCACTCCAGCTGACTGTAGAAGAAATTCTCTCTGACTGAGCCCAGGCAGATGATGTTCTTCTTCCTCCTCCCCACAAGCACTGTGGACCCTGATCTTATAATGACAAAGCTCTACATGGTAACAACTGATGTCCAAATTCCAGTGGTCTCAACTTTGCATATTTATAAAGCCATGTCCTCAAAACAGTGGAGAACGCTGAACTCACACCCTTTTTTGATCTGCTGTGAGTAAGAATCAGATTAGGTGAATACATATGAAGACACATTAGAATCTGCAAAAAGCTATATAAAATGATATTAATATTCAAAAGGTTGTTATCATTTCTTTATACAGTCCTATATACATAGGTCAAATATATTCAGAACACTCATTGAAAGCATAAAAATCAGGACTATATGTATGTATTGCTTGTAATAACAACACAGCATTTATTCTCCTAAAGGGATAAGTTCTATCATAATTCTATCAATATAAAACAATTTGTGTTATTTTGAATAGGACCTTGTAAACTTAATTCATTGTAAAACTTTATGTTTTATATAGTCCAAGTACTTTAAATTTAAATCCATATACCATTTATTTGAAAAAAAAATTGTTTCCAGAAGACTCAATAGATTTTAAATCAATCAGATATGAAAGGAAATAAACTTAGGCTTCAACTGAAGAGCAAACAGGGGAACAAGGTGTTCATAAGTTGACCTGTTAACAGGTTTATCCCAGAAGGGGCTTTAGAGACTGTCCGATCAAATACACTCAACTTGCACTTAGAATCCTGCCATACTCCTTTGGGATGGGTTTCACCTGGTCTCTTCTGTTCATCAACTCTTCTCACCACTTCTGGGGACTAGAACTTGACTTCTGACTTCTTGCATTTATGTAACATTCTGAATACCAGCTACCTTTTATTCATTTTAATAATCATTTTTTGAAGGCATACATCATAATTCTCAAACTTTAGTTTGCATCACAAGTACTGGGGGAGTTTGTTAAACCAGATTGCCCGGCCAGAGAGTTTCTCTTTCAGCAGGTCTGGGGAGGGGTGGGAGGAAGCCAAAATTGTGTTATTTTCCTCAGCAAACTCCATGGTAACCTGATGCTGCTGGTGTAGTGTCCACAACTTTGAGAACCACTGGCCTCCACCATGCTGGGCATCATACTTACGCTAGCACTAATTCTAACAACCCTGTAACATTGAATATTTTTATCTCCAATTTTATTAAGGACACACAATTAATGTGTGTACCACACATCTCTTTCACCAAAGCCTATGTTCTTTGAAATATATCATTCTTATTGTATTCACAAAGTTAACAGCCAGACCGCTCCATAACTAATGTTCTTAGAAATATTTATAAGAAAGGAGAGAGATTCTTACCTTTTTTAATCTCACAAATTTCTTAACCCAAGACCCTGCCTCAGTTCATAGTACCACAGGCTACTTTAAACATATCTCCTTGGCACTGGTGCCCCTGCATCAGATTATCTGTGTGACAAGCCATTATGGAAAGCTGTGCCAATCCCTGCCAGCACCTGCAACTCATTATGGAAGCAAGCAGCTCAAGTGCAAGGCTTCCATTCAGAAGAATCATATAAACAGATGATGTCTGATATATCAGGCATCCCCTAGGCCAATATTCAACTTTCGTTAAGTAAAATGGAGATGTATGCAAAAGCTACCTAATGCTCTCCATATGGTAGGCGTTAGATAGGAAATCCAGCTACATTAAGTAAGAAAAGAGTCTTTGCCTCACCAGCCTATAACCTTTTGAAAACATCAACCATTTTTTTGCATGTGGAAGATGACTCATAAAAGTTGTATTGCAATGGCTTGGGTCAAAAATCTGCCTCAAAGTTCTAGGAAATGTTTTAAATTATTCATAACCAAAGACAGCCTTTATGAGCCATGGCTATATATACTACATTAATCTGGCTGACCATTTAAGTGATGTCTGTTTTTAGCAATGTTGGTATCTCCAGCCATTCCTAGCTTCATTCTTCCCCAGTTGGAGCAAGTAAACCCCAAAGCAGGTACTTAGGAAACTCCAGCTCCCTGCTCTGGGGTTCAGCTTGTGATTGGTGAAACTTATCCAGTGAAATAAACATCCAATAAATATCTGCTGATGAGGTGGGTGCTGGGTGTTTTGTATCACAGACATGTTCTTGGACAGGATAGAAAGTGTTTGGGTTGGGTGTTCAGTTTAGCATGCCTGCACTACTTGTATCACAATTGAGGAAGGGACTCCTCAAAGAATTAATGATCAAGCTTATCATTATAAGAAGGAAAGAGTTGCATACAGGCAAAAAATTAGACTAGATACCTTCAGTACACAAGGAGGAACTAATTTTGCTCCTATCTGTGAACAGCCCTAAGCCTGCCCATGCCAGCCACCCTCAAGAAAACCTTACCAAAGCAGCTCAAGTGAGAGAGCTTTGAGTTGAGAGAGAATTTCACACCCTCACTTATAGCTAGAGAAGCTGGGAAATAGAAAGGATGCTGACTACTCTTTTTTTCCGAGACAGAGTCTCGCTTTGTTGTCCAGGCTGGAGTGAGTGCCATGGCGTCAGCCTAGCTCACAGCAACCTCAAACTCCTGGACTCAAGCAATCCTCTTGCCTCAGCCTCCCGAGTAGCTGGGACTACAGGCATGCGCCACCATGCCCGGCTGATTTTTTCTATATGTCTTAGTTGGCCAATTAATTTCTTTCTATTTATAGTAGAGACGGGGTCTCGCTCTTGCTCAGGCTGGTCTCAAAGTCCTGACCTCGAGCAATCCACCCGCCTCGGCCTCCCAGAGTGCTAGGATTACAGGCGTGAGCCACCGCGCCCGGCCCTGACTACTCTTAATGAAAGACATACCTGATGGAAAGACCTCAGGTTTGCAGTCCATCCAGCACCTGTCTAATGGAGAAGAAAATCCTTCTACATTTAACATCTGCATTCACACATGACAATTGCCAGATAATCTGCAAAGATGCTGGGGGAACTCATACCTACTGAAGGGCTGCTAAGTCTAGAGACATTAGATTAATGAATAGGGAAAGAAAGATTATAAAAATGTCTCCATCTTGAAGAATGGAGACCAGTACAAATCAGCAAATTAAATATAGTGGACAGGATTAATATGTCCTCTTGAGGTCAAACTGCTCCACACTCCGTATGCCCCTTCCTGTGGGTAGCTTATACAGCTCATATCAGCCAACTTGAACAGTGCATCACCTAGTTCCTGAGCTAGAATATCACTTTGAAGTCCCAAGGAAATCACTTCTAGGTGAACACTCATATTCTAATCTAGACTCTAAATAAAATGCTGCTCTCCAAGAGGGTGCAGAGATATTTGAAATGACTGCATGCCCTTAGGAGTGTTGGAAATCACTCTTATTGTTAAATTAAAGTGAAGCCAAATATTTTGTATTTTGAGTGTCCAAAAGTTGAAGCTGCCAGGCCCATGAAAGAAAAGTAAGTAACTGGAAGGTATTCAGGGATATAGACTCTGAGAACATAACCAGTAGTATCAAAACAGAGGTTATGGCCAATCCAGGCACAATTACACAAGCCATTTGCTTTTCTGATGTCACTTCTCCCTACGTTGTTGCCGCTAGAGAAAATGCTCTGAATATATTCTTTTCATTGAATCAGGTACATTCTGGCTAACTCATGCCCTAGCCAGCCTCTGGCCAAGGTGGTTTTCACCAGGCCAACAGCAAGACATAGGTATTCTATAGCACTGGAGATCACAGGCAAAGGTACCTAGTAGGTGGTGAGCATTTATTTTCCAGGTGAATTTTATTCAAATAGAGCTTCTCAGGCAAAGACATGAAATAGATGCTAAATGGGTATTTGCTGGGCTAATGGTGGTGTTAAACAGTCAGTGGAATTTGTAAGTAGATATTTGACAGTGGGGAATAGTAAGAGTTGAGGCTAAGGAGGTAGCTATTCATGGGAGGTGCTACTAAAGAATTTAGACTTTATTCTGAAGGCAGATGGGAGCCATTGCATGAGGCATGGCATAATCCTATTATAGTTTAGAAACATTAACTCTGGCTGCTAAGAAATGAGTGAGTATAGAGGCAGGAAGAAATGCTGTAAACCATTGCAATGATCAAGTCAAGACTTGAAATAAAAAAGGAAATAAAAACAGGAACGAGTCTTCTGAGATTAGATGATAAGTGATTCTTACAGAAACCATGAGTTTTTACTTAACAGACTCAGTTTTTGGAGAGATCTAGTTAAGTCTCTCATTCAGCAAGTGCAGGGGCCACAAGGGTACCAATCAGTAGCCTTCACTCCAGTGCTACAGGCTTTGTGTCACATGTGCTCCTTGATCACAGACTCTTTGGAGATGGAAGTGGGCATTAGCTTGGTGACTGTCCTGAAAACTTGAGGAAGGGAGAAGATGGTAACTAAGAAATGCCAACATTTAGATTTCTTGTTGAGTTCTTTACAAACCTTCCCTGACTCTGCCTGCTCCCACCCCCGATATCCCAAGAAGGCAAAGGATTCATAAAAGTTCAATTGTCGAATCATGGTAAGCTTCATTCCCTAGTGTCCTTCACAACCCCAACAATACTAGGGCTCAACCAGCCATGAAGAAAAACTAGCAATGTAACTGCAAATGGCATTTATATACTACAACACTGCTGCTTTAGTGAAATCCCAGGTTCGTGGGAAAATAGATTTCTCTTGCCAATCTGCTCATAGTTGTAAAAACATGCCTTTTACATTCTTTCTCCTGTACCTCTTCTCTCTCTGACCTTTCTCTTCAGATAGTCTACCTCCTTGTTCTTTTTTAAGAATAATAATATTCATCTTTCAAGGCCCAAGTCATGCCTCATCCTGTCCAGATTGCCTTCCTCTTGACAACACAGGTTCTGAGGGATGGCTTCCTCCTTGGAACTCCTGTAGCCTACCGTCAGGGCGCCTACTGGGAGGGGGAACCAGTGTGAGATGCTGACGCAGGACGATCAGACCCGCTACCTGCTGGAGAGAGAGATAAGGAACCAGGTTTGGTAGACAGAATAATTCTCCCCCACCCTCACCAAAAATGCCACGTCCTAATCCCTAGAATTTATGAACATGCTGTTACACAGCAAATGAGAGTTGAGGTTGCGAATGGAGTTAGGATGGCTAACTAGCTGCCCTTAAAATGAGGAGATTATCTTGGATTATCCAGAGGGCCCAATGCAATCACAAGTGTCCTTGCAAGGGGAGGAGAGCAGCAAAAGGGAAGTCAGAGTCAGAGATAAATTTGTAGCTGCTACACTCTGGAATCTGAAGAAGGATCGAAAGCAGCATTTACTGAAAAAGCCAAGGAAATAGATTTTCCCTCTAGAGCCACCAAAGAATGCGGCCATGCTGACACCTTAATTTTAGTCAAGTGAAACCTATTTTGGACTTCTGTCCTTAAGAACTGTAAGGTAATAAACTTGTGCACGGCAAGCCACTCAATTTGTGGCAGTTTGTTACAATGGCAATAGGAAACTAATATACCAAATATCTGGCTTAATGCCTAATACCATTTAACTCGATTATTTTCTAAAATGAAGAGACAGAATATATGTTAAGTAAATTATCATGAAAGATTTTAATATTTCATGTTATCATGCATAAGCGTTACTAAATATTCTCTCTCGGCCAATGAGAACTAGGGAGGCAGAACAAACTCCACAATTCTGGACCAATGAGCATTAGGAAACTACACTGTCTCTGCTCTCAGCCAATGAGGGTTCTGCTGTGCCATCTTCAGTGAGTATGTTTTGCAGTGTGTTGTTCACTCCACTGAGGCATCTCTGTTTCCCATTTAGTTTATGCAACAATTTTGACCCATAATGGCTGACAAAAAGTTGTACCAGTGATGGCATTAAGCAACCACACATGTGTGCAACATATACACCAGAAAAAAAGTCCCACTGGAGACTCTTCAAGGAATTGCTTTCAAGGAAATGGTCCACAGAACAGATTCTAAACAGATGCTAACAGATGCAGGCATAGGGGCTTTGGTGGTGCATGACATTATGAAATCTACCAAAATGTCTATGACCAAGAAGGATTGACCATCCATTTACTAGATGGAGAAAAACAGTTCTAAGAAACATTATCACTATTGGGAATTTAAAGAGAAAAAAAATGCCCTTATAGAATGCTAGGAATATATCCTATAGGGATTCTTAGAACCCATAAGCTGGAGGCATTGAAATAACTCTTTCCAGGAGGACAGCTCCAGGCAAAATAGGGTGTGCATGAAAACACTCCTTACACTTCAGTGTAAGGAGTGCTTGGGAGGAAGTGAAGAACAGGGCACCATGAGAGCAGAAAAGTGAGTTGAGTCATTTAGCCAGTCCAGGAGAACTGGCTTCCCAAAGAGAGGAAAGAGAAAGAGAGGCTTCCCAAAAGAGGAAAGGGCCCAGCTGGATCTTGAAGAAAAGTAGGATAAGCCATGCAGAGAAATAAGAGCAAACAGAGGGAACAGAGTAGGCAAAGGTGGGGATCCATAAGACCATTTATTACTTAGAATATGCAAATTTGTATTGTTTTTATCTTTCAGCTTCATCTCAGATTTCCTTAACTAAACTGTAGGTTGCAACATACATATTTTATACCTCTTTAAGACCCTGATACTTTCACAGAGAGGAAACTGGGAAACTATTAGCTGATGTTGTCACTTGCTCTTTCATGATCTGACCCTGCCTTGGCCTTGTTTGCATTTGCTGCCATTTCCCACTTCCCATTTTATTTATGCTCCGGCAACACCACAGAGCAATGAAGTTCTGTGGAAATGTCTTGTTCTTTTGCATTTCTGTCTTTGCCCTTGTGTTTTCCTCTCCTGGGAATACCCCTTCCCTGTCCTCACACTTGTCTGTTTAGTGAAACCCTGGTCTTTCTTCAAAACTAAATTCAGACCAGATCCAACCTGCCCTCTCCCCCCAAGAGAAAGTTAATTACTCTCCCTACTCTACTTTCTTTTTTTCTTTATTTTGGAGCATTATGGGGTGCAAATGCTTTGTGCCCATAAATTGCATTTGAGCCCAAGTCAAAGCTACATGTGTACCCATCCCCCAGACAGCACACACTGTACCCATTAGGTGTGAGTTTATCTATCCCCCTCCCCGCCCGCCTGCTCAACACCTGATGAATATTGTTTCCACATGTGCACGTAAGTTTTGATTGATAAGTACCAATTTAATGGTGAGTACATGTGCTGTTTACTTTCCCATTATTGTGATACTTTACTTAGTAGACTAGGTTCCAGCTCTATACAAGATAATACAAGAGGTGCTAGATTACCATTGCTTTTTGTGGCTGAGTAAGTACTCCATGGTATACATATACCACATTTTATTAGTCCACTCATGGATTGATGGGCACTTGGGTTGTTTACACATCTTTGCAATTGTGAATTGTGCTGTTATAAACATTCCAGTGCAGATGTCTTTTTTATAGAATGCATTTTTTCCTGTGGATTGATACCCAGTAGTAGGATTGCTGGATCAAATGGTAGTTCTACTTGTAGTTCTTTGAGGTGTCTCCATACTACTTTCCATAGAGGTTGTACTAGTCTGCAGTCTCACCAGCAATGTATGAGTGTTCCGAGCTCTCCACATTCACACCAACATTTGTTGTTTTAGGACTTTTTGATAAAGGCCATTCCCACTGGGGTTAGGTAATATCTCATTGTGGAGATATTTGCATTTCCCTGAGGATTGGAGATATTGAGTGTGTTTTCATGTTTGTTGGCCATTAGTCTATCTTCTTTTGAAATGTTTCTGTTCATGTCTTTTGCCTACTTTTTAATGTATTTTTTTTTATTTTTCCTTGCTCATTTTCCTGAGTTCTATACAATTCTAGTTATTAGCCTTTTATTGGATATGTAGCATTCAAATATTTTTTCTCATTCTGTAGGTTTTCTATTCACTCTAATGATAGTTTCCTTGGCTGTGCAGAAGCTTTTTAATTTGATCAAGTCCCATTTATTTATTTTTATTGTTACTGTGATTGCTTTTGGGGTCTTCTTCATAAATTCTTTGCCTAGGTTAATGTCTATAAGAGTTTTCCCAACATTTTCTTCTAGAATTCTTATGGTTTCATGCCTTAGGTTTAAGTCTGTTATCACCATGAGTTGATTTTTGTGAGAGGTGAAAGGTGAGGATCCTGTTTCAGTCTTCTACATGTGGTTATTCAATTTTCCCAGCACCATTTATTGAATAGGGTTTCTTTCCCCAGCATATGTTTTTGTCTGCTTTGTCAAAGATCAGATGGCTACACTAGGATAGTTCTGGGTTCTCAGTCCTGTTCCATTGTCCTATGTCTCTGCACTTTCTTTGTTATTTCAGCATGCTGCTCTGTTTTACCTATTTAATGCATTGCAATCTATTTACTTTCTTCCATGCCTCCCGCCTCCAACTAGACTGTGTCCTATTCACTGTTGTACTCTCAATACTTGTCATAGTTCCTAGCTTTTATTGGCCATTAATTATTATTTTTAAATTGTTATTTGTGTTCCAAAAATATGTTTAGATGCCTTACTGCGATCTAACATTGGAACTAACCTAGGATTAAGTGAACAAGACTGGTAAGAGTAGACCTTACACATTAGTAAAGAAAGAACAAAAGTTACAAGTAAATAGCTGTTACAAATACATGATTTCAGAAAGTCATGCATGCAGTAAAGAACAGAATAGGGTAATATGAAATGTGTTTGTTGAACTGTATTATTGAATTCATGAAAAATATCAACATGTGATTTGGTACTGAATTTCAAAAATGTCAAACACCAAATCTGTTTAACTACTTATTCATGCCTTCATACACCTCAAATTGTTTAAATTCCAAAGAGAAACAAAAAGGGTCAGCAATTTCAAGCTAGAAAGGTTCATAAATTATTTTTCTTTGTCTACTTGCCTGTAGTAAGAAGAAAACAAAAATATAAAAGTTAAGGCAAATATGACACCAAAATGTTAAATTACACAAACTAAATAGGCAATCAAGCAAAGAAAAGCTCAGAAATTAGTTGGTGAATAGAATAGTCATCAGCAGATATTTATCTAGTGGGACAACTCAAATAGCTTTTAAGAAATTACTTTGGGAAAGATCTTGATTTAACAATGTCAAGGGAAATCTAGCCCTACTGCAAATGTTCTTCTGAGGCAGGCTAGTAGGCTGGTAGAAAACAAACTACAACATTAAAAGGAAACAGAGAAATTCACTGGATGCCCACAAACTGAAACCACATAATACCCTTTTCCAAACTAAGTTTCAGTGATTCCAAGTCATTAAGAACTTGGTTTATGGTAGAATGTTATTTCTTTTGGTCCAGGATAGAATCAACTCCAGAACTCTAATTTGTAAATGTCTTATATGCATGGGTTCCCAAGTTACTCAAGACTTCCAATTGAGCTTCATGCGCCAATATTACCAACTTATTTGTGCATAATACAAGATCTGATTAGTGTCTCTTTTTCTTTTCATGAAAACATTGACAGTCTTCACTTTGCACAATAGTACCAGACCATGAAAATGACTATGCAAGCTGATACTGTGCAAAGTAATCTTTAACAGTTACTAGAGAAACAATTACAGTAGTTCTGTGACCTTTAAAAATTTCTGTCAAAATATTAAAAACCCTATTACCATCAGTTATAAACATATAGGTAGACTCAAACTCCAGGACTTGAAGAAAAATAGTAAAATGAATATTTATTTAATATACTGTTATTAAAAGCATTAGAGACAATGAGAAGCAAAACACTTTTTTGGGGTTTTTTTTGTAAAAACTTATCAAGGGCACTTTGAACATCACTTCCCTTCTCATGATGTAACTTACAATACAGAGTAAGCTTCTTTTCTACATCTTGGCAAATTGTCATATTCCTTCCTACGCTTGAACCAGCTTCCAATATTTTACCCTTTGTACTTTCAGTATTATGAAATATCTCCAAGAGTTCCTTTAATTTGATAGTGTGACATCCTCTAGGAATTTTTCATCATTCATCACAACCACTTTATGTCAATAAGTGTGCCTTCACTCAGTATTTTTGGCTGCATATGTAGAAACTCTTAAATAATGGCAATGTCCACCCTCCCAAGCCAGCTCTTTGTTTTACAACTCCATTTATGTTCAATTTGAATTTCTCTTCTGGCATTAGCACTTTGTTTTTCTTTGATCGTTTTTTTTTCTCTTTCTTGACCTCTTCTCTTTTGATTTGTGTCCAGTTTTGTAAAATGGAACATGGATGCATCACGGGAGGCAAGAACACAACACAACTATATGCTTTGCTATCTGTGCATGAAAGGAATGCTAGATGTGCACTGACCAATCATCATGGCCTTTAAAGAAGTGACATGATTAGCCAGACAGTGATTTTGGTCTGTTATTTACTCAGTGATTTGTGCCCTGAGAAGCTTCTGGCAAACTTTGTACCGAAAGCGAATTATTAGCAGTTAATATACTGTGGTAATTAAAATTTCAACTATATTTTGGGACTGGGGTTACTTAATAATAGTTACTAGTTGTGTTAAATGAAACCCATGCATATCAGAATTGCATAAAGCAAGACCTGCCTATGCAGCCAAATTAGCTTTCTGTTTTCCTCTCACCGATTTAGATAAAGCCATCCCAAGAATTCTTTATCTCACATTATCTATTCTTGTTCTTTTTAATCCTCTCATTTTTCAACACTCAAGTTACTACAAAAAAATCTCTCTTCTGATTCAATCTCCTTCTCTCCTCTTCACATCTTCCATCCTATCCATGAACCAAAACAAAACGCAAAATGGTCTCAATCAAGTCCTATAAAAATAAAAGTAGTAGAGAAATAACTGATTCAAAGAAAAGGTAAAATCAGAAGATAACTATAATAAAAAGTATCTTTGACCTCTAAGGTCCTTGAAGACCTTGCTAAGTCCTTTCAGAATTTTTAAAAAGTCTACATATATTTCCCAATTCAGTTTTAATTAAAATAACTCTTCTCCAAAACCAATGTTAAAGATCTTGCCATATTGAAAATATGTATATTTCAGATATTCTGTGAATTAAAATAGGCTCATGTGGATAGTCCAGGGGACCTCATTGTTATTTATAACATTGTTATATTCACCAGACATCAGCATCCAAGTCATAAATGAGGTGCCAGAGATAAACCAATCAGAAAATGGGGAGTATCTCTAAACTCACAATAGCAACAGAACATACATAACAACAAAACATAACATGACAACAAAATAACTTTTTATACATATATTTCTCTTAGATACAAAACAGGCCACCCTTATTTTTGCTGGTTCTTTGAATTTTAATTTTCCCATTTTTTTCTCTTAATTTTTTTTTCTATCACACCATGGTTTAACACAAGAGGGCAATCTTCATGTGCATTCTTAAATACATAACCCCCTCTCCCAAACTTAGGAGAATATAGCCCATAGAGAAATGAGTCACTAGACTTTCAAAATGTTCATTGGTCACCTTAAATTTGCATAAAAAGCTTACTATTTTGATATATGATTTCTTGACAAAAGTGTTCTGGGAGAATAATTTTGTCCATGTTGCCCATTTTATGGTAGCTAAAATATAATTTGGGAGACAGTGATTTCCAAAGGCATCCCAGACAATGCATCAGATGTGACTTTTCCAATTGGCTAATAGAGGCTGGAATTCAATAAGGCAAACAGCAAGTCTTCCATATCTTCATCTTTCTGAATTATTGAATTCCTGGTCAACCTCATAGTGATTCCAATCTTCCCAGGTGAAGATGTAGAAAGAAGGAAAGTCCCAAACCACCACGAATGAAGAAGAACTCAGGAGAGTGGAAGTAGCCTGAGACTCTCACTGGGCATTGAGCTTGAGAAGAAAGATGAAGGAAAGAAATATTGCCATCGTTCATCAGGAGTAGAGATAGAATAGTTCTGGCTGTGAAAGAATAAGAGAGAACATGAGTTGGAATAAAGCTAAATAGAAGTAGTTTAATGAACACTAGTAGAATCTCTCTGGTAGGCAAGGATCTGTTCCAGTGCTGAGCTACAACAAAAACAGCCATGCCAGTCCCCAGGCCTAGAATGGCAAGCAGGGACTAGAAAGCAGAATGTCAAAACACTACCAGAACAAGCAGAGTAAAACACTGATGCTGAGATTTTACAGTTATCATCTATTCTATGTTAAATTTATTTCCCAGATTAGGACAACTCTGAAGTTTAGTATGTGATCCTACCAGAAGATGCCAGAGGTCTCTGGACAAATACCATCATGACTAAGACAAAGAAAAATCAGAGATTCCCTATTATTGTTCAAAAGAAGGGATGTGCTTTGAATTTTTCTAGGTCACTGTGTCTGGTTCCATGTGCTCACTTTTTCCTCCCCACACTCTTCAGCCACACTTAAGCCAGACTGGAACCAGGCCAACTACTCAGACAAAACAATACCGAATTCTAAGCCAACATCCAATGATCTAGCTGAATTCCTCTCCAAGTCTACTTATCTCTTTTTCTCAAATGGCAAGTATGCTCACAAAAGGTTCCAAATTTCCACTTTATTTCCTCCTGAATTATTCATCACCGTTTTCTAGTGTGGCTGCACTATACCACATTAGAATTATATCTTATATTCTTTCCTCTTATTCCCCATTTCCTCCAGGGAAAGGTGTTTCTCTTTAGTCTTTGAGTGTACCTGTCAAAGAGCAGCCTTCAGTGATAAGAATAATTGTTTAATATGCTCTTCTAGAGAGTCTGCAATTCCCCAGAAAATAAAATCCTACATCATAAGAAGCAAAAGAGGATCCGATGAAATTAGTTTGAACCAAGGCCTGAAGCAAGGAGGAAAAAAATGCCTTCACTAACTTTTGTTTTTATTCTTTATTTAATATTCATTACCAGATGTTAGTCCAGGGCACTCACCTCCCATCTGGCAGAGTATCTGAAGCTAGGGCATCTGTTAGAACATCCATACTCTTCTATCTATGTCATTTGCTTAAGCTGGTCCTGTTTCTACACTTAGTGACATGCTCTTTTGGCAGGGCAGTGATCACATTCACAAAATACTAAGAATATTATTCAGTTCTTCCTCTCAAATATCCCTTCTCTATATATAGGCTTCCCAGACAAATATAGATAGATAGATACGCATACACACACGTATATACATGTATATGTCATATATATGTGCCATATGTGTATCATACACACACAACTCTACACGTATTCCAATAGCACCATTCATTCCCCTGCATGTGTTTAACAATCTTGATATGTCTAATAGAGTACTGTATGTAATGAGGGAAGTATAAAATATTAATAAATATAAATGGTCCTTCCCTATATGTGGTTTATAACCTAAATAAGGAAACAAGTAATGTTTAAATGTATAACAATAAAACATGCCCTCAGATATTTATTGGTGATAAATTTGTCTTGGTCTTAAGAGATCCTCTGTTAGGTTTGGAGGAGAGACATAGGAGGAGATGCTGCTTGGTTTGCCCTGATAAGAGAAAACTATGTTAGGATGACCTATTTCTCATAAGACCACTTTAACCGAAACGGTCAAAAGAATACCAGATCAATTCCTGCGCCTCTTGTTTTGTATCATCCTGACACAAAGGATTCCACTGGATTAGGTTTTAAAACACTAAGCTGGCCAGCCGAAATATAGCTGCCAGTTTGCAACCCCTGAACTTAAATAATTTTTACATTCATAGTATACCAACAACTGATATGGATAATTTGGTTTTCTCTTTAAGATCACTGAGCAAACTTTCTAAATTTGCCAGGGTTTAAGGATTCCACTGGACTTATTGTAATAAATAGTATCCGGGGCTATAATTGAATGTCACGTGGAGGCTTCACGTGCCATGCTCTGGCCTCTAATTCACCTGTATAGGTCATGGCTCTTTCACATTAACGCTCTAAAATATGAAGGTACTAAGGAAAATCTATAGAGCTCAAAACATTTATAACTTTATTAGAGTTGACTTTCAACTGTCCATCTGCTCCATGCTTTGAGGGCCTATATCAATGTCAGTAACCTTCATTCCCCCCAAAATTCATCACTATGCTCAGTCAATGAATGCTTATTGAATTATTTTGAATGCAAACTAATTTTAATATTTATTTATGCAAATTTCAACTAAATGATTTTTTTAAAAGGTTTTAAAAAGCAATCAAAAAACACACAGGGACTTTTGGATAATCAGGGCTACTGCTATGAAAGAAAATAATTGAGGAGCAGTTATTTACTAATGAGTAGCAAGTGGGGAGGAGCATCTCTTTATCCCAAACAGGCCCCCATAGTTCTTCTTCAGAGACCAGAAAGTGATGACTGGTAGATTCAGGGACAGTGGTTCTAAACTTAAGACGGCTCATTAAAATCATCTGAGTATTTTTTTTTAAAAGTAACCATGCTTTGGTTACATCGCCAGGAGAGATCTTTACGTAATTGATCTGGGATCCGGCCCAGATCCACATTTGTCCAAAAGCCTTGCAGATGATTCCAATGCATAGCCAAGGTTGATAACTGCTATTCAAAGAGGGCATTTCTGAGATATCATCCATTTTCTCAATATTCCTCTTAAACATCTCAGAGATAATCTCACGAAGGCCTCCCTGTGACTGTAGCTAGCTAAGAGTTAATTTTACAATTGCTTTCATCCAAGAAAAAAGCGTTTCCACTCCAGAGTACTATAACAATTTTTCTTAGATGTTAGAACTCCCTTAGCTCCAGTGTCTAAAATGGCCTAGAGGGCTTGCAAAACCTAGCCATCACTCTCCTAGTGAGGCAACACATTTCTTATGCAAGTCAGTTAACCTAAATAACAATTATTAGCCACAAATGTGACAACTACTGTAAATAATGCACTCCCTTTTATCTTGGTTTTTCAAAGAGATCTTCAGGGAAGAAAAACTACACTCTTGATTTTGCATTACTTGGCAACTAGCAATCTATGGGCTGAAACTCCAAACAACAGTCTTTTGGGGTCTCTGTTAACTTTGTTCTAAACTTTACACAGCTAATTAGAAGTGTTCAAAGGCTCTCATTTTGAACCACTTAGTTGATGAGAAATGCATGTTTAATGGGCATCCTGGAAGACAATTTAATGAATCTAGAAGGAAAACAAAGCAGAGTGATTATTATGCAATGACTTGCAAGAGCTCCTTGTGACCAGCTTGTAAATAGCAGAGCACAGAGGTAACCAGGACATGGATGTAGGCAGCTCAGATTATTAATGAGGACACAAGTTGTGCTAATGATCAAGCAGCATTTTTTAAAAATGAAATCTTTGGGGGCTAGAAGAAAATATTCAAAGTTAATATCCTTCAGACAGTACTTTGAAAAATCTCACTAAACCCCCATGAGCTATTTAATCAGTTTCAGAAGGGCTAGGGGGTAAGAGTTAGGAGGTATTAGGTTTGCTTGGCTGAGAAGACTTGAAAGGTATCCCTCCCCCTAGAATTCTGTAGCCTCCACATCCAAGGTGATTATACTAATCAGTGGTGTTTGAGCTGAGTTCTGTCTATATCAACAAAGCCATTTTTAAAATTTAATTAATCAAATTTTGCATTAGGAATGTGGGGGGCAAAATAACAAAGTAGGTACCATCTTGATAATTTCTTAAGGAAGGCAACCCATCATTCCTGTTTAATAACCTCAAGATTGTTTGGCTGGGATTCCTACTATATGGGATCATGAAAAGAGAAGTAGATGTCACCTACACCTAGAAGAGAAAGACTTTGCTTAAAAAAATAAAAATCCTCAACTCTGTCCCTACCTTCATCCCCTTCAACATCTTTGTGCACAGGTGCACACACAGGTGCACACGCACACGCACGCAAACACATGGCCTCAGATCAGGAGGGCTTGTTAAAAGGGATTGCTGAGTCCCACTGCAAAGTTTCTGATTTAGTAGATGTGGGGAGTGGCCCAATAATTTGCATTTCTAACAAGTCCCAGGTGATGCTGATCCTGCTGGTCCAGAGACCACACTTTGTGGAATCTCCACCCTAGATGTCCATTTATTCCTGGCAAACATGGCAAATGGCTATGACCGTATGAACATTCCCCATGTCTTTAGGATGCAGGTCGACCCCTCTCCACAAACCCAACGTCAATGAGAAAAGGGTCCTGACACTTTCACCTCGTTCCTAGACTTCATCCTCAACCATTCCCTTCAGCTCGTCTCCCACTCCATTTCCAGACATTTTTCTAATTTGCCAACTCCCGGCCCTCAGCACTGAAACAGTTCCCCAAGTCTGAGCGCTGGACTCTTTTCCTTCATGGACTCTTTTAATTATACCACTTGCAGTGACCTTGGGCAAATGCATCATTTGGTTCAACCAGGGCCCTGATATCTTTTATGCTGACACTGGCCTTGGGAGTATGTGTGTGTGTGCACATGTGTGTGTAAAATGATAGCATGTTCTAGAAAGCAGAATATCAGCATGAAAGAAAAAATAGTGAATTGTAAAGATAGTATTATAAACTATAAAAAATAATCATGAAGCTACTAAACCATTTTATGTATGCATTTGACATAATTTTAATTCTTTCTGGAATAAACATGAATTTTGGATTTTGTGTTACTTGGATTTATGTCAGCTTTTTAAAATTTGTAAATTGTTGTTTTTAATCATTAATGGGACTCAGAAAATTATACCCACAAATGAAGGCCTCAGAAGAAAAAGTTTTTCTCTGATCTTCTCCTGTCCTCCGGCCTCTCAGTCCCATTCTTACCTGAGGCTAAGGCATGGAGACTAGAATCTCTTCCCCAAGGCTAGAAGCTAGAACCCCTTTTCCTAAAAGCCAGCCATAAAACCTAAAATTGTTCCACAGAGAAATTACCTGACCTGCCTCCCTTGACTGTGAATCGTAAGACCCCGATTCCAGAGAGGGCCCTGCCTCACACCAGAAGAAAGGATGTTGCTCAGAGGTGCCAAGAAGAATCTAAATAAGCAGGCCTTGCTGGGTTTCCCCACTCAGTCTATTAGCATTGGATCATACCCTTTTCATCCAATCATATTTTTACATAGCTGTTCATACTTTGTTGAACCTAAGCATAAAAATGGACAATTTCCCCTGTATCTTTGGGTCTTCATTCTAATGGCTCCCATGTATACATGTTAAATAAATTTGTGTATCTTTTGTCCTATTAATCAATCTGCCTTATGTTAGTGATTTTTCAGCAAACTTTCATGGGCACAAGGGCCTTGCTCGCTACATCATTCTAAATAAATATTCATATTTTATAACTAAAAAAATAAAAGTAGGAATCTGTTCATAAACTTTAAAAGGTTCCCTATCTCACAGCATGGCCCTCTTTCCTAAGGACTGTTTGGCTGCCAAGAGATTATGTTCTAATCTTAGTTTTGACCCATGTGTTCCTCTCCATACCAGGTGCGTTCCCTTGGTTCTTTTTGGCTGAGATGTGAGATGAAGCAGTGTGATACTCCTACTGCTGGCCCCTTCAAAAGTAGATCTCTTTCTTTAACTAAAAGACACCAATTTCTCTTCCTACAGGACTACTAGACCAGTCATCAAAGTCAGGATTTCAACTTCTTATGGTCTCAGCATGCTTCAAACACTTACCAACTGCCCTCTACAAAAGTAGAGCCCAACATGAGAATTCAGCCCAACTGAGAAGAAGGTGACTTACTGCTTTATAGTTCCTGGGTCTGGACAATTTTACATCCACTTACCTTGTTTGGGTCACTTTTATTATTTCTGCAGTAATGAGAAACTCCCATTCAGTGGTTCCCGCTCATTTTATTTAAAATGTCTCAGTCCAGGCACATGCCCTAAATTATCATGACCATGTGCTATGGTTTGAATGTGTCTCCCAAACTTTATTTGCTGGAAACTTAGTTGTTGAATTCATTGCATTTGGAGGTGAGACCTCTGAAAGCTAATTAGGTTTAGATAATGTCATCAGAATGGGGCCTCCATGATGAAACTGGTGGTTTTAAAAGAAGAGGAAGAGAGACCTGAGCTGATACTTTTTCCCTGTCTCTTGCCATGGATGGCTTCTGCATGCTATGACACAGCAAGAAGGCCCTTACCAGATGCAGCCTTTCAACCTTGGACTTCCCAGACTCCAGAATGCTGAGCCAAATAAACTTCTTTTCTTTATGAATTACCCAGTTTCAGGTATTCTATTACAGCAATAGAAAACAGACTATGACACCATAGACGTGAAGAATCATAGTGCAAGTTAAACTTCCATGTTGAAGTACTGTGGCCTCATTGAGACCATTATAAGGGGGCATAAGAATTTGGATGATAAAATTAATATATTATGCACATAACAGAAAATACTTAGGAAACGATATATCTCTATCCTTTTTTTCCTCTTCTATGATTTATTTTCACTCATTCTCAGGCTAAGAACTCTAGCTGTTTCCCTTGAATATCCAGAACTTCCTATAGCCCCACAAGCTAAAGCCTCCTCATTTCTCTCATTGTCATGGTCCAGACACTCATTATCTTTCTTCTTGACTATTACAATCGCCCCTAATAAACATTCTTGCCCTTGGTATCTTCCCACCTACAGCTTCTCTCTCCTTTACCTAGCCTTTATGCTACCCCCATGGTGATCATTTGAAATAAATGTACTCTGCTTGGGAGCTTAATGCTTATAAAAACTTTGGGTCATAACCTAAGTCCTATGGCATTTTGCCCATAGCCTCATGTCCTATCATTCTCTCTTTTTTAAAAACACCTCTTTAGTCACATCAGGTCTTTAACTTCATCTCATACCTGTCTTCCCTTGCTGTCTGCACCAGGCTCCTTGATAGTTACAGAGTGAATGTTTGCTTCCTCCCCAAATTAATATGTTTAAGCTCCAGCCCCCAATGAGATGATATTTGGAGGTGGAAACTTTGGGAGATGATTAGGGTTAGATAAGGTCAAGAAGGTACAGTCCTCTTGATGAGATTAGTGCCCTTATAACAATAGACACCACAGAAAGAAGGCAGCCATCTGCAAACCAGGAAGACAGCCCTCACCAGGACTCGACCATGCTGACATGCTGATCTTTGACCTACAATCTTCATAACTGTGAAAAAACAAATTTCTGTGGTTTAAGCCATGCAATCTTTGGTGTTTTTTATGGCACGCCAAGCAGACTAATACTACATTTAACTTTTTACCTGGTTAACTCCTAACCCCTATTTTTCTTTTAAGTATAGCTCAATTATCATTTCTCAGACAAGTTTTGCATAATCACAGATACAGAAGAGAGAAAACAAAATGGATGTAGGGAAACTATGATCAATCTCATTTTGGCTAGAGTTCCTTAACCTTTTTGCTTTGTTATCATATACATTTCCATTTAATTAAAACAAGTTTCCTAGTTTTGGGCACTTCCCTGACTCAGGGCCTAATTTCCAGAGAGCTTGTGGAGGGCTTTAGCAAACAATGCTCAATAGTGTAGTTGATTTCCATACATCTCCTTTAGGAGAAACCCCTTGAGACTCAGGAATCATGGTGAAAGGTAAGTAAGATCCACCAAATTTGGTTATGAGTGGTAGAGAAGCCTCAAATGCCAGATTAAAAACTTGCAAAGTTTGTCAAGTTTAACTTGAATTAAAGTCGTTAGTTTTTTTTAAAGAATATAAGTATTATCCCAGGACATTAAAATAACATAAAAAAACTGATCACAACACAAATATTAGCGAACTTTGAGAAAAGATGAAATAATAAGACCTATCAGTGGTACATAGATCAGTAATTTTGGTCCTGGTTTTCATAGTTGAGAAAAAGTCACTTCAAGGGGTTGCGGGGGGTGGGGGGCGGTGGCGGGCAATTTAATGTGATGGCTGATAATCCCTGCCAGATTCTGCCAAGAAAAGAAGTTATCACTAGGCACTAGTGTGGGCTCATGGAAAACAAGCTGTGCTGAACTAATCTAATTTACCTTTTCTAAAAGGTTAATAAATCAGGAAAACACTATATGTGTCACACAAATGACTTGCAGGTTAACATTTCTCACTTGCTCCTCAGGGTTGGGTTACTAAAGCTTTTTTTCTCCAAATTCTAATACACTTTTTGTTAATTAATATTGAAATTGCAAAAAGCTCAAGAACAATAATTCACTCTTATAAATACATGCCATATTAATTTATTGTCACTTAATAATTTACATAATTACTTTATAATTACTTATAATTTGCTATAAGCATCTATTTACAAAATGAATTCATTGGCATAATCACATGCTGTCTTGCATTTGGGTCTTAAATGCATTGGAATTCTTCCATCTAAAACCATATTTTTATGTACATGAAATATTCCAACAAGTTATTTGGAAGCTGTGGAAAATTATATTTCCTGAAGATGTTACAAAATTCATTACTGCACTTAGTAAGAAAGATTTTCATTACAGCCAGATATTGGTGATGTTTGTCTTCTGTTATGACCATCTACCCTGTACAAGTTTCCTCCTCCTTTTATTCTCAGCAGGCATTAACCTCATGATCCCAAATGTCTTCAAGATTTCTCCATCCTCTTCCAATCCCAGATATCTAAATCAGCGCATAGGAAATATTCTAAAATGAGTTATTTATGCCCAATGAACCCAGAGTTTGCCAGGTGCTTTGAATATAGTTTCTGCTTTCAAAACCTTGCAGCCTAATTTGGAATTTATCCTATTTCACCAATTTCACACGTTTTCACATTGCAATACCTTCAACAGCTATATGCATCTTATAACAAAGAACATTTTAGTTTTCACAAATAATGGTAAATGTAAGCGATGTGGTCAGATTACATAGAGAGGAAAGAGATTAATCTTGTCTGGAGGGTGTAAAGGGGTATAAAATGGAGAAGGAGAATAGAAAAAGAGTTCCAAGAAGGATGTAGTATCTAAACCTTATCTTTAATGGGGCAGGGGCATAGGAGGTGGTTATTGTGCTTATGAAAGAATTTCAAACTCCAGGATAGGATTTGGCAATTGACGAAATTTTTCCATGACTTCTGAAATCCATTCACAAAAGAATCACATAAGGCGGCAATTTATTAGCCTGAAGATAAACAAAGCAGGGCTGCTACCATGCCCATGCGTAAGCCTCTGATTGTTAAGAGAGCCAAAGCTGCTAGCATGTGAGGCATAAATTATCAACAGTAATAAAAATAGTAGCAAAGAAAGAGTTTCAAATAAATAATAGTGGATTTGCATAATAATATACAGGTTAATTTACATACTTATAATGCCTATTTATTTCATAATAAAAATGAATAATAATTACTATGAAGGCTTACTATGTACCAAGTATTTTATGCACATTGTTTCTAATGCTCATGCTGAATCTGTAGATATTATTATCCCCCATTTTAAAGGAAACAGATACTCAGAGAGGTTGAATCTCTTACCCAAGATCACACAGCTATGCATTAGAGAAGTGTGATGGCTAATTTTATGTGTCAGATTGACTGGATTAAGGAATACCTAGAGAACTGGTAAAGCAGTATTTCTGAGTGTGTCTGTGAGGATATTTCTAGAGGAGAGATTGGTATGTGAATTGGACTGAGTGGGGAAGATCCAATCAGCTGGGGGCCCCCAATAGAATAAAAAAGCAGAGAAAAGGCAATATCCTCCTTCTCTCTCTCCTGGATCCTGGACCCTCTTCTTCTCTTACTCTTAGACATGAGAACACCAGGCTCTCTGGCTTTTGGACACTGAGCCTTACACAAGTGGCCCCCTAGATTCTGAGAACTTTGGCCATGGCCTAAAATTACACCATCGGCTTCCCTGATTCTAATGCTTTCTGACTTGGACTGAGCCATACTAACTGTATCCCAGGGCTTCAGCTTACAAATGGCCTGTCATGGAATTTCTCACCCACCATAATCACATAAGCCAGTTCCTCTACTAAATCCACTTTCCTATCTATCTATCTATCTATCTATCTATCTATCTATCTATCTATCTATCTATCTATCTTATTGCTTCTGTCTCTCTGGAGAAGCCTGACTAATACAGATTTTGGTACCCAGGAATGATTCTAGAGTAACAGGATTTTAAGGATGACTTTTTATAATTCATTTTGGAGCTTCTAGAACTGGCTCTCTATTCTGATAAGATCTAAAATGCTAAGGACTCTACTTTTCATAATACAGAGAGCACCGATAGTCTATGGCATGGAATTTTTATAGAGATATGCAAAATATATGCATTTAACATTCCTAATAAACCACATTATAAGAGGCAAGGAACTTGGTAACTCTGTACTCTTTTGAACATTTGTGGAAAACAAAGGAATATAATGGATTTTGTTGTTTTCTTCTAATGTCACCAAACAAAGTAATGAAAGAAAGGGATGAGCTCAGGGATTCAAATTCCAGGCCCCAGCCTCACATAAATGTCCTAAGGGCTTCTCAGTGTGCCTTGAGTCAGAATCTTCCCTCCTGTAGCCATAGCACCGAAAATGCTGAAAATCAAACCCAAGCCCTCATCTTACACTTGGCTGAATTACAACAAAAGTTTGATTCTCAGCCTCTCCAGGGTCTACTCTCAAAGTGAAGGCACTGGCTGGGGAAAAAAAGTGAGGATGGGGACTCATGTGGGAAGACCCTGATGAGGCTAGGGACATTGAGCTCCTAAATTCTGATAAGTCTCATTGGCCAGCAGAGGTGACCTCTCCACCCTCACTCTCAGTGGCGGCAGCAGCACCTTTACCTACAGTGGCATCGTACTTTCCAACTCTGCCTGGGGGATTAACTCTATGTTGTCTGAGAAAATGATAGTGATGCCCCTGCCTTCTGCAGTTGCCTAGCAAGACTGTGCTGATTCTCCTCAGGACCCATCCACTCATGCCCACCAGCCCTCTTTGCTTCTAGATCTATAATAAAACACAAGTCCCATCTGTCCCCAAAAGGTAGGGTAAAAGTGTAACCTGTGAAGAGGTATGCTATACTCCAAAAGAACAACTTGAGTTTTCGAATTTATTTGTATAAGCAGAAATTCAGGGACCATGTGTGTGGGGACAGATACTAAGGGAGTAAGATAATATAGTGAAAGGAACACAGTGGGATCAGGCCCAGTTTATTGACATGGGTTCACAAATCTGCATTTACTGTTGCAGCTGGGGGAGTTAGGAAAGATGCAATGGTTCAGTTGATTGGTTTGCTGAAACATGGACCAAAAGATGGCCCTAGCATGAGCCATTTGGAGATGACTGATCTCCTTTGGTTTAACGGAAAGAAAGGGATTCAAAGGTATAAGGAGATTGGAATGTTAGAGTGACCTTGTTGCTTAAAACCTAATCACCCACATTGGGTGATTTCACCAATAATTTGAGACATATATTTGTGAGGTGAGCCTCAGTATTCCTGAAGAGCTCTGTGATTTCTCTTCTCTGTAGGCCAGATCTTACAGTGAACTACAGTCACTCAATTTGAAAACTTAAATGCAGTGGAAATAGTTGGATCCTTATATCATTTTTAGGTAAGCCCCATCTATACATATTTTGCTGAGTGTTCTTATCATAAAAGGGTGTTGAATTTTGTCAAATGCTTTTTCTGCATCTATTGAGAGGATCATATGATCTTTGTTTTTGCTTCTGTTTATATGGTGGATTACATTTATAGATTTGCGTATGTTGAACCATCCCTGCATCCCTGGCATGAAGCCCACTTTGTTGTGATGGATTATTTTCTTGACAAGCACCTGGATTGGATTAGCTAGGATCAAATTGTTAAGAATTTTTGCATCTATATTCATAAGGATATTGGTCTGTAGTTTTCTTTTTTGTTTCATCCTTTTCTGGTTTTGGTATCAGGGTTATGCTCGTTTCATAAAATATGTTGGGGAGGGGGATTCCATCCTTCTTGATGTTGTGAAATAATTTCTGCAGGGTAGGCACCAATTCTTCCTTCTAGGTGTGGTAAAATTCAGGTGTGAAACCATCTGGTCCAAGACTATTCTTTATAGGAAGACTTTTTATTGCTGTTTCAATTTCAGTACTTGATATTAGTCTGTTCAGGAATTCTATTTCCTCTTGGATGAGCTTAGGGAGGCTGTGTGTTTCTAAGAAATTGTCCATTTCCTCCACATTTTCCAATTTGTGTGCATAGAGGTTTTTGTAGTATTCATAAATTATATCTGTTTCTCCATGGCATCAGTTGTAATTTCTCCTTTATTGTTCCCGATGGAGCTTATTAGAGATTTTTCTTTTCTGCTTTTTGTTAGTCTAGCGCAAGGTATGTCTTTTTTTTAAAGAACCAACTTTTTGTTTTATTAATCTTCTGTATGGTTTCCCTGTTGTCAATTGCATTTAGTTCTGATTTGATTTTAATGATTTCACTTCTTCTGCTGGGTTTGGGGTCAGTCTGTTATTCTTTTTCCAGATCTTTGAGACGATTCATTAGGTTGTCTATTTGTGATCTTTTCAAATTTTGGATGTAGGCATTTATGGAAATAAACTTTCCTCTCATGACTGCTTTAGCTGTGTCCCACAGGTTTTGGTAATTTGTGTCTCCTTTATAATTTAGTTCCAAGAATCTTTTGATTTCCATCTTGATTTCCTCATTTATCAAGTAATCATACAGCAGAAGGTTGTTTAGTTTCCATGACTTTGTGTAGAAATGAGAACTCCTGTTAGGATTGATTTCTATTTTTATTCCAGTGTGGTCTGAAAAGATACATGGTATAATTTCTATTTTTTAAAATTGTTTGAGACGTGCTTTGTATCCTAGGATATGGTCAATCTTAGAGAATGACCCATGAGCTGATGAGAAGAACGTATATTCAGTGGTTTGGGGGTAGAGCGTCCTGTAAATGTCAGTCAGGCCTATTTGTTCCAGAGTTCTATTTAAGTCCATTATTTCTTTGTTGATTTTCTGTTTGGAGGATCTGTCCTGTGCTGTCAGTGGGGTGTTAATGTCTCAGACTATTATGGTGTTGTTGTTTATCCATTTGTTTAGATCAAGTAGAGTTTGATTTATGAATCTGGGTGCAACTAGGTTGGGTGTATATATATTTAGAATTGTTATGTCTTCTTGTTGAACTGTACCCTTCACCATTATATAGTGACCTTCTTTGTCTTTTATTATTTTTGTTGATTTAAAAACTAAGTTATCTATAATCAGCGCCACCACACCAGCTTTCTTTTGGCTTCCGTTTGCTTGAAATATTGCTCTCCACCCCTTTACCTTTAGTCTAACTGCATCCTTGGAGGTTAGATGTGTTTCCTGAAGGCAGCAGACACTTGGCTTGTATTGTTTATATCCATTCAGCCAGCCTATGTCTCTTGAGTGGGGAGTTCAAGCCAGTCACATTTATTGAGATAACTGATAGGTGGGGCAGATTTCTGTTCATTATGTTGAGTTGAACTTTGTTGCTTTATTTTCTCTCTTGAGCCATTGTGTTTCCTGGCTTTGATCTTTAGCTTCTGAGTAGATTTACATTTGTGAGTGTTTATTGTGTTGATCCATGGGTAACACTGTTTTGAGTACTTCTTGAAGGGCTGGTCTTGTCTTGGTGAATTCCCTCAGTCTTTGCTTATCTGAGAATGTCTTGGTTTCTCCTTCATATACAAAACTTAGCTTTGTAGGGAATAGATTCTAGGCTGGACATTATTCTATTTCAGAAGAGTGAAATTGGGGCCCCAGTCTCTCCTTGCTTGTAAAGTTTCAGTAGAGAAGTCTGGCGTGATTCAGATTGGCTTTCCTTTGTATGTTACTTTCTTCTTTCGTCTTACAGCTCATAGAAGGGCCTCTTTGGTTGATATTTTGGTCAGTTTGATGACTGCATGTTGTGATGTCTTCCTGTTTGCATTGAACCTCCCAGGGATCCTTTGAGCTTCTTGAACTTGTAGCTGGAGATTTTTTTTTTTATTTTGGCATATTATGGGGGTACAGATTTTAAGGTTTCGATAAAGGTTTCCCCCCCTCCCCCCAAAAGTCTGAGTCTCCATCATGACCATCCCCCAGATGGTGCACATCTCACTCATTATGTATGTATATACCCGCCCCCCTCCCCCCTCCCACCTGCCCAATACCCTATTACTGTAGTACCTATGTGTCCACTTAGGTGCTACTCAGTTAATACCAGTTTGCTGGAGAATATATCTGGTGCTTGTTTTTCCATTCTTGGGATACTTCACTTAGTAGTATGGGTTCCAGCTCTAACCAGGAAAATATAAGATGTGCTATATCACCATTGTTTCTTAGAGCTGAATAGTACTCCATGGTATAACATAGACCACATTTTATTAATCCATTCTTGGATTGATGGGCACTTGGGCTGTTTCCACAGCCTTGCAATTATGAATTGAGCTGCTATAAACATTCGAGTGCAGGTGTCTTTTTTGTAGAGTGTCATTGGATCATTTGGGTAGATGCCCAGCCATGGGATTGCTGGATCAAATGGTAGATTCACTTGTATTGCTTTAAGGTATCTCCATATTGCTTTCCACAGAGGTTGAACTAGTTTGCAGTCCCACCAGCAGTGTAGGAGTGTTCCTCTCTCTCCGCAACCACGCCAGCATTTATTGTTTGGAGATTTTTTGATAAAGGCCATTCTCACTGGGGTTAAGTGATATCTCATTGTGGTTTTGATTTGCATTTCCCTGATGATTAGAGATGTTGAGCATTTTTTCATATGTTTGTTGGCCATTCTTCTGTCTTCTTTAGAAAAATTTCTGTTCAAGTCCTTTGCCCACTTTTTAATGGGGTTATTTGATTTTTTTCTTCCTAATTTTCGTGAGTTCTAAGTATATTCTAGTTATCAGTCCCTTATTGGATGCATAGGATGCAAAAATTTTCTCCCATTCTGTAGGTTGTCTGTTTACTTTCATGACTATTTCTTTGGCTGTGCAGAAGCTTTGTAGTTTGATCATGTCCCATTTATTTATTTTTGTTGCTGCTGTGATTGCCTTTGGGGACTTCTTTTGGTCAGTTTGATGACTGCATGTTGTGATGTCTTCCTGTTTGCATTGAACCTCCCAGGGGTCCTTTGAGCTTGTTGAACCTGTATCTGGAGATTTTTACCCAGGCCTGGGAAATTTTCCTCTATTATATCTTCAATTAGCTTATCCAACCCTTGAGTGTTTTCTTCTTCCCCTTCAGGTAACCCTATAACACTCACTTAGGTTTCTTCACATAATCCCACATCTCTTGTAGGTTTTGCTCTTTTCTCTTGTTTCTCTGCTGTATGTCTGTGACTGATTTAGTTAATTGGAAGGAGTTATCTTCAATCTCTGAGATTCTTTCTTCTCTTTGATCTACCATGTTCTTGAGGCTTTCTACTGTGATTTGTAGTTCCCTGAATTGATTCTTCATTTCCAGGAGTTCAGTTAGATTTTTCTTCATTGTTTCAATTTCTTTAGTGAATTTTTGTTCCAGGTCCTGGAGTCTTTTTGTGTTTTCTTTGTGTAGATTATCCAGCTTTTCTTGCACCTCGTTGAATATTCTTAAGATCCAAACTCGAAATTCTTCTTCTGTCATTTTAGTAGTCTGATTTTTGTTGGTGTCAATTTTAGGGGCTGGTGTTCCTCTTTGGGGGTGTGCTTTCCATTTGAGTTTTCATATTTCCAGAGTTCCTTCGCTGATTTCTTCCCATCTGGATCAGTTGTTGCTTCTTTTCTTTAGGTTTTCATTTGGGTAATGACACACCCTGTTTAGTCGCTGAGTCAGTAGGTGGTGTTTGTGGGTGAGTTCGACCACACCCTATATGATGAGTCAGTAGGTGCTGTGAAAAGTGTGTGCAGAATGTCCTCTCTGTCAGTAGGTGGCGCTTGCTCTGAGGAACAGGCTACGCTGTTTTTTTTTGTGTCCTGTAACCAGCATTTTTTCCTCTGGAGAGGCACTCTAGTGCCTCAGGTGGTAGGTGGGGCTCTGGCACTTCCAGGTGTGTCCTTATTCTCCACCCCAGTGAGGGCTGGTCTGGGAGTTAGCTGGGTTGGTTAAGCCTGCCCTCAGGCACCACAAATGCTATTAGCAGGGTCAAAGTTCTGTTCTCTGCTTCCAGAAAAAGCTGTCAGGGAGTGGCTGGAATGGCATTGCTCAGTCAGAAAGTCTGGGGTGGGCTATTCTGAGACCTGCAGTCTGGAGCAGGCCTCATTCCTTTCCACCCTCCCAACTCTGGGGCTTCTCCTGGGCCTCTGCCAGCAGGCCAGACCTCACGCCACTGGGTGTGATGCGAGCCGAGAGGTTCCCTGCACAGGAACGCCACCTGGGCTGGGTGCATGGCCCCCCCCTTGGGAGGAGAGTTGCCCTCAAGCTCCTTGGTCTGCCCTTAAAGGCACACATACCTCAGTAGGCTGTTCACGAATATCCCTTCTATGCCCTGGGCAATGCAAGACCTGGGTGCACAGGATCTGGTGCGCAGGTCTGACCTCTGGACCCCACAATTCACTCCCAATGTGTGCCAGTCCCAATTCACCCATGGGAGCCCAGGCTGGGTTGATGTCTCTCAGCCTCAGGATCTGCCCCATTCTCCCAGAATCACCGGGCCAGCAGCACCTGTGAGGGCTGGCGGGTAGGAGTTCACAGTCTAAGTACACACCAGTCAGCTAAAGGGCCCTAAAAGAGAAGGTCCCATTCCCTGGAGATGCCTCCAGGTGGTGGCTATACCGTCTCTCTCAGCAGCTGGGAACAGGGAAGGGGGGAGGGAGAATGAGGCAATATGGCGCCTGCCACGTGGCTCGGGTCTATGCACAAGGAGGTGCCCCAAGGGAGTTGGGAGCCTTGTGCCACGTCTGCTACAGGCTTACCGCTCACTGGCAGTGGACTTCTCTAGGCTGGTGTCCACAGATCTCTCCACTCACTGGGGAACCCACCAGCAGTCAAAGATGCAGGGGAGGGTAAAGTTAACGGCTCCACCTACCCATACTGCTGGTATCCGAGCTTCTTGGGAGATCTCTGCTTCCAGTTCTCCTCTACAAGCTGCTCCCATGGAGTCTCCTATAGTCTCCATAGTCTCCAGTACCCCTCCTTCCAACCCTCATCCATGTATGCTCGTCTGCTTGCTTCTTTCTTTTAATTTCTTCTAAGGTAGGAATCAAGTGGCAGTACTCAGTCATCAAAGATAAGATGGGTGCAGTTACTATAATGCACAGCACAGGCAAACACCAGTCACAATAGTCTGACTCATGTAAACCCATGGCATTGGCTAGTTAATCATGGCATTCCTAGAATGGAAATAGACTGTAAGTCTACTACATTTTTACCTGATCTTTATAAGCAGAAAACTTCCAAGGCAAGTAAAAAAAAGTCTAACTCAAATTTTAAAATCATGGCCCTTCACTCAATTCCCAGACTTGAGCCAGTTTACAAACCCCAAATCTTTTGAATGAACAGGAGGTCTGGTCTCCTCCAGGAAAGACCCTGGTACACTACTGAAAATTTATACTATTAATCTTTCTCCCATCCTTCCCCAGAGGGATGTATGGCCTTTTACCAGGGTAACTGTGCACTGGGGAAAAGGAAAAAATAAGACCTTTTGGAGACTGCTGAACACTGGTTCTGAGCTGATATTGACTCCAAGAGACCAGAAACATTACTGTAGCCCTCCAGATAGAATAGGGGCTTATGGAAGTCAGGTGATAAATGAAGTTTTAGCTCACATCCAACTCACAGTGGGCCTAGAGGGTTCCCAAATCCATTCTGTGGTAATTTCCCTAATTCCAAGATACATAATTGGAATGGACATACTTAGCATCTGGCAGAATCCCCACATTGGTTCCCTAACCTGTGGAGTGAGGGTTATTATCATGGAAAAATCCAAATGGAAGCCATTAGTACTGCATCTACCTAGGAAAACAGTAAACCAAAAACAATATTGCATCCCTGAAGGAATTGAAAAGATTAGCACCATCACCAAGAAACTGAAAGATGCAGGGGTGGTTATTTCCATCACACCCTCAGTAAACTTCCTTATTTGGCCTGCGCAGAAAGCAGAGGTCTTGGAGAATGGTAATGGATTCTAAGCTTAACCAAGTAGTGACTCTAATTGCACTTGCTGAACCAGATGTGGTTTTGTTGCTTGAAAAAATTAACACAACTCCTAGTACCTGGTAAGTGTCAGGTACCCAGCAAATGCCTTTTGCTTCATATGTGTCCATAAGGCTCACCAGAAGCAGTTTGCTTGGGGATATCAAATATCCAGTCCTATGTCACAATTTAGTTTACAGGAATCTTGATTATCTTTCCCTTCCACAAGACTTCACACTGGTCCATTATGTTGATGACATTCTGCTGATTGGACCTATTGAACATCGGGTAGCAACTACTCTGACTTACTGATAAGATATTTGCATTTCAGGGGTTTGTAAACAAATCTGACTAAAATTCAGAGCCCTTTTACTTCGATGAAGTTTCTAGGGGTCCATTGGTGTGGGACATGTCAAGATATTCATCCCTTCTAAAGCAAAGCTTATCTTTTGCCTCTCATCTATCTGTCTGCCTATCTATTTTATTGGTTCTGTCACTCTGGAGAACCCTGACTTTTATTCAAAATTCTGGTTTATTTTTGCACAACATGATGCCTATCCTCTTCTTATTACTTAAAATATTATTCAAGACCCTTCTGTTGGAAGTTCAGTAAGATGTTCTTCCCTTAAAGAAAAACTCTCTCAAGGATACTGCTCAGTCTCTGCTTAACTGAAAGTACCATTATCATACTCTGAAGTAATGACCACCTATGATCATCATTCTATGGAGGGCAATGCAGCCACTCTCAATATAGCAGGGTTTTTTATTTTTTTGTTTTGTTTTGTTTTGGTTCAGGCTATTTTTTTCCAGCTTATTATTTCAGTGGAATAGTTTTATGCCTATTGATTCACAAATTCATCTTCCCTGTATTTACTAAGATTTGATAAGATCTAGGGGATCTAGCTAACCAAGTTTCTACCGCTCACTCTAACCCATTCAAGATCACTTCCAGAAGTCAAAATGCTGGGTAAAGCTTATAAGTTAGTAATATAAAGTGCTATCTAAAAGTTTTCTATTCAAAAGTATATCTCCAAATGGTGTTGCATATCATTGGTCCTCAGGATTTATCAGTGATATCTCCTGATAGATCACTTATCACATTGCACTTCAATTAGATCTTTGCTTAGTTATCTTTCCAAGAAAGAGCTAACCCCATGAGTACAGAGATGAAGACTTATTTATCTTTGTAGTCCTAAAGGCTATCACAGTATCTGATCCACAGTGGACATTCATTCAACATGTATGAAATGAAAAATGACTGAGGAGAAGAGTAAAACTATCCAGACATTCAGTCTTGAATGAACACTTCTAATTTGATAATGCAATGGACCTGACAATAGAGGACAATGAGAAATATAACAATTTGAGCTTTTGGTCTCTTGGGGCCTATATTTTAGTGGAGTATACAGAAAATAGATAAGTAAACAAACTATATATTTTCAGATAATAATGACATATTAATAGAAAACTTACTATATTCAAGGGAATCTTTAATTGCTTTAAATTTATAAGTTAATTTAATCATGCACCCTCCCCAGGTAGATGCTATTATTACAACTGCTTTACCCCAAATAAATAAATAAAAATAAAACTAGGAGCAATAAATAAATAAATAAAAATAAAACTTGGTCAGGGTTTTTGAAAGGTATTAAGTGGTCAAATTGGCATATTATTATTGGCAAAAGGATTTTTTTTCCTATGTGACATGGTAAGCCATTTAAGGGTATGAATATGAGAGAGACGCAATCTACTTTGTATTATTAAAGGTCACTGTGGCTCTTGTATAAAGAATAGCAATTATGGGTGAGGACATGAAGCAGCAAAGAAAGAAATGAGAAGGCCATTGCAGAGTTCACACCGGATTTGGACCAAGGTGTTAGGAGTAGATGTAATAAAAATTGACAAGATTTTAGATACAAATAGCCACTGACTCATGGTAATTTGACTTACAATTTTTCAACTTTACTATGGATTTATCAGGAAGTAGTCTCATAGTAAGTCAAGGAGCATCTAGACTTACAATGGTTTGGGTTTGACTTACAAATTTTCAACTTTGGGATGAGCTTGTTGGGGTAGTAAATGCATTTTTGACTTACAATATTTTCAACTTCTGATAGTTTTATCAGAATGTCATTCATCATATGTCGAGAAGCATCTGTATATCTGAGAAGTGAAACAGGGGGATTTATTGATGGGCATAGAAGTGGTATGTATAAGAGGAAAATCACAATCAAGGCTAACTCATAGGTCTTACGGCTAAGCAACTTTAGAAAATGGTGCCACTCTTTTCAGAAATGGGAAATTTGAGGGAAGAAACAAAATTAGAATAAATTCAATGTTCTGTATTAAACATTTTAAACTACTAAATATCCAAATGAAACTGTTTAATAGATGGTTAGAAATATAATTGAGGATCATTGAGAGTCCAAATTGTAAATATAAATTTGGAAGTTATTAGCATATGAATGATATTTAAAACCCTGGGATTAGATAAAATTCTCTGGGAAGCAGAGGCAGATAAAGAAGTAGGGTGTGGTGTGAGGACAGAGCTTTGGAGCCAGAAATAGGAAGTGGAGCCCAGAGTGGAAATGCATAAAGTCAGGCTAGTGAGGCAGAAGGAGCTTCATTACAGAGCAGTCACAAAACACAAATAAGAGAAAAATTATTTTGGAAATATGATGGGCTGGATATCTTTGCTCACTCTTTACTGAAAACAACTAAAAGTGAGAGACACAATAAAAAAACAAAAACTAGTATTATAACCATATATATATATATATATATATGTATATCTATACATACACATTTAATATTTGTATATATTCCTTAAAGTGTGAGAACAGATAATATTTAAAAAACGATTAAAACCTAAGAGAAAGCAAGAACCAAGAGAGGTAAGTAGACTCATGAAAATGCTTTGCCCTGAGGACTTTTGTCAAACATGGAAAATATGAACCTCAGTTTTTGTCATAAAGAACAAAGCCCTAGCCCTGCCAAAGAAATGATGCCTAGTAGAACAATACCAACACCAATCAAGCTGGGATCCCAAAGGCTTCCACCACAATAAAAGTTTGACCCAAAAGTAAATTCTCCCTAAATATTCACTTACCTTTGTAAGGGATAGCATTGAGCATATCTAAATAAAAAATAAAACCCTAAAAGATGTAACAAGAAATCAACCTCATGAATATTTACAGGCCAATTCACATTAATTAAATAATGGCAAATTAACCCAGTTAAGGAGATAACTGGACAACTAAAATGCAGATCAGGATTAATTAACCAGAATGGAGCACAGAGAGACAGAAAGATAAAAAATATGACAAAATATTAAGAAACATGATAAAATGAAAATTTTCTATCAAGCAAGTAATAAGATTTTTAGAAATAGAGGGAAGAAACCAAAGCAGAGAAATAATTGAAGATATAGGAGCTCACATTGTTTGGAATTGATGAGAAATACCTATCCACAAATTCAAGAAGTCCAATGAAACTCAATAAATACAAAGAAAAAGAAACTCATATCTAAACACATTATCATGAAAATGCAGATTAAAATGGAGAGGGCGGAGAGAGAGAGAGAAAGCAGCTGGAGAAAAATGGCATTACCTTCAAAGAAACAGCATTTGTATTAACAAGTGACAGATGAACCATCAAGAACAACAATGGATTATGGTAGGCAGTGGAATCTCTTAAAGTATCTGAAAAGAAAACTACCAATCAAGATTACTACATCCAAAAATACTTTTCAAAAATGAGCTAAACCGAAAACATATTCAGGCAAACTAAAACTTGTCGCAGAGCCTAGCCAAAGGAAATTGTGAAGAAGCATGAATGTCAGACAAAAGAAAAAGGATCACAGATAGAAAGCTTGAAATATGAGAAGGAATGAAGACCAAAGAAGTGATAAAAATATAGGTAAATCTGAATTAATGTTGACATAAATCAAAAATGAAAAAATTTTATGATATTAAAAGTGGAATTAAAAATAACATAAATAAAAATGACAGAAAATGAATACCTTTGGAAAGACCTATTCACCAGATGATTTTCCCAGCATGAGAGGGCAGGACATCAGGAAAGTTCTAGAATAAAGAGAACTGAAAGGATATACTCAATTGAAATATAATTAAATTAACTGAGAAATATAACAAAAAGTCAGCCTAAGAACACCTAGTCCTAAATCTTCATTGTACAGAGTGGAAAAGGAAGGACCAGAGAGAGAACAAGAACAACAAAAGGTAGCTCAGCTTCCCTCAGATGGATCAGCCTGAAGGGATGGGGTGTGATTTAGTGCTTTTCTCTTCTACCTCACCACACCCTCACAATTGGACCCAGAGTCAGCCAAAGCCAAGGCATGGCTTGAACAACTTAAGTTAAATCAAACTTACCATTTATTTTCAAAATTTCAGCAAGCTAAAATCCAAGAGTAGTGCTCTTACTTAAGATTCTTTGTTCTTCCAGCTTTAACTCTCATTTGTACAAGCAAATAGTGAAAATTCCTGATAAAGCCATAGCTTAGAGATTACATCCTCATTTTACATCCCCTGGGTGTCAAACAAGACACTCAGTCCCACAGGGAGAGAGTCGGAAGAGAAATGACTTCACTTTCAAAGCACTTCCCACTCTCACTTCACTCTGTCTCCTAAAACTGCCACCATTTCCCCAAACAATATTGTATTTGTGCCAGCAACAGCTCTGCATATTACACTTAGTGCAAAAACTGACTTTGTTCCTTCACCAATTCCTGCTTTCTGATTATATTTAAGAATACTGAACATTAAGCAGCCATATTTGAGGAAGTGACTCCTTTAACTTTAGAAGCAGAAATACATTGAGCATTTTTTAACCTTTAAAACATGTCAAGGGCATAAATCAAAATATACTAAATTGCCTCCAGAAGGAAAGAACACGTCTTTAACACAAATGCCTTGGCAACTCTGTAAGTAAGAGGTCATTTTCTTCAGAAATGTTCAGAATGGGTTATTTCCTTTAAAATGTTTTACAAAAAAGTCCTGCATTTCATACTGGGTGGCTGAAGATTCAAAGGCTGAGAAAAACAAAATAAAAATGGAACCAGGGAAAGGTTATTTGAGAGATTCCCAACAAGGGTTGCTGAACTCTTTTTCAAAGAAAAAAAGTAGCAGTGTACTCCCAGCAGCATCTGAGCATTTGGAACATTAAACATTGCCTTGCATTTAGAAAGTAGTTAGATTTTTCCTTATGTTCTGATTTTTTAAGCAGTTTTGGCGGCAGCCCCTCTGATATTCCTGAAGATGATCTGTGTCTGTAAACACACGGGAGAAGCCCCTTGTTTATACTGAATAATGCCTATTCCGAAAGTGGTTTCTTTTGAATGTTAGGTCACAACTGAAAGCAGAGACAACTGTCTACTGGTCTAATGGCTTTAGTTTATATAGAAAGAAATTAAAAGGGGAAAAGATTTTCCCCAGGATATACCCTTGGCTGGTTGAGGAACCGAAACCAAGACTTGGATTTCTTGCAGCTCAGTGATCATGTTTCACCATCACCATATAGGCCATAATTAAAAAATAAAAATGAAACATCAAGAGCAAATTTCTTCTGTTTTTAAAGATACAATATACTTTTGTTTCTTCCTTTGCTTTTCTTTTTCTTTTTCTCATTCAGAAAGCAGTTCATAAAATCTATGTTCTCTTGACATCCACAGATTCTTGAACAGATTTTGCTACAATTTTATTTTAAAACATGAAAAAGTAAACAGAAAGAAAAGTACCTTCGAAGAGGTGGACATTTAGGAAAAAAAGAATAGGGTAGGAATGGTAAAAAATAAAACTAATATATGTGACTATATTTTTCCTGCAATAAAACACTCCTGCAATAAAACAGCCAAATAGCAACTTTTCCATAAAAGGGTTTATTATAAATACAGAATCTCAGCCCAAACAGCTTTGAGATTCAGCTATGGAGCCCAAACCTTCTGTCTTAATAAAGGACAGTTGAGTTTGAATACATTTAAATTGCAGGTGCCTCAGAACACAAAAAGTAATACGTCAGGCTGCTCAGCTCACAGAGAGAAGAGTAGTTAAGGAAGTTCCCTAAAACAAGACAATCCAAATGTGAGATAAAAGTGATTAAGTGATATCTGAGTCAGAAACTAAAATATGGTCCTGCTGTGAGTGTTAGTTTTAGCATTTGGCAGTGATGTGTGATAACTCAAGACTGCACCATGAAATGATATTTTTTGTAGCTTTGGACCTTTGCACAAGGATTTCTAGTTAATTTAGTCAGGATTTCATTGGAATACTGTTCTCAGGTGAGAAAAGAAAGAGACTATTATCCATCTAGTGTTCCACTCCAAGAGTTATCTTACTTCAAACTGTCTTTAGTGGAAATCTGGAAATTTGAAGATTAAGTCTATACCTAAGTAAGCCTGAAACCCAAGAGAGTAAAAGTGAATAATTTTAAAAAATCTTTTCCTTTAAATATCTAGATAACTGAAGCAAGAGATATCATAAGTTAAATTAGTTAGGCAATTGCTTCCATTTTCTATTCCACTTGACTATGTAGATGTGCCCTGAGTAGTTTGACGGACTATGCAAGTATCTTAATGTTATAATACTTATGTGTGTCCTAGCAACAGTTTTTTGAAAAATTGTGACCATCTTAAAACATTCAAACATGTTTTTAACCATGGAAAGGACTGAGATGACATGAAAAGGATGCTGTAATGGGAAACATTACAGCATCTGGCTTTGGCTCTGCGATAGTTAAGTGCTAGGAATAACCTGTTTTCGCTGTATCACGCTGTGCCATAGTAATACATAGCCCCCAAATATCAACAGCTTGCAACAACAAAAGTTTATTTCTTGCTCATGTCACATGCCAGATGAGGACTGATTACATCTCTGCTCCCTGTCTTCTTCATTTCCAGACTCGAACATGCTCTTCTTGTGGCAGCAGGAAAAAAAAGAACCACAGCTCATTCACAGGATGGCACTTAAAGCAAGTCATGCGACTAAGCCTGAACTGAAAGGAGCAGAATGTCTAATTCTCTCACAGGTCAGCAATAGATAATTGAGAAAAATATACAATCTACCACAGATCATTCTCTGGGTCATAAATATAAATTTCTTTCCCTTGCGTTCTTAAAATACATTCATTCTCCCTTGGGGGGAAAAAATAAAAGTCTCATAATTTCAGTAAAATACGCAAATCCTGGGACTTTTTGAAAGCACCTACAGTCTTTTTCTAGATTTGGCACCTTTTGCTCTGAGCCTATGAACTAAAAAGACAAGCTATATGCAACTCATACACCCAATAGACGGCAGTAGAAAAGGGGTAGAATAATTGCAATAAACAATCCCACACAGAAAGGAGAATGGGAGGCACCCAGAATCACTAATCCCAAACCATATTGAAATCATAATACTGGACAGAAATTGCAAGGACCCGCCACTCTAGGGCTGGGGAGTGACCTTTGATCAGGTCCCCGCTGGAGTTCTCGGTTCTGCTCTCTGGGCCCCCCTTAATTTTCTCTTACCCTTGATTCCATGTGAAGAGAACACTAGAGCCCGTTTAAGAGGCTGAAAAGCTTTCTCAGTCTGCTCTCTACTTTGTAGAATTTTGAAATCCTAAAAATCATATTAAGTTTTAACATTCACAGAAGTATTTAATCCAAACTGGGGATTCTTTTGGCCATATAATACTCTCAAAACACAAATTGCCTTTTTTTTCATTCAACTCCATGGGTGAAAGCTGCAGCCATGATTATTTTCCAGACTGGGCTCTCTCTCTCTTGCTCTCTCTCTTTCCCTTTCTCTCTCTCTCTCTCTCTCTCTCTCTCTCTCTCTCTCTCTCTCTGTCTCTCTCATCTCTTTCCAGACTTGAGCTTAGCCAGCTTCTGTGAGGGAATATATCCTCGGTTTCTTTTCCATGGTCCATTTTGTCCAAATGAAAGTATTTACTAGACATCACATCAATAAATAAGGACCTGAATGGTTTCACCCTTGAATGTTCTTTCCTTCCAGTCTGAGTATTATTAATAATTGGTCCTCAATGCTCAAAATGTTATTTCACTACTATATTTTACTAGCTGAAGATGGGAAATAGTTACATTTTTTTTTTTTTTTTTTTTTTATGAAACAGAGTCTCACTCTGTTGCCCTAGCTAGAGTGCCATGGTATCAGCCTAGCTCACAGCAACCTCAAACTCCTGGGCTCAGACCATCCTCCTGCCTCAGCATCCCAAGTAGCTAGGACTACAGGCATGCGCCACCATGCCTGACTAATTTTTTTATGTACATATTTTTAGTTGTCCAGCTAATTTCTTTCTATTTTTAGTAGAGATGGGGTCTTGCTCTTGCTCGGGCTGGTCTTGAACACCTGAGCTCAAACGATCCATCCACCTCGGCCTCCTAGAGTGCTAGGATTACAGGCATGAGCCACCGTGCCCAGCCAGTTACATCTTTTAACACTGACATGGACCAAAATTAAAAAAAAAAAAATTAGGAATATTCTTAAATGTAATAATTATACTTTTAGTACTTATAAAATATATATTATAAAATTCTAATATGAACTAGATGCATTAAACTATACTCATTCAGCATCATGGACTTAAACATACATGTGCAAGAAATAATTTATCATTTCTACAGAAAATGCTTGATGAACACATAGATTCAAAAACCTACATATTTGATGCCACGGTCTCCCAGAGGCCAATCATGCACATTTTGGGAATAACAAATTTAGTTAGTGTTTTCTCCACATGCAAAAGTAAACTGTAACCAAGGAAAATGAATTTGTCTCATATTACACTATTTTAATGGTAGAGCTTGCTCCTAGATCCTGACACTCATAGTCTGATTCTCCTACTACTCACTAGGAACACACTGTACTATATTCATATGCAAAGAAATTCATGATAATTGCTATTATTTTGAAACATATGGAATTGCCAATAGTTGATTATTTTGACCTTCAAGAACTTCAACTGCTTCTAGTTCAACCTAATACCAAAGAAATTTTTCCCGTATGTTTTAGAACTTAAACCTTTTTTCTTAGTCATACTTTCTAATGTGTTAGAAGTATTACACATGATTCTGGTAATACATGGGATTATTTCTGTGGTACCATGTAAAGGATTAAATAACATTGAATTGTGTTTCTATGTTGAGATACATTTCTGAATTGGGAGCTCAAAGGGAATGGGTGTTATATATAGTCATTTATAATTTTGTTCCTATGGAGGTGGTTCCTGATTGTGACTTCTTACCTAAACTCAATGAAAAATTAGAAACTCCCTGTTTGTTTATTTGCATTGGTTTTCCTAACATGCTTTTGAATGGCTGTGTTGGTAAGCAGAGTTGGAGCTGGAGCACTCAGTCCTCAGCATTCACTCATTCACTGTTAATCATGTGAATTTAATAGCTAGCCCTTACTTTAACTACTAAATGAATGAACCATGTTGGAAAATAATCAAGCCATTTGCTGCAAAGCTGGGATGGAGTATAAGTGTATCCACCTAGAAAGGGACACCAATGTGGACTGTTTCTCATGACAGACTCAAGAAAAAGCAGGATACATGAAAGCATACTATCAATAGCTCATCATCCATGTAACAAATTGCAATAAACTAAATAGTCCTGCAGTGGGAATTACTGCAATTATTTGTCAAACCTTTTGGTTATATCAATGAGAAAGTCTCAGTTTGATGAGACTCTCTGCCTTTAATATCATTCTAATTTTGGCTGAAACTAATTAAAAGAAAGAAGCTTTATCTTACCAGGTTCTGCAGGCAACAGCACTGGCTTGGAATACAATCGTGACATATCATTCATTTTTATAATTACTATCTTTCTGTGCCAAATAAGACTGATTTTATACTTATATAAAATGATATGACAGTTCTTTTAAAATACATTTCTTTATATGAAAAAGGTGAGTCAAGGTAAAGAAAAATGTTAAGAAAATAATTCAGGTGGCAAAGAGATTACTTAAATTTGAGAAACTTGTCTTAGACTACATCACAAACTCGGTGCTCAGCAGGGGTGATTCGCCTCCTAGGAGAGAGTTTGAAATTTTGTGCACTTTAGTTATAACACTGCAGGAGTTTAGTAAGCAAGGATCAAGAGTTGATCGAAGTTCTGCAATTCATGTAATATTTCTACCCTAAAATAATGTTCCACTAGATACTCATATAGGTGAATCTCCTGTTATGTTTTGATTTTGTAAATTTTTTGAAGTAAAATGTATATACTTTATTGTACAGCCAAATACATTTTTACAAGTGAATACACCTGTGCCCAGAACAATATATAGAGAATGACCACTATCTTAGAAATCTTTTCTGTTATCCTCCAGTCCATTCTCCTCACCTGGACTTAACCACTATTCTTACTTCTCTCACCATAGACTAGTTTTGCCTCTCTTAAATTTTTTTAATGTAATGATTAATTATATAGTCTATTGTGATTGTCTTTCATTTAACATTTTTTTTCTGTGAGATCCATCCAGATTATTGCATGTAGCAGTAGTATGTCCATTTTCATTGCTATATATTCTACTATATATATCTATACATACATATATATATATATTCCATAACTTACCATTCTAATAGGGATGGGCATGACTTGTTTTCAGTTTGAGCTTCTATGAACATTCCTACACATATATTTTGTGAGCATATATGCTGCTTTTCTACTTGGGAGTAGAACTGTTGGATCTTAGAGTAGGCATATGTTCAGCTTTAGTAAACCTTGCCCCACAGTTGTCCAAAATGATTTTACCAACTTGCACTCCCATCAGCAATGTGTAAGAATTGCATTGCACTATATCTTTACTTGATATTGTTAGGTTTGGGGTTTTTTTTTAAATGATTCTTATGGGTGTATACACTCAATTTTAGGCATCTGCACCTAGATGTCATTTGCTCATAAACAGTTGTACATTTGCAAGAATTAAATATTTGCTGATTTTTTTGAGAATTCAGTTGCTATATAAATGGAGGGAAGACTGTATCTATTTTATTTTAAACTACAAAGAGTTGTTCACTTTATCAGAAAATTATATCACTGATGGCAACATCACTCTTGGTCTTTGAGTCTATAATAAAATCAACATCCCCGTATCAGTTTGCTGCCACCTACACAATGTTTCCATGTGCAGAAATAGCTATAGAAATGACTATTCATTATGTTTACTAGGGCCTATTCCTGTGCATGTATGAGGATTTGCATATTGAAAAAATTATTATTTTATCATAAATAATTTTTCTTTTATTGCTCTTTATATTACATTTAGGACCTTATGATGACTCCTAATTACCATATAGTTAGGTTATTTATATATGCATATTATACACACACACACATATATATATATTAAGATAGTAGAGAAGACTCTACAAAATATTTGTTATAAAAATGGTATGTTGATTTGATAGAGTTGAGATCTCTGCTCTAACCAATGAAACTGCCCCTTTGTAAATCTCTTGAAGGTAAAGAAATGGAGGAAAAACATGATGTCAAATGGAACCCAGTGAATCAATGTTTATTTGGGGAAAAATCCAATCTATGGCTGACTTGCCAGCCCCAAGCCACTTTTCTGGCCTCAGCTATCCTCTGCCACATTCCTCATCGTTCTTTCCAACCAACCCAAAAGAGCACATGATATTTATGGACAGGTGCTTTAGTATTAATAATTTCTCTGCAACTAGGAGTAATTGCCACCCTAAGCCACTCACCAATCTGACTTGGAATATCTCTTTTAAACATTCCTATGCTGCCAAAATGCCAGATTTTAGAAACAGCATTTTGTAAAAGTAAGAACTTGCTCTATTATAATCTCAGGACTTGCCCCGTGAGATCAAAGATCAAGGAGATATGAGGCCTTCATACTATGTTATCTGTGATCTCTACCAGTAACAACTTTGCCAAAACTCTTTATTTTTTTTACAAAAAGCATGCTGAATACTCTTAACTTGCTCTACATAGCTATGCCCATGGAAAGTCTGCCTGGTGTGACGTAGACAATACATGCTGCAAGTAAATCCATTAATCCTAGAAAAATGACCAATGATCCAAAGCCCTACTGATGATTTTATTAATTTGGTTATCATGGCAGGGTGATGCTCATACAGGCATACATATGACAGACTGAAAAGTGGAAAGATGGAAACCTAGCCCAGAAATATCAAGAGAGAGAGAGAGACAAGGAGAGATCAAGAGGAATCAATATAAGCAAAACTGATGCTATGGCCATAGAAGTATTTAATAGATTGATCATCTCAGGTTATGCTATTTTCTTAATTACATAAAGCCTCAGTTGCACAGAATGAAATTAACCCCCAAATCTCCAATTTGACCGAAACTTTTCATATTTGATTTGAGAGAAAAATAGTTGAATTACTCACAAATCAAACAAAAAACCTAATAGGAACAACTAACAAAAATGTTTCTGCCCACTCCAAGAATGAAGAAATAAAGCGTCATGCTTATCAAACTTATGCATAATACAACCAAAACACTATATAACAGAATTTGGGCCCAAAGTGACCCTGACATGCTGAATCTCCAGACCAGTGGTTTATAACCCTGGCTGCACGTTATCATCGGCTAGGGAGTTTTAAAAGAACAGCTATGCCTGGGGCCTACCCTCAGAAATTCTAATTTAATTAGTCTGAGTTAAGGCCCAAGCATCAATAGTTTTTAAGTGCTCCCCAGATGATTCTAAAATATAGTCAGGGTTGAGATCACTGCCTTAGAGCATGCCAAAGTTCACTCTAATAAAGGGTCACATCCCATGATTATCAGAAGTGATGAGCAGGTGACCAAGAGAAAATGACACAATACAGGACCTAACAGTTGTCTTAGAATGGAAAAGAAGAAGATTCAAAGAGACATACAGCTAAAATCCATAAGTAATCGTATTGGACAACATCATTGAGTGTTTTCATATGCCATGCACTGAGCCCAGGTGCAAAAGCATGGGAATAAGAGTTAAGCTCCCATCTGCCTTTATAAAAGTAAAAATAAATGTATACCTTAAAGCGATACAAGTGAATCTACCATTTGATCCAGCAATCCCATTACTGGGCATCTACCCAAATGATCCAATGACACTCTACAAAAAAGACACCTGCACTCGAATGTTTATAGCAGCACAATTCATAATTGCAAGGCTGTGGAAACAGCCCAAGTGCCCATCAATCCAAGAATGGATTAATAAAATGTGGTATATGTATACCATGGAGTACTATTCAGCTCTAAGAAACAACGGTGATATAGCACATCTTATATTTTCCTGGTTTGAGCTGGAACCCATACTACTAAGTGAAGTATCCCAAGAATGGAAAAACAAGCCCCATATATACTCACCAGCAGATTGATATTAACTGAGCAGCACCTAAGTGGACACATAGGTACTACAGTAATTGGATATTGGGCAGGTGGGAGGGGGGCAGGGGGGGGGCGAGTATATACATACATAATGAGTGAGATGTGCACCATCTGGGGGGTGGTCATGCTGGAAACTCAGACTTGTGGGGGGAGGCGGGGAAGGGGCATTTATTGAAACCTTAAAATTTGTACCCCCATAATATGCCGAAATTAAAAAAATAAAAATAAAAGTGTTGTTGGCAAAAAAAAAAAAAGTAGATGGAGAGAGACAGATAGATACCTGAATCCACATAAAACATTTGGTGTAGGATGCCCAAGAAAGTAGATGATGGTTACCTCTGGAATGTAGGGTTAGAAGAAGAATCATTTTTATTATATAGTTGTAAAATAATTTGAACTTTTAAAAAATGTTACTACATATGATATTATTGTTATAATAATTTTTAAAATATTATTTCAATGATAGAAATTTCTGACCTTGATGAGGACTGTTTTTTTCCACTATGTCCCCAAACTCATGCCATCTGTTTCCTCTTTCTCCAACAAAAATAGTCAAGATTATTTTGGGATAATCCCCTTTGTCCATTGCGCCTTCATTACATATTCCTGAACTGAGCTCTGCCACTTAGCAATAGCCTTGACACTTTGAACTGACACTGGGATTGGAACTTGCTGAAGGCCAGACCAATCCAGAATCACTGGGAACATTTTGTCATAGAAAATTAAAATTTAGGAATGTGCTACCTGGTGCTTAGCTATCAATATCCTCGGGGCTTTTCAGTTACGCTACGTGTGTGTGCAGTCAGCAGATGGGCTAGAAAGAAGCCCATGACTGCTGTGAGGTAAGATGATAGGGATAAAATAGAATTGCCATTCTCTTATAAACCCTCCTCTTTTTGTAGCTCCCTTGGGTTGCCAAAGCTCTACAAAACTTTTAGCTCTCTATTCTATTGATCAAGTCCACCTTTGATGTTCTCTTTAAACATACATCCCTGGAGCAGAAATGTGGGAGGTACTGGGGGTGGGAGGAGAGCAGACAGCCAAGCATCTCTCCCCCATCCCAGCACGCCTACTTCTCCACTAGGAGCACCCCTGCTCCAAACTGCCTGCCAGCAAGAAAGCACTTTGACCTTCATAGAGAGGAAAAAGCACCAGTCCAGGGAAAAAGAACACCTGGGATCTATTGCTAATTTCATTGTGTGGTTGAAGAATGTTAGGCTACACGCTTCACCTGTGAAAGGAAGAGGCTTGGAAGGATGAATTCCACTTTGTCACTCACGTCCCACACCTTTGGATAGTGCTTATATTTAGCGAAATATTAGCCTTTATAATAGTAGCTAATGTTTTCCCAACATTGGTCCACTTAAAAGTGTTGGCTTGTAAAATCTAAGCCCAGAAGACAGAAATAATGCCAAATGCCATGTAATTCCGGTATAAAGTATCATCATACAAAATAGCTTTCTGTGTGCATCCACCACAAAATCAATTCCTCCTGTCAGTTGTCCACTTGGCGTGGAGAGGTAGATAGCCAAACCATTACAATGTCTTCATTGCCACAATAAAATTTGGTGTTGTATTCCAAATATTGAATGTTCTTGTTTTATATGTGCATGTTCAGATTTATCTGAATGTGAAAAAATGCAATAAATATCATTACAATAATGTGTAAGCTGCTTCGCTTTTTATTCTACTGGTAAAGTATAAAGGAGAAATTACCTCCCTTTCAGATAAGAAATCTTAATCTTTTTGAAACTTTCTAAGATGACAGTTTATAACTTAGATTAAAAAGGAATCATTTTAATGACTCAACTAGAAAAGGGACAGTTTATTGAAGAGATGATTAGTATGCAGAAATCAATTTTATTCTTGAAAAAACCAGATATCAGTGAATCCAAGTTTGTGCATTGTAACAAAGCTGTATGTTAAGCTTTTTTTATAAGAGAGATTGGCCGGGCGCTGTGGCTCACGCCTGTAATCCTAGCTCTTGGGAGGCCGAGGCGGGCGGATTGCTCAAGGTCAGGAGTTCAAAACCAGCCTGAGCGAGACCCCGTCTCTACTATAAATAGAAAGAAATTAATTGGCCAACTGATATATATATAAAAAATTAGCCGGGCATGGTGGCGCATGCCTGTAGTCCCAGCTACTTGGGAGGCTGAGACAGAAGGATCGCTTGAGCCCAGGAGTTTGAGGTTGCTGTGAGCTAGGCTGACGCCATGGCACTCACTCTAGCCTGGGCAACAAAGCAAGACTCTGTCTCAAAAAAAAAAAAAAAAAAAAAAAAAGAGAGAGATCATTACCAATCAAATGACTTCTAGTTTCTGGAATTTTATCAAAACTTATCATCTGACCCAAAGGAGAAAATGCTAAAACAGGATCAAAGGAAAAAATCACATCTTGATTTACAACTCATATTTTCTGATCAGACTTACAAATCCAGCTAAAGTGTTTAATCAATATAGAGCACTTAAAAATGATGTCAGCTACAGAATGCTTTCACCTGAAAGCAGTGCTTAAGTTAACTTCCTGTTAAAAAAAAATACAATAATTTTTTTAAAAAACTTTGTTTGCCTTTAACATTTATTTCTCTAACTTAAATCTAATGCCTAAGGCATTGCATCAAATTTAACCTGCTTCTCTAACTTTTATTGGAGAGGCTGCATAAAAGAATAAATATTCAAAAATAGCTGTATCAGTATTTACAAGCTGATTTGTGGGACTTTGAGCAGACAAGACCTCTGTCTTTGCATTTAGAGGCCCATATTTTATTGGACTTATGGGAGGTAACCAATAGCTGCTGGGAATATCTCAGTCATTTTCCAGGTGCGAGGCAATGAATCAAGAGCGTCCAGCTTTCTCTATGTTGATGTTTAGAAATTAAGCCGCTTTCATTCAAATACAGAAAACTAAGAAGGGCTTTGGCCTAAGTCAGTAACATCATGAAGGGTACAAATGGAGCAGAAATGAATCAGGTCACTAAACCTTGGACTAAGGTGTAAGGTCACTCCTTAAAGTTGAAAGCTGTCAGCATGACTAACCAACAAACACACAAGAGCACAGAGGGAAGTAAAACTCAGTGGAAAGCAAACATGGGGAGGGGGAGCAGTGGAGGGGAATAAAGCAACATAATAGGTACTAAGAATACTATTTGGGTGATGGGTGCACCTATAGCCAGGACTTGAGCATTACAGAAATGATCCATGTAGCTTAAAACATTTGTACCTCCTTAATATTTTGAAACAAAAAATAATAAAATAAAATAATAAAAAATAAAAAACACAGTTTCACATAGTCAATAGCAAATATACCAGGCCGATGGGTCTACTAAGAAATTTCTAGTTTCTATAAGCATTTAGGTGAATTTATTGATGATCTAGCCATAAAGTAGTTATTAGGGGAAGTTTGTAATGTTTTTTAGATCGATATCAATAAATGGGTCAGGTGCTTGACATGAGAGTTTTTCATTTAATTCTCACAAAAGCTCTCTGAGCAAGTATCTGTATCTTTAGTTTACAAATAATGAGAAGGTCAGAGGTTAAGTAAATTGCATTAGGTCACATGGTAAGTGATGGAGCTAGGATTCGAACCCAATTTGATCTCATTCCAGAGCCCATGAGCTTTCAAGAGAAAAGACATCTCTGAAACACAAAATACATCTTGGGACCACCATCAAATATAATTACCTATTGCCACTATAATGCCACAATAGTTAAAATTGTAAAACCTTATTGGCATGAAACAATAAACTTTTTTTTTCCAAACCAACCTATTGGTCAGCCAGGAAGCTCTGCTGGGCTTGGCTGAGCCTGGTAATAAAAAGTTTATTGTTTATTGTTATCTAGTCTCACTTATATGTCCGTGGTCAACTAGAAGGGTGACTGGCCAGTCCAGAGCTTTCTCGGCTAGGATGATTTGCTTCTCTTCCGCATGGTCATTTGTCCTCCAGTAGGCCAGCCTGGGCTTGGTTTCACGATGAAGACAGAGTTCTAAGGAAGAGAATGGAAGCAGGGAAGGCCTCAAGAGACCTGGGTCCAGAACAGGCTCACTGATACTTCTGCAATATTTGATTGGCAAAGGCAAGTCAAAAAGCCAATTTGGATTCCAAGGGTAAGGAAATAGATGCCACCATTAGATCAGCAGAGCTGCAAAGTTACACTGCCAAGGGCACATACAGAGAAGGGTGAAGAATTAAAATGAAAAGAATAGCGGTGGAGACCAGGACTGATTTCTCATCCGTTTATTTATTCAATAAATATTAATTGATCCCTACTATGGTTCAGGCACCTTATAGGTATCAAGAATTCCAGGGGTGAATAAAAAAGATAAAAGTTACTCTCCAAATGAAGCTTACATTCTAACGAGAAAGACAGGCAGCATGCAAAATAAAATAATTTGTGTATGTGTTAGCACAGACTGTCATTAACAAATATCACAGACTGGGTGGTTTTAACAAGAGAAATTTATTTTCTAATAGTTCTGGAGGCTAGAAGTTCAAGATCCTGGTGTCAGCAGGTTTGGTTTCTCCTGAGGCCTCTCCCCTTGTCTTGCTATGGCCACCTTCTCCCTATATCCTTACATGGTCTTTTCTCTGTGTGTGCACTCCTGGTGTCTTTCCCTCTCCTTTTAAGGACAGCAGTCATATAGAATTAGGACCCCACCCGTATAACCTTAATTATCTCTTTATAGTCACACCTTCAAATATTCACACTGGGGATTAGAACTTCAAGGTATGAATTTAGGGGAGTACACAATTTAGTCCATACAGTATATTAGATAATAAAAATAGCTAAGCAAATAAATCAGGAAGTAGGATATAAATTGTTGCATAGGGTAAAATTTTAGATGCCACAGCCAGGAAAGTCCTAACTGAGAATGTGGCATTTGAATAGTGGAGCTGGTTATGTGGCTCCTGGAGAACATTTCAGATAAAAGGAACAATAATTTAAAGAGCCCTGAAGAGTCCCTGGGCAGCACCTGCCTGCCTTGCAGACACCTCTGCCTGGCTTGCAGAGGTGTCAGGAGAAGTCTGACAGTAGAGAGAGCATTAGAGTGTGGGATGCAGCTTAAAATGGTCCAAATCGGACAGACCATAGTAAGGATTTGGCTTTGACTCCGAAAGGAAATGCAATGAGAAATCACTGGAGGTTGGTGAGTAAATTTACATAATCTAATTCACACTTTTAACAGGATTTTCTGACCATTTCAACAACAGACTGCTGAGAATAATGTAGGAGAACAGTTGAGACATGTGAATAAGAGGTAGCCTGAACTGAGGGGTACAAGTAACGTTGGTGAGAAGTAATTAAATTCTAATTATATTTAGAACCTAGAACTATAGGATATACTGACAGGCCAGGTATAAGTTGTGATAAAAAGAGAGATGTTGCTATGATTTGAAAGTATCCCCCAGAGTTCCTGTGTTGGAAAGTTTATCTCCAAGGCCACAGTGTTAAAGAGGCAGGATTTGTAAGAAGTGATTAGGGCTTGAGGGTTCTGCCTTTACAAATGGACTATTGCTGCCATGGCAGGAGTGGGTTCCTGATCAAAAGATAAGTTCAGCCTCCTTTACTCTCTCTTGTTCACTCTCTTGTCCTTCTGCCTTCAGCCATGGGGTGATGCAGCAAGAAGGCCCTCTCAAGATGTGGGTCCCCCAACCTTGGACTTCCCAGCCTTGTAGAACTGTAAGAAAAAATAATTCTATTATAAATTACCCAGTCTGAGGAGATATTCTGTTACAGCGGCACAAAATAGACTAAGACAGAAAATTGGTAGCTAGAGTAGCGTTGTTGTTATAACAAATACTAGAAAACGTGAAAGCGTTGGAACTGGGGATGGGGTAGAGGCTGGAAAAATTTGGAGGAGCAGGCTAGAAAAGGCCCGGATTGGCATAAAGGGAGTATTAAGGGTGATTCTGGTGAGGGTTTAGATGACAAGAGCTGTATGGAGACCCTAAATCTTAAGGGTTACTAAAGTGCTCGTGATCAGATAAGTGGTAGAAATATGGCCATTCTGATGAAGTCTCAGATGGAAATAAGAAATAAAGTATTGAAAACTGGAGTAAAAACCATATTTGTTACACAGTTCTAAAGAATTTAGGACTTTGTAGAAATCAGAACTTAAGGGCGATGAACTTGGATATCTGGGAGAAGAAATATTTAAGCAGCAGAAAAGCATCCAAGGTGCTGCATGGCTTCTTTTGACCACTTAGAATAAAATGAGACAAAATAGAACTGATTTATAGGAAGAGTTTATAATTTAAAGGGAAACAGAATGGAAAGATTTAGAAAACTCTCAGCCTGACTGTGTAAAGAATAAAAAAGGTGTTAAAAAGAGAATGCCAAGGGTGTGGCCAAGCAACCATTTGGTAAAGAGACTTTTACCTATTTAACTCTTTTGGATTGGGAATGTTTGTCCTATGCCCGCCCCACCAGTGTATTTTGGAAGTAGACAACTTGTTTAGTTTCATAGGCTCAAGGCAAATTTTCCTCAGGATGAATTGTGCCTTGGTCTCATTCTTATCTAATTTAGATGAGATTCTGAATATTGGACTTTTGAATTGATGCTGGGACAAGTTAAGACCTTGGGGCTACTGGGCTGGGATGAATGTATTTTGCATGTGAGAACAACAAGAATTGGGCCAGGGACAAAATCCTATGGTTTGCATGGATCCTCCCAGGTTTCTGTACTGGAAACTTAATCCACAGTGCAACAGTGTTGAGAAGTGGGACCTTTAAGAGGTGTTCAGGTAATGAGGGCTCTGTCCTCATGAATGGATAAATGCTGTTATTGCCGGAATGGGTTCATGATAAAAGGATAAGTTCAGTTCCCTTGCATTCTCTCCCTCTGTCACATGCTCTCTTGCCCTTCTTCCTTCCACATAGGCTGATACAGCAAGAAAGCCCTTACCAGATGCAAGTCCTTGAACCTTGGTCTTTCTAGCCTCCAGAAGTATAGGAAATAAAGCTCTTTACTTTATAAATTACCCAGTCTCAGGTATTCTATTATAGCAGTGCAAAAGTGATTAAGACAGATGTCAAAGATCATGCTAGGAATTTTGGTCTGGGTGGCTTGAAGGAATGGAATTGCCATTAACAAAATAGGGAAGGCCATAGGAAAGTCACAGGACAAATCATTGTCATTTGACTGCTTGTTTTGTTTGTTTGTTTAGTTGATTTTATTTAATTGCTTTGAGAAAAGAATATAAAGAACTCAGTTTTGGACATTTATCATTAAGATGGCCATGCCAGGGGTCCCCAAGACCATCCCCAACTTCAAAGATTTACTGAAGTAACTCACAGGATGCGGAATACAATTGTACTCCTGGCTAGGATTCTTTACAGTGAAAGGACACAAAGCAAAATCAACAAAAGGAAAAGGCACAAGGACTAAAGTCCAGAGGAAACTAGGCACCATTTCCCAAAAGTCCTCTCCTAGTGGAAATACACAGGACTAACTTCATTCCTCCAGCAACAGGTGCAAGATGTTGTGTACAAAGGAAGCTTGTTAAAGGCTCAGGGCCCGACATTTTTATCGTAGGCTAGTCACATAGGTACCCTCGTCTAGCATGTGCCCAAATCTCAGGCTCCCGGAAGGAATACATATGTTCAGTATAAACCACATTGTTTGTAAAAACAGTTTAGACACAGTGAGCCACTCTTATCAGCTACCAGTTGACTGGGAACACTTCAAAGGCCAAGTTCCCAGATGCCAACCAAGGGCCAACCATGCAAGCGAATCTTTCTGAGGACAGCCGTTTCAGGCTTGCTGTGTTAACTATTCTCCACACAAACCTCCAAATGTATTAATGCAGATGTCAAGTACACAGTTGTCTATACAGATCTCATGTTCAGGGAAAAATTCTGGGCTGAAGATACACATTTGGGAAACATCAGCATAGAGATAGTATTTAAGGTAATGAGACTAGCTAAGGTCCCCTGAAGAATAAAACAGTGGATGTCCATGCACTGAACTCCAGGGCACATTAACATTTCAAGATCAGAGAGATAAGAAGGAACAAGTGAAAAATGGAGATAAAAGAGAGGAAAGAAAAGGGATAAACAAAAACCTGAGGAGTAGGTAGAGGTAGAAAAATAAGATAAGCAAGAGCCTAAGCCACCCTTGGAGCAACATGAAGAAAGTAACTGATACCCCATAACTCAAGTGAGATAAAGAGTGAAGAATTATGACTGAACTATATTTTGATGTTTATAAATAATCCACATTATTCTGAAACATTTTGGAAAATATTTAGCTTATATCCTCAGCTTTTCACTTGCCTGCAGTGCTATGGACAAAGAGTGGAAAGTGATAGATGGCCAGTAAAAATGAATAGAGCCATCACAGTTCTGAGACCACTCACTCTGTCCCCATCAGTGAGCCCTCACTGAGCATTTGGAAGGACAGTTGTAAAGAAGCTGATCTCATGGGATCATACCTGTCCAAGTGGCAGGAGAGCTATCTGCTTGTGAGGGAAAAATAGTCCAGCCAAGTGGAGAAGAAAGAATAAAGATACAAGCTGCTAAATCATAGAATGCATTTAAATTGTTTAGTCTAGTGCCTGGCATCATATATGCTACTATATTTATCATCATCATCATCACTACCTACAATAAAAGCATCAGCATTATCCAGGACTGATCTAGTTAGAACAGATTTAACAAAAAGAGAAATCAATTACAATATGATTTAGACTTTCAAGATTTTCAAGAACCAGATAGTGCAGGGATGGAAACATTTTCATGTTGGAAAACCATATTAATTTAGCTGTAATCAAATAAGGCTGCATTCAGGAAACTTCAATGAGATATACTTAAAAATGTACATTATTTTATCAAAGTTTAACTACGATGTACTTAGAATTTCACAAAATGAAAACCATTTGTTAATTTTAAAGTTAACTAACCTTTTAATGACTTTATTGCATCTGCTTTTTGCTGGAAAGCATTTAAATATTTGGTTGCAGCATGAAGGTCCATAGTTTCAGATGATACTCTAGATGGGTATCAGTCATTTGTGAGCTTCAGGACATCTTGATTTGGGGTAGGTAGGAGAATGCAGATTTGCTGCAAAAAGTGGTTGAAAAGCAAGAAAGCATTTTTCAGGCATGTTGTGGAAGGCGTGGGTATTCTACTGCATTTTTCCATATTTCAACTGGATCTGTCTTAGCATCAAACAATGATTTTAAAATGTCATTTACTGAGACCTCAATCAATTCTATCTGTAGTTCTTCAGGTGCCTTGGTGATATCAACTAGGTGAGGCTGAAGTGCTAATTTGAATGTGATATCAGGTTTCTCAAAGTCAGTGAAGCTTTCACTGTATTCTCCAATTAATAGGTCTATAACAGCTGCATAGTCTTCAAATGATTCACATATATCATCCTCATCCATGACCTTTGCTAACTGGGGAATATGTTCAGCCAAAATTTTCCTTTGGAGAAGCGTTTTGAAAAAACAAAGTTGTTTTTGAAATGCTTGTATTGTTTGCCATATATCATATATAGACTTGTAAAGAAATATTCAAGTTGTTTGATTTTACATGATATCATACAGAAATGCTGCATTCCTATAGAAATCTTCTTTCAATAATTCACATTGCCAATTCTGTTCTTCATAAAATTTAACTATCTGTTCTTGCAGAGATAAAATTTTGGCTAACACCTCTCCCTGCAATAGCCAATGCACTTTAGAATGATACAGCAAATCCACACTGAATATCTCATTGTTCAACTTTAGCATGTCATGAAACTGAAGATGCTATGTTGCATTTACAGGAATATAGTTACTAATATTTATAAGTTGTTGTAAAGTGTCACTTAAAATATTAGCTTTAGCCCACAGATTTTGCTGACACAGGATAAAATGAAAAGAAATGAGACTATCGGGATTTGCTAATACTTTTTCAATCTGTGCAATAAACCCTTCATATTTTCCTGCACTGTTTGTTTGTACAGGCACTCACTAAATTTACCAAATTTAGTCCAGCTTCATGAAATTTATCTCAAAAGTTGTTGAAGATATTTATTTCCCATGTTCTGGTCACAAAAGTACCCAAAGCAAGTAACTCTTCATAGCAAAGAAAATCTTCGGTTATGACCCGAATGAATAATACAACCTATGCTGAGTCAGTAATATCAGTTGATTCATCCAAAGTGATAGAATAATATATATTTTCTTTTTGAAGTATTGCATGAAGTTGTTCTATTAAGTTGAAGGCTAACTCATGCTGCTGATAAGTTATGGTTCTCCTTGAAAGAGGCAGTTGTTTATACTTTGAAATGTTATCAGGGTCTAAGTAACCTTTGACAATGCTTTCTTTCACAATTTCTACATCACTGAATGGCTTCCCTTTTTCCCTGAGTATGTAAGCTACTTTATAAATTGCTTCAGTGGCAGTATTTGCAGGTCTTATTGCTGCTTGAAAGAACTGTCTTTGCTTTTGCTTTTCATCTTTTAATTTCTTCAATACAACCTTTCATGCCTCTCCCTCTAATTTGAAATTTGTGGTCCTTATGAGTGTTATAATGCTGATGAGCATTGACTTTCTTTAATGTTGACATTGCAGTATCATAAAGCAAGCAAATCATCTTATCTTTAGCACAAACAAGATAATATTGCAATTCCCAAGCCTCATTAAATAATGTTTTCTTCCTTTTTAGCATTCTCTTGATCTTCTTTGACATGATGGGCTGTTAAGCAGACAGAATTAAAAAAATACTATTGAGCTGTGCAACTATTCAAAAATTCCACTTCAATCAGGAATACAGTGCACTGTTGTCAAAAGCTGATAGCAGACTGTCGTTCTTGACCCCCATAAACTCCCGCCAACCAGCCTCATTTGGTAGTGGCGCCAGTCAGGCAGGTGAAATCAGAAGTAAATCATGAGTGTAGCAGCCATCAATTTAGCCCTTATGGCTTATTAAGGTTCTAATTGTGCTGGTAGATCAGGGAGGATTATTTCATTGAAACATTTTATTCTTTGGAATTTTAAATACATTCATTTAAAAAATGAAATAAAAATATAAAAGATGAACAAAAATGTATTCACAAAAATAAAAGAACTTGTTCTGTAAAATTTGGATCCATTCAAAAGGCCACATGTAAGGACCTAGAAGGCCACATGTGGCCTTAAGGCCTCAGGTTTCCTACCCCACGATAATGCATTCTTATTCCAAACCAAATCCAAACATAAAATTCTGCCCTTAGATATCTCATACTTATTCTAATACCCTCAAAATTAGAATGGAATTTCATAAAGAATGGAATTCCATAAAGTCCCAGTTTTATTTGTACATTGGACTGTTTAGGATTTGACTTTCAGAAAATCTGTAAGAACGGGATTTCTTCCTTAAATGTTGCACTGTAGGCACCTCACTTGCCTAATTCTAGTCCCACCTTGCATGTAATAATGTGCTCAATTATCTGAAATAGAAAAAAAAATAATGCGCTCAATTAATGGTGGATATTCATATGATAAATGAAAGAACTAACTAAAGAATTGGGACCCACATGATCCATTAAATTTCATTTTTTTCTTTCATTATCTTTCTGTCTCCCTCTCTTTCCTTCTCTTTCTCTTCTTTATTTCTCTTTGTTCTTTTTCTTTCATCTTGCTGCTGTAACAGAGAATTTTAGAGTTTACTTAGCATTGAACTCAAGCAGTCAGGTTGAACAAAGGATCACTATAAACACTGATGTATTTTAGAGCAGTGATTTTGAAATTGTGGGTTGCAACTCATTGGTGGATTGTAACATCTCTTTTTGTAATTTATTAATGGCGTAGAAGGGAATAATTTAGGCCAGGGTAGCTTAAAAGAGAAATTAAAAGATAAGAAAATAAAATATCACAGTGCATTTTACATAGTAAGAGTAAACATTATGTCCTGAAATTTTGTTTGTGTGCGTGTGTGTGAATGTGTGTGTATGTGCACTACACAACAAAAAAATGTATTTCATGCTTGGTCATGCTCCAAAACACTTGAGAAACACCACTCTAGAGAAATTGCAGCAAATGATCATTTTGTAAAGCAGAAGACCATTGTCTTTATAATCAGCCTAACCCAAAATCACAAATACATAATAATGAAACAATGTGTAATAAATACTCCTGCTGTGATTTCCACTCAGGTTCCAAAGGCTGCAGAAGGCCTCTCTGTATGAGGTCTCATCAGGCTGCTGCCACAAAATGCCAGGCTCAAATTCCATGCCGGCGCTTTCACACGCACAGTTGGCTCATCTTATTATCTGGATCAGAAATGGCGAATATTTCCAATTCATAACAATAGGCTTAGCATTTTTATTCAAACCTCAGTGGATCCTCACACTTTTTGAGTAGCATTTGTGAACATCTTGGACATGATTAGTACATTATCTGGCTGGAAACACAATTTGAGGTCTGGAAGGAGACATATGCCAAATCAAATTCCCTAACAGGAGGCTCTTTGGGCATAAATTCTGCAAATCAGAATGGGTACAATATGAGGTTAGTGATGCACTGTTTGCCAGCAGACTCAAAAGCTCCTGGGATGTCTCAGGGGCTGGTTACAATAACTGCAAAAGATCACAAAATTCCAAGTATTCCTCTAAAGACTTGCTTCCTGGAAATGCCCGAGATTCATCCAGCCCCCAAGTTTCCAAACTGAAGTCCAGGCCCAAATAAGGGTGCTGCCATGTTTTGTGTGGTTGAAATAGTGTTTTATAAATTGTACACTAGTTAAAAATTGGGTGATTTCACATGGAATCATATTTCTAGCTTCTTTTATTTTATTTGAGTTTTTTAATTGACAAGTGATAATTGTATACGTTTATGAGACAGTATGATGTTTTAATGTATGTATACATTGTGGAATGATCATATCAAGCTAATTAACATATTCACCACCTCACCTACTTCACATATTTTTATGGGGATAACATTTAAAATCTACTCCTTTAGCAATTTTGAAATATACAAATATTATTACTAACTATAGTCATCATGCTATACAACGGATTACTAAAATGTATTCCTCTAACTGAGATTCTATACCCTTTGATCAATGTCTGCCCTCTCCTCATTCCTCCCTAGCCCCCAACCTCTGGTCACCATTGTTCTACTATCTACCTTCTATGAGTTTGACTTTTTTAGATTCCATGTTTAAGTCAGATTCTGCAGCATTTATCTGTCAGAGCCTTATTTCACTCAGCATAACATATTCTGGTTTCGTCCAGGTTGACACAAATGACAGGATTTGGCTTCTTTTTCAAGGCTGAATAGGGTTCCATTATGTACATATGCCATATTTTCTTTATCTCTTCATCCATTGATGATATTCCTAGCTTCTCTCGAAAAACCATCAGAACATATGACAACTGGGCTGACATTCTGTTATGGCACTAAACAGCTGGGTCTCTGTAGCAACTGCCTCCTTTTTTATAGCCAAACTTTCTCCCACTGCTCAATATAAGAATATCCACCTATACCTGCTTCATTTCACTTGTTTTACCCATGAACATTTTAATTTGCTATCCATAATCTATCAACATGGGCAGATTATGGGCAGACCACATGAAAACAGAGACAGGCAGTACTGGAAGAGTTAAACTGGGGAGACAACTGAGTCAGTAGTTTTTACTCTCGCTCTGTTTCTCAAGCTAAGCACATAATTTCCTGTTCATTACAGTTGCTCAGTAAATGATCATTGACGACTATTTTACAGATAAATGCAGTGAGTAGTACACAACAATGGAAATCAGAAAGCCAAGTATTCTGGCTGGAAGGAGCCTGGAAAATATCATAATTCTTATACATACTTTCCTCACCTATGAATTTTGTTTTCATGCTACTTCTCTAAAAGTTGAAAAAAAAATCAGATGTGTAAATTTTTAGATGCTACAGTTTAAAGAGCCCAAGTTACAATGTTAGAAGAATAATGCCTTCATCTTCAATATCACCCAAATGTCTCCTTGGTTCTCTGGGCGGGAAGCTTTTATTCATGGTTTGCAGCCCAGGAATCACTTCCCTGGTTCGGCATTTGTTCAAGTCCCAGCTCATCCACATGACTCACCAGTCCTGACGCCTCTGCTGACTTTATTCTTTGTATTATGGCAGCTCTTTCTGTCTTTTTTACTATCTGGTGGGAAAGGGTACTCATTATAAACTCTTTCTAAATTGTTTTTTGTGCACTGATTCATCAAATTAATGTTAATTTGACATTTGTAAGACAGCGAACTAATTAGTATCAAATTTGTAAATTGTAAGCCAGGCGTGGTGGCTCACACCTGCAATTTCAGCACTTTGGGAGGCCAAGGCAGGAAAATTACTTGAGGCCAGGAGTTCAAGACCAGCCTGAGCAAGAGCAAGATCCTGTCTCTACAAAAAATAGAAAATTAATTCGGTGTGGTGGTGCGTGCCTGTAGTACCAGCTACTCAGGAAACTGAGGCAGGAGGATCACTTGAGATCAGGATTTTGAGGTTGCAGTGAGCTTTCATGATGCCACTGCACTCTAGCCCAAGTGACAGAGTGAGACCTTGTCTCAAAAAAAAAAAAATATATATATATATAGTGTAAAACCAAGTCCTTACTTCTTAGAAGTGGCATTCAACTGTAAATAACACTCAATGTTCTTACAGTCATCAATTCAAAACTGAGCACATAATAAGCCCAAAGAAAACGTCTATTAAAAAAATTATTGAACACAGAAAATGAATGAGTGAATGAACAAATGAATAAATATACAGATGGATTGGTGAATAATGTATTTCTGCGTCCTTTGGAGTGTTCATACTTTTATTTTTTTTTTAATTTTACATTTGCACTAGGGTGTGCCAAGCTGTATTCAGAACCATGAATTGCTCCAAATCTGACAGTACTATATTATGCTACTCTATTTCTGTGGCTTCCATGGTAACAAGAATAAATCAGAACAAAAAGAGAAAGGCAGCCAGACATTGATGAGAAAACATGGAGGATTAGGAATCCAGAGACTGTTTTTGGGTCCAGAATCTGCTACCTCTTACTGGGTGCATTTAATTGTAAATTCTGTGAGAAAGGCTTGTTGATCTACTTTATGACTCAGTTTCCTCATGTGCAGAGTAACAAGGGTAGATTACCAACAATCTCAGAATTTTTCCAGAAGTTACTTATTATGACTTTAATTAGACGTGAGAGCACCATGGATAGGCTTTCCAACATTGAAAGTAATAAGAAGAAATGATAAATCCTAATTTACAGCAAAGGGGAGGAAAGAAGGAAGGAAAGAAGGAAGGAAGGAAGGAAGGAAGGAAGGAAGGAAGGAAGGAAGGAAGGAAGGAAGGAAGGAAGGAAGGAAGGAAGGAAGGAAGGAAAAATTTCACCATTCTGTTATTGTTGTTTAGAGTTTTTTCCCATAGTGATTTTTGTTCCATGGTGCTGATAATCATCAGAAAAGCCCTCCTTGCATAACTTGCAAATACAAAATAACAAAAGTTTTCTCTCTCTTTTTCTTTGATCTGATCCATCAGGGTAAGGGGCTTCCTGCTTCTTGAATTGGATTTGGCTGACATGTCTTAGAATGTTTTTTAAAAAATAGGGTAGGTTCTTAGATTTATTTATTTATTCAATCCATATCTTGTTCTGAGAAATGTAACAGGCAGTTCTAGAAACTATCCTAGAATGAGACTCATTATTTTTCACAAGAGGTATAGATGAAGTGGGGATTCTTAAACATTAGCATGCCTTAGAATCACCAGGAGGGCTGTTCAGACATGGATTGCTGGTCCCATCCTCAGAGTTTTTGATTCAATATCTTTGAAGTGGAACATAATAATTGTATTTGTAACTATTTCCCAGGTGAAGCTGAAGCTGGTAGGGAAGGAACCACTCTTGAGAACCACTTTTCTACCATATATTGCCTCCCTTGGGAGTTATTATCTGTAGCCACACACACACACACACACACACACACACACACACAGCTAGATCCATCAGCAAAAATAGATCGTATCCACTAAAGCTAAAAGATGTCTTAGAATTTAACTTGTCCAGTAATAGAAAGGGTCAGCTTTCTATTATACAGTAGAAGCCTCCCAGCCCCTGGAGACAAGGTGGCCACCACTTAGGAGTTCTAAAAATGGCAGGTCAAAGTAAAAGACCTCTAAAGTTTTTATATCTTCTAGGCTGCTTCAAAATTTTGAATGAATGAGAATCAGAAAAAATATATTTCATGAGGTATATGCAGCAAATTTATACCCTAACCCATACTTCCTTATTAACGTGAACTTGATCTTTTTTTGCAGTTGTTTTCAATGTACTTCAAAAATTGGGGCTCTATGTTCTTCATATCCACAGATTTAAAATGATGTGCGAGCAACAGAACTGTGTTTGAAAGAGGCTTGCTTTTATCCATCCGTCGTACACTTCAAATATGTAGGGAGCTTAAAAAGGTCTTCACTCCCTCTAGTCTGTATCCTAACTGACAGAGAATAAAAAATTTAAATGAGAGAAAATCAATTATTGATCAGCATTCTTTTTTCTCAGACACTTTTGTGCAGTTACACTCTACTAGAGTTTGCTTGGAATTTAACAGCATACATCTTACTGATTGACTTTTGCTTTATTGAAATAATATTGTAAAGCTACTACATCTACTTTTAACCCTTTACCATCAAGGAAATGTAGTTTGTGCCCATAAAAGAGCCAAGTTGTATCTTAACTCTCTTTTGAAATGTTGCTGTCCTTTTATGTTTGGAGAAAACATGAGGTTTTTCATGAAAGCCTTTTATGAGATGACTCTAACACAGAGAGACTTTAGCAGATTTTTAAATATCTAAGTTACAGATTCAACAAGCTTGCCTAGAGGGCCACCTGTATATTTGAAGAATTCATTTATTGATTTGTTTTCATGACTTTGCTTACCAAATCTTCATTGTCACACCTCATGTGCATTTGAAGGAAGGAGAGGAGCAGAGGAGGACTGTGCATGGATTTCAGGCTTCGGTGCAGACATGAGAGTTTCACCCTGCTGGCTCCTTTCCTTCTCTTTTCACTTGGCTGCAAGGAGAAGACCACAGGACAATGTGTGGCTCAAAACGTCAAATGGTCCATATGACACGCAGTGAAAGATTCCCCTTTCACACCCTGGGAAGACTCATTAGAACCAGTAGCAGGAGGCAAACCAATGGCACATAAGATGAAAACTAAAGGAGATAGTGGTGGAGTTATAAAGCCATGAAAAGATGTACTAATCAGAAGAAGCAGGGGGGAAAAAGTTTTCAAAAAGCTTTTTCTGAGCCCAAGACTTGAGACTACATATCTTGTAGGATTGTGTATATGCACACACACATATTATTAATATACTGGCAAACATTTCCAAGTAGATCAGCATCTTTCTGCAAAAACTATAACTTCCTACATTGCTATAATATTATCAGCACTCCTAATAATTGGACAGTACTCAACAATAATTCCCTAAAATCATCTGATATCTTTTTTTCCAGCTGTCAAAACCCAAGAACTTTTAATGACAGAAGCCCTATCAATAAGCAATATAAAAGATACTTTCTCAAAGTGTAGTTAAGAATTTTACTTTAAAAGTGTTGATAATAGTTGAGTATAATGACAGGTGTTTCAGTTTGTCCTAGAATATTTTAACTTTATTCTCTAATTCTGAATTATATTTTTAAATAATTTTTTAAAAAGTTGATCATTTGATTATTAGATATTTTTTGCCAATCATTTTTTTATTCTTTCATAAAAATTTTGATTTTTATCAATATGCTTATAAATACAAAGAGTTGCATTTGTTATATTTTGTTGATAATGATAATATGTTATTAACAAGCCTTTACTGAACAGTGACAGTGAGAGTTCCCAAGAAACCCTACAATCAACAATCTTGAGAAAATTTCCTCATTCTTGGAAGAACAAACATACAAGCTCTTAAATGGGCATCGGAATAAAGCTGTTAAGGGAAAAAAGACAGACAAAGAAAACAATAGGAAATGTAGTAATGACACTGAGAATATAAAGAAACCAATTCACTATCATGAAAATTTTGATGTAAATAAAGAATGAGTGAATATTTAGGAAGCAGTCAACTCAAAAAGAAATATATAGATAATATTTATGCATTATTATTTAAAATAATTTAGCTGGGCAATCAGGCACAAAGAAAATATGATAACAACAATCTACTGATATTGTTGATTACAATCTGATAACAAATCTGATAACAAACAATCTACTAAAAAGCTGTAGTCTTTCTTTGCTCTCTGCTGCAAACACAATATTGGTGTCAATCATCTTTCCGTGTGTTTATGCTCTCTACAGACAATATAAGATTTGGGCCATTTTAAACATCTTTGTACTTCTCACACAACCAAGCAGCATGATGCTTTTCACATAGCAGAGACTCAATTAATATTTGCTGTCTTTCTAGTTGATAAGGATAGAAAACCTAATTTCGTTTTAACTTTTGTGATATCAAATCTAGGCCACTAATAAGATATCCCAGGAGTCCTTGAGAGCATTAACTTTTCTTTTTGAGAATTTCTGAGCTATAAAAGCAAATGAGCTGCTTATCTTTAAGGAAAGGGGAATAGACGGTAAATGTATACTCACAGTAGCCCAAGATTGCACTGGAGTGTCCCAGACTCTAAACAATGACAAAAAGTGCATTAACCGTAAGATCAAGATGCCTAATCAATTTGCAAGCACATGGAAGTGCTCAGAATGATGGGTAATAACCAGCTTGACTTTGTGACCAACAAATCATGTTAGACCAATTCAATTGCCTCCTCTGACGGAGTGGCAGACCTTGTATGCAAGAAGGAAGGGACAGACATAATATATTTTGACTTCAGGGAGGCTTCTGACTCTGTTCCACATGACATGCTCATCAACAAGATAGGAAAATATGGCTTGCTGTCAGAGATGGATTAAATTGATTAGAGAGGTGGCTAATTGGGAAGAGAAGGAAAGTCATAGACTGCACAAAACACAAGTGCAAAGCCAATATGCTGCTGCTTTGGGTCTGGATAAATTCAAGGGCAAACAAGTATAGCAGGCAGACCAGACTGTAAATACAACAGTTCATGTCTTTTAACAGCTTCTGTCCTAACTATTGGGGCACTAGAAAGCGTATAAATGAATGGACGCTATGTTCCTGTACTCACAGGAAAGTAATTATTTTAGATTAGAGCTTTGTATCTCCCAAATATATTACTAGCATGCAAAAAAATAGATGTAACAATTTTCTATTAAGCTATTAAGGATAAATCTGCATCAAGGATAAAATTGACAGATCTCTCCAGATATGACAGGTAGAATGGGATTAGGAAAATAAGATGGCTAGTTTTCAAAAGGACTAAATAGGAGAGAAAGCTTGGAGGATGTTAGATGGCCAATGGCAGAAGCAACAGGGACTTCTACTCGTCCAGACTATAGTCAGAGGTGACCTGAAATTAATTGGTTAAGATTTGACCCTGAATTCAGTATTTAGGGCAAGCCAACCAATATTTTGAACTAATCAGATCAACTGGAGAGACTATCATAAAAATTTGGTCATTAATCGAGGAATCATTTATTATTAATACAATGAATCAGCCAATGACTAAGTCCTTACTAAACACCAGTTACGTGTCCATTGTTGCTAAGCACAGCCTCTGCAAAGATCTGTGGCACAAAAAGAAAACACCTATGAAAAATAAAACTTACGCATTCTGATCTCATCTCTCTCCAATATCTGTGATTTCTTTCTCTCATTTGAGTTTTTAAATGTATCCTGGTCCCTTTCTTTAAAAACCTTAATCTGACTTTATCATGTGTGATGATTTTTTTTAAATGTCTGCAAATTTTTGGAATTCTTCCCATGAAGAAGTGGAGCCTAATTCCTCTTCCTTTGATTATGGGCTGCACTTGGTGACTGCTTCTAAATAAACTGAATATGGCAAAATATTGATATGTCACTTTGGTGACTAAGTCAGAAAAGGCACAGAAAGAAGAATATTGATGTACTTGACAACAATAAAATGAAGAACCTCTATTTCCAAAAATATACCCAAATTTCCTCACAATTTCCTTGCCAGGAAAATAAGCCACAGAATGTAAGAAGGTACCTTTAACCATGTTACCATTCAGAGGACTTACAACCAGAAATAACACTGAACTATAAATTGATAAGGTAAAGAAAATGAATAAAAACAGTGGACTGAGGACTTAACTAGATACTTTTATAAAAGAGAAAAATCCAAATGACCAATATAAAAAATCAACTTTTTTAGTAATCAGGGAAATGTAAATAACTATAGTAAGATACCCATGAAATGGGCTAAAATAAAAATCTGAGAAAGCCTAGTATTGGTGGCAATGTAACATAGTATTAGCTAAAGCTCACAACAGGCATATCCTATGACTCAGCAATTTCACTTCTCGGTAAATATGCCATAGAACACGTGGACACATAGGCACTAGGATATGTACACAAGAACTTTAATAGCAGCATAGATTTTTATAGCAAAAACTTAGGGGAAAATTATTTCAGCAGCACAATATGTTTTATTTATAAAATACAGCAATAAAAATAAACAAACTAAAGCAATGTGCATCATCTTGGATGAATCATATAAACACAGTGTTGAGTGAAAGAAACACGACACAAAAGAATACATATATCATGTAAATCTGTTTATATTAAGTTCACAAAATCAAAACTAAACAGTAATGTCAACCAATGCATATATTGGTGCTAAAATTATAAAGCAAAACAATGAAGTGATTACCATAAAAGTCAGCACAGTGGTTGCCTCCCCCAGGTAGAGAGATTGTTCAGAAGGAACATATGAGAAGCTTCTGAAATGCTGACAGCATTCTTTCCATTTCTTGACCTGCATAGTGGTTCATAGGTTTCACTTTATAATTAGCCCCATGACACTGCTTATCTATGTTTTATGCACTTTTCAGTGTGTTATATTTCAAAATTAAAAAATTAAAAAACAATAACAACAAACTCACAGCACAGCCCCACAAACTAACTTCAATTCCCACAACTCGATGATAATTGCTCCCTGGGTTTTTTTCTCCCAAGAATCCCATAAAATAGTTTGGAAGACATTCAGACTGTGTTAATCTGGTTTCACTCCATCACAAAGATTCATTAAGCAAATATTAATAGACTGCCTGCTATGTGACAGGCACTGTGCTAGGCATTTGGAATTACAGCAGTGAAAATTAAAAGATAAATCCCTGCCCTTACTCATAAAGTTATATTTTAATTTAAGTTTAAAAATGAAGAACTATTGTTAGCAGTTATGACTAAAAGACTAAAGTGAATCTAGCTTCAGGAAAGACTGCATCCAGAGACTCAAATAGCATCCTGACTCTCTCTCTCCATGTCTCTATTTCTTACTTGGTTTAAAGTTGTATTTTGGCCTCATTCCCTCAGGCCCCTCCATAAGTTAAGGGACATAGTCATGATTAGATTTTAATCATATTCTTTCAGCTTGCACTACAAGAGGAAAGAAAGACCATCTGTCCCCAAGCATCTATATATAAAAATCCCAGGAAAACCTCTGATTGGCCACTTGAGGAAGGTTATTTCATAGAGGAGCCAATCACTGAGGCCAAAATAATGGCGTACTGTGATGGGCCAAATCTAGATCTTATACCCAATCCTGTGATCAGAGAAACCTGGTCTGGGACTGGTAGCCTGCTACAATGGCATGGAGTAGGTGAAAAGAATTTTTAAAAGAAATATTGCTGAAATTAGAATGGAGTGAGTAGTGCTGGGTCGACAAAAACAGTTGATGTACTCTCCAATAACTAGACATAATGCAGATCAGATCAGGCTATTTTAAGTGCAATCATAAAAGAAATAAGAGAAAAGAAGCCATAAATAAAGCACAGCAGGACCACAGAGAAAGGAATAGTTGTTTCTAACTAAAGGATCAAGAAAAGCTTCACACAGACCTGCACCCATCCTCCCTCACCCCACAGAGCCAGGTCCCAAAGCCACCCCTAAAGGAATGAAGCTCACATTTTATTCAGAATTAAAGCAGCACCAACCTGAGGGTACGCTAAGGCCACACGTCTGTCCTGACACCTTCTGAACAGAGCGAGTGGCAACAGAACCCGTAACAGGACGATGCTCCAGGAAGGCAGCCCCATAATGTGTGTCAGGAAACAGGTCCGGGGTTTAATTGTCCTTATCCGCCTGGCCAGGATTAAAGACTGCTTTCCCTAACCAAGCTGAAGTAATGCGAGTTTATAAAACAGTCAATAAAGAACAATGATGCAACCAGAGCGAGAAAATTGGAGAGCAGAGAAGAAAAGAAGTGCTCTGAGTTTAAGCTCTGCATCCCTAAATCAGAATTTCTGAGCGCTCTCCCTTGCTCTTTACAAATGGCTAAACAGATCTCTAACAATGGGGTCCTGCTCTCCCCTGTGACAGGCTCCCCCGAAATTCTAGAGCTCTCGTACTGGAAGTTTTCCTTATGGATTTAAGGAATACTTACAACATGTAACCAATTACCTCCTTCAGACACTGTTTGAACTTTTATTCCTTCATCATATTCTAGAATTAACCTTCTGAGAATAAGTTTAAAATAGGTCCATATATGACCTCTCCTCTCCTGACACTTCAATAGGAATCTCTAAGATCAGCTCCATTGCTGTGATGAAAATTTAAATTGCCCACACCCTGACACCAGCCCTCTGCTTGGGCAGCCTTAAAGGTGGCTAATTTCACAGCCAGCCCACCTTCCTTTCGTGACTTTGCATTGTGTGTACACATGTCTCTCTGCCAAACCTCATTGGTAGATTAAAGTCCCCTTGGATTAAGAGCCTGTGTTTTTCTTAGCTTTGCATTTCTTGAGGGTATAAGATAATCTTGGGCTCAGCACAATATTTTCCACATAGTCAACATCATGGTTTACCGATAATTTTTAGAAATTAAAGAATAAGTCATTCTGCTATAATTTATCTTTCTAATATCTAATAGAATCAGAGAAAACACTTACAGATCTAGTGGTAACCACACTGTGAGATCAGGTGACCACATTAGGGCATTTAATGGACTGAAGCCAGTTATGGGGAGATAGGCACATAGCAACCAAGAGCATAGAATCCAGTATCAGACATCTCTGAGTTCACATATTAGCAAGCTTTTAAACTCTTTGAGCCTCAGTTTCCAATATATAAAATGGATATAGTACCCCTTCTCTCAGGGTTAGTGTGGGGATTGAGTGAAATAATGTATGTAAATACAATAAACTTGCATGTTAAAAGCTTTCAATAAGCAGTGTGTGTGTGTGTGTGTGTGTGTGTGTGTGTGTGTGTGTGTGTGTAGATTGTATCTTGAACTCCTAGTTATCCTATGTGACAGAAGCCTAACATCAGCTAGTCTCCTGTTCTTTCCATGGGGTTGTCCCTAAATTGGGGGATGATTTATGTGGTTCTAAGGCACAGGGTCGGGTAGGGACATGTGTGTCACAAGTGTGCACCGAGACAGCTGGACCACAGCCAGCGCTCACTGCTGACAGCCCCAGTTCACAAGTACCTGGCTCCCTGGTTCTGTGGCCTCTTTGCTGGTCTGTGTCCTGCAGGACAGAAACTCATGTGACACTGTCTATGGCCCTGACTGTCATGCCTGGCAGCTACTCCCTTTCTGGAGCACTGTTATCTAAAAATAAGGAAGACCCCTGACTGGTAGAGTTTTATCCCTCTCCATGTTCCTGCCAGAGAATCTGTGTCAAGACCCTCCTCTCTCTGGGACCCACCAAATTCTCTGTTCTCATTAGCTCTCCTGCCTTTCCTCTCCCTACTAGCTGAGAAATATTGCCTATGTCTGGAAAGAGCCCTATTCTTCCCAAAGCCCATCTCTTCCAAGTATTTTGCCTCTATCTTAAGGCCTTTTAGAACCCCTAAGAGCCCTGGAATTGAAAATTAAAGCCAGGAAAACACATTTTACTTCTTTCTCCTTTACCCCTTCCCTCCAGGGCTTTGTGGAGCCAGAGGAGGCACGCAGGAGTGCAGGGAGAAGGCCCAGGGAAGGCCCTAGGAGGAAACTCGAAGCAACATGTGCCATTATTATGACTGTTCATCAGCAGTGGGGACACACAGACCACTTCACATGTGTTCATCTTCTCCACTATATTCCGGATAGCTTCCCCATATTACTTAAGAAGGGAGTCCCAAATTGGATACCTTATTTTTACAAGATCATTGCCAAATAAAAAGTCACAACTGTTACTTAGTCGGAGAACATGGAGTTTTCAGAAAAAAAGGATCTAGGGTGGACGGTGAGCAGAGCCAGCCTTCCAAGCACACCTACCTCTCCTCTACTTTGTTTTCTTCCCCATGTCCTGTAAGCCCACTTCTTTCCTTCAGCCATTTATTTTCTTCATCCTTTGCAAAGACCCATACAGATCCTTTCCGCGCATCACATGGACCCCACTGGCTACCTCCTTTACCGCAAATTCTATTCCCTCAGTAATTTATCTCATTCTTAGATTCATACTGAAGGCTTCAGTGACTCAATGTTCCAGAAGGACATTTGCATTGTAAAGGATACCTAAAGAAGCAATCTCTAGTTCTTATTAGCCACTAGCCGTACCTTTCTGGTGATTGGAGATTCTGCTGACAGCCTCTTGAATAAGCACAGCTAACAACTACAGAGTGCACATTCTTTTTTTTTTTTTTTATTTTGGCATATGATGGGGGTACAGAGTTTAAGGTTTCAATAAATGCCTTTCCCCTCTCCCCCCACAAGTCTGAGTCTCCATCATTACAAGACTGACCATGGATAGGGGGACATCAAGCAAAGCTCAACAAAGTTTAAAGGAATGAAATCATACAGATCATATATATAATTGTGTTATAATTAAGCTCATACCAATAACAAAAATGTAACTAGCAAAAACACGATATATTTTGGAAATTAAGAAAAATACCTCTAACTATATCTATGTGTCAAAGAAGAAATCATAATGAAAAAAGTGTTTTTAAACGTGTTTATACTGAATAGTAACGAAAATACTATATCGTGAGACTTGTGTGATACAGATAAAGCAGAAATTAAAGGGGTATTTACAGACTTGATACACGTATGAGAAAACATGGGTGTGTGAAAATTAACGATCATCCATCTCACCAGGTCCCTTTTCAGAGAAGGACTGGCTGCCTAGCGGCGGGTAGTGCAGTCAGCAGACAATCTTCACCTGCCAGCTCCTTCCGGCTCTACCTCAGTGGCAGAGAGCTGCCTACCCCGAAGCCATGCACTTCTTGAGGCGCCTGCCTTCTAATAACCGAGTGAAGAAGCAGTTGAAGGCCCAGCCCAATGCTGAAAACCTGATATGGGACTACTCGAACAGGCAATATTTGTGCCAGAGCTTCCCACCGAGTCGGCCGAGGCTTGGGGAACCTGTATCATGCTTCAGCTTCTCCCTGTGCACTAATCCTCCATCCCCTCATCTTGCACCACAAACTTCATTCACTTCAGCGTCTGCATTGAAGATTCCAATCTGTGACACCATCTCAAAAAGTCAGAAAAAGTACAGCCCACTAAGCGGATAAAAGTCATAAATAAAATTGCTGATGAAAACAAACATTCAATAAAGATAATTTGCAGTCTTCTGAAAAGACCAATAAAATATGTAGACTTCGGTTATGATTTATTGAAAAGTTATTGCAATAGCATGATTAGTCAATACAAAGAATGGAGAAGGGAATATTACCACAGAGTCTAGAGACATTAAATGGATAATAAAAGGATATTAGAACCAACTTCATATTAATAACTTTTTAAAATTTTGTTAATAATACAAATACACCAGTCTAAGAAAAATATAACTGATCTAAACAAAGTCAAGAAGGATTTGAAAATCTCAATAGCCATTAAATTAATAAATCAGCAATTTTTTAAATTTTCACCAAAAAATCTCATAGTCCAAATGGGATTTTACTAAGTATTTTTTTAAATAAAAACTTGCATTATAAATCAGTATTATAGATCTAAACCAATGGAGTAAGATAAGACAAAGGATAACGTTGATAAAAATTGTAAAAGAAAAATCAAAACTGTCTACACACAGATGATATAATTGCATATGTATAGAATCCAAAAATAATTTACAGATAAATTATTTAAAATAATTAAGTTTAACAACATTGCTATATGCAAAATCAATTTATGAAAACAACTCATATTCAAAATATCAAAACAAAAAATAAAATTTTGAAGAGGATACCATTAGTAATAGTACCAAATATATATAAAAATCTAAAAATATATGTATAATACCTCAGTCAATTACAATCAATTACTAAAATACACATGTACTTTATTGAGAACATTAAATAAATGGAGAAGCATATTATGTTCACGGATTGAAACATCATTAAAATGTCAATTACATTGAAACCAATTTATAGATATAATGTAATGCCATGCAATATCCTACTTAGATTATATTTATAAAACTTGAAAAGCATATTCTAAAATTTACGTGAAAATGTAAATAGGCTAAGGATAGACAAGATCACCTTGAAGAGGAAAAATGTGTTAGAAGAGCTTCTTTTACTGTGTACATTAAGCTTATTTTTAAACTATAGTAATAAAATGTGGGTAGACAAGTAGAGCAATGGAATAAAGAACAGAGAAGCAGACTTACCCATGTTGGATATTTGGTATCTGACCGAGATAGCATTGCAGGTAAGTGGAAAAGTGATGGACATTACAGTGAGTAGTCATTAGACAATTGGGTATTCATATAAAAAGAAATGAAATCGGATCTTTTTCTTCACTTTATACACAACCATCAGATCTGGGTAGATTAAAGACCTAAAGGCAAAATGTGAAACTCTTTAAGATATAATTCCTCAGAGGTTCTGGTTAAAAACATAGTTTCTTAAATAAGATACAAAAAGTACTACCCATAAAAGAAAATACTGATACTTTCAACTGCATTAAAATTTCAGCTACATTAAAATTATGAAATCATGTTCATCAAGTCTCCACAAAGACAATAAAAAGACAAGTCCAGATTTGTTGAAGGTACGTGCAGCAAAAATAAGTAGAAAGTCAAGTATCCATGATATATCAAGAATTTCTATAAATTAAAATGAAATTGGCCATCCATTTTTCAAATGGACAAATGAATTGAATACCAATTTATATAAAAGAATTCTAAATAGCTAATATGTATATGAAAAGGTATTCAACCTCATTAATAATCAGGAAAAGGAAACCTAAAACTATAATGAAATACCATTACACACTCATTACATTGCACACTTACTAGGGTAAAAAGTCTGGCAATATCAAATATTGGCGAGGATGTTGGAAAAAGAAACATTAAACATGGTTGATGGAATGGAAGACATTTGGCATTATGTAGTAAATTAAAGATATATGACCTATGACCCAGGAATTCCATTTCCAGAAATATATCCTAAAGAAATTCTTGCATGTGTGCAGCAGGATACTTGAATAAACCTGTTAATAGAAACATTCACAATAGCTCTAAACTGGAAATAGCCCAAATGTCCATTTAAAGTAGAATGGTTAGGTGAATTATGATGTATTCATGCAACATACAGCAGTGCAAATGAACTACAGTTACAGCCAACATTATGGAGAAGTCTTATAAACATAATATTGAATAAAAGAAATTTTGGGGCATATGTAAAGAAGTATTTATTACATGGGTTCAAGATTATCTCCAGAACCCAAAGTAGCATGAGGTAAAGGTGAGATTCATGCAGAACTAGCATGGGGCACTTAGAAGGCAATTAATAAATGCCTGTTAATAGCAATGGAATGAATGCTCAATTAGCTGGAATTGATACTGCATTGGGAATCAATATTCCTCCCAGGCTTTGGGAACCATTTGAGCTCTCAATTCTGCTTCTCCCTGCATATTAGCTTCATTCTTCTGCTCAGCTTACTCATCAGTACCCACTGCCTCAAACTGGCCACCAATATTTCTTTGAATAAAAGAATTTACATATAAAAATATAAATGTATATAGAGAGAAATGGATATATACAAAGTGAATGTATTCCATAAAACTGAAAAATAGGAAAAATTAAACTGTCATTGTTTAGTTACACATATATAGATAATAAAACTATAAAGAAAATGATTATCACCAAAGCAGAAAGTTGGTACCTAGGGAGGAAGGAGATAATAACATTGAAAGATAAATGGGGGCTTCTGGGTTGATTGTAATATTCTATATCTTGAGACGAGTGGTACTCACACTTTGCATTAGCTTTTAAAATATTTGTTAAGCCATCTTTGTGTATTTTATATAATTTTTCTGCATTTATATTTCATGTCACAGCTTTAACAATCACTGACAATCAAATGAATAGAAGATAAAGAAATGAAAGCAATGATTGCAAACAACGTTTTAAGAAGTTTATCTTAAAAAGGAGGTGAAAGACAACACAGCTGATGCAGAAGATGGTATCAGAGAAGTTATTTTTTTAAGAAGAGAAAGAAATATTTGATCATATTTAAAGATTTATTAGAAAGCATCAGTATTAAAAGAGACATTAAAGATACAAGAGAGTAAGGGGATAAATAATAACATGATCCAGCAAGAAGTCATGGCATCAGAACCTAGATGTAAAAGAAGAGAAGAAGGAAAGAATGAATGCGGAAGAGAGAAATTTTCTGAGTGACAGGCCAGCTATTATCTGATGGCTCCATTTAATCTGTTTGGTAGGAATTGAGACTGTGTTCAAAAAACTAGCCCTACTGGCAACAGGAAACTGATAGTACTTTTTGTCTCTCCTGCTCCAGCTTACTCGGTTGAGGCCTCTTAGTGCTGCAAAGCCAAGAGCAGCAGCTATGCAGATAATACCCAGTGCAGATGCCAGCGAGCCCACCAATGCCAGCGTTGAGCGCATCCCAGCACTGCAAGAGCTCCGGAGCTAACTCCTGTATTTGCCAAAGCTGCATGCACCAAAGCTGCAGGAGACTGCTGAACCCAAGGCCCACATAGATTTCATTATTCACCGGTTGTTTTATTAAGTTCATCATACCAAACTCATGAGAACAGCCAGAGGGTGTCCAGAGTTCCCTCTGACAAATCTGTATGCATACTTCAATTCTTTCTTTGGGATGTATCTGGGGCAAAAATCTCCAAGTATGGTGTTTCTCAAAACATAATGTGTAGTTTCATCAAGTAAAACATGAGGGGATCTGAGATTCTACATCATTAACTAGCTGCCAGGTGGCCTCAATACTGCTGGTCCCCAAAACACATTCTGAGTAGCAAAATCTTAAGAACTTCATGTAAAAACGCCTGCAAGTCTCAGCATATCCATCCATATAAGATATCAAAACATGTCTGAATTGTAGGTAAATACAGCTTAGGTTCAAGCTGGGACACCCTGCAAGACTACTTACCCAAGTGAATGATTAGCACATCTGTCAATCAAAACTAATCAAGTACCTTCTATGTATCCCACTATGTGGGATGAAGACAATTAGTGGGTATTGTCTCTGTCTTAGTTGAATTTATCTTTGACTCACTGAGAGGCAGCAAGATAATTGAAAAGTACCAAGAATACTAGGGGCACTCAGGCTAAAAATAGAGTATTCAACGAGGCACAGTTCTATGGAATTGTACTTGAGTTCTTTTTTCTCCTTAACTTGCTGACATGTTATCAAATTCCTTGGCATACCTTGAACAAACTTCACGGAACAAGAAATCATAACCATTCTGTCTGTATTGATTTCCCCTGTGCACAGTTAGCTAAAGGAAAAATTGCCCTGTTAATAAGCCATGATAATATAACACATGTATGGAGTTTATGTCCTTCATTTAACATAGTGATGCTTTACCCCAAATGCATTTGAAAACCACTTTCGTTTATTCAAAAATACTCTTTCTCTTAAGAGTAGAACGAAGGAACTTCCAAGTTGAGAAGATGAACAGCTGGTGATATTCAATTTGAGATGTGTTCTCCCTCACTTTGGCTAATCAAAAAGGTGCTCACAGAAAATTTGATGAAAATAGACTTTCTGAGAAAAGTTTTGAATTTCAGATCTAGAGAAGGAATCCTACAGGTAGCCATGGATCAACAGATAAACCATAAAGGAAACACGTTCTAACTGAACTCAGGCTACCCTTTTGCAACATAAAAAAAAAAGACAGTGTAGAATTTTAGATCAGAAGCTGTTAACTAAAGGTTATATTCATTGAAGTTGTCATTTGTGTAGAAAGACCACAGATAGGAAGCAGGTGGATTAGCATTGGCACACACGTGTGGGTCAACGGAAAGAGCTTTACAGGGAGAGGGTGGGGAGCCAGCATCCCGCTGGGCACTGGAGCAGGATTTCCTAAGGAAATGCAAGTTTTGCCTCTGATCTGAATGCAAGTGGTGTAGGAGGGAGGCCTATTTTAAAATCGGCATATATTGGCTTTCAGACCCACTGTTATCAAGACACATCTCACTTCTCTCTACCTCTCAAATCTTAAAACCTGGTATTTTCTTGGAATCGTGCCAGGCAGCAAGATGCTTTCCTCTGGCGCAAACTCCTCCATGCATTTCGTCTGCCTCTTTCTCTACTCTATGATCAGATCTTTCACTTGTTTTCCGTCTTCCAGCCATTTATTAAGTTCCCTCATAAGTGGCTGAACCTCTTTGTTGCTTTCTTTGATCTGCTGGCTCTATGCCTGTTCTGTTTTACTATGATGTTAATGGAGGTGGCAGAAAGGAGAGATGAAAATCAGGTGTTTTTAATACACTGTCTCGAACTGAAAGCCGAAGTATATTTTTTAAATAAAAAAAATTAAAGTATAATACAAATTAAGATAGTATTTTCCAAAAGCTTAACGGAAAACAAAACATAGAAAATATAGCCCATACAGAAAAACACAGGCGGCGAAAACAAAAAACCGCCTTCCCTTCCCACTTTGCAGGTGCATGCATATAGAAAGGATGGAGTTATCAGACCGGTGCAGCCTGAATTTGTTCTGTAATTCAGTCACAGAACTCAAATCATTTGTTCTGACTCCAGGCTCACAGAGCGATCTTCCGCACATGTGTCTACTGCACAGACGGGTAAACAATGTTCTCGTTATAATGCGCGAGGAGCCTGTTTTCTCTACATTTGTTTCTCTTTCTAAATCAGTGTACTGACATTCTGATTTTATACTTCAGATTTCTGAGAACATTTTATTTAAATCTCTTCCTAAGGGACAGACCCATTCTTGGCATGTCCACAGAGCCAATGCCTGTCATTTCAAGGCGAAAGCTGGATGGTGGGAAAGGTCCTGAGAGTAACCTGCTGGCCTCTGCGTGGTGTCACCTACCTCCTTCTGCTCATGCAAACCTCTCCTTTTGCCTGTAGAGCAATAATATTGCTGAGAGAATAAAGGAAGAACTGAATAAACAGATATCATCTTCGGTAATGCTCAGTGAAGACTAAGTATTATCACAATGTCAACTAATTCCTCCAAATAATTTACGTGATCGGTGTAACTTTATCAAATAAACCCTGGGGGATTTTGTTTGCTCGCTTGCTTGCTTTAATTTTTCTTTTCTTTCATTTTGTTTTGTCCGGGGGACACGGAAAATCGGTAAAGTAATTTTCAAAGTTTATCTGAAAGAACAGACATCTGAGAAAGGCTAAGACAATTTTGAAACAAATAGGTGGAGATTTCAGTACCATTATTAATATAATATCATAAAATATGTTAAAATGCTACATTTGAAATTGTTCTCTTGTTAACATAGATGGGCAGAAGGAAGAATACAAATTGAGAAATAGCAACTAACATGTCTGAATTTAATAATTTCCAACTGTGGCATTTCAATAAACACAGAAGGGAAATATTATTGACACATAACAGGAATTTGTTTACTAATTGAAAAAATAAAGCTAGAACTTAATTCATACCCTACACCAAAATGAACTCCAGAAAGATATAGATTTAAATATAAACAACCATCTAAATAATATATATATTACCATCTAAATATATAAATAACCATCTAAATGTAGAAGAGATGCAGATTGCACAGATCATATTATCAGGTCTAAGCATTTCTTATTATAGTACAAATTGATGAAATAACAAAGGTGAATTCATTTTGCTAAATAAATTTTGAAACTTTTGAAAATCATAAATTCAAAACAACCTTAGAAGTCAAATAATAAATAGTAATATGTTTGTAACAAGTATGACAAAGGCTAAATGTCAAATTTCTTAAAAATGAATGAGATAAAAAAAATTAAAACACCAATAGAAAATGGATGTGTATCATAAGTCATAAAAGTAGAAATGCAAATGGCTAATGAACATTCCATCTCAAAAACAATTTCCAAAGCAAATTATAAGGAAATATATCATTTTTACATATGTTACCATGAAATTTTAAAACTAATGTTGAAAAAGAATGTTAGTGAGGGTGCAATAAACACATTTCCCGAAGTCTTCTTGATAAGCATGCAAACTGGCCCAACTTTTCTGCCAATAAATGCTGTAATATGGCATTAAAGATTTTAAAAGTTTATGTATTCCAAAATAATGATTTTTTTAAAAAATTATTCTTGACAAATAAATCAAAATCCTTAAAAAGGTTTTAGGTGATAAAGAAATTATCAGATTGTTTTGCAAATTTTGAAAATGGTTGAATAAAGACATGGTATATTCACTATAAATATAATTTTTTAAAAAAACGTTTATATACATAGGAAAAAGGTTACAATACAATATTAAGCCTATATATGTATGTATGTGGTGTGTGCAATCTCATGCCAGTTTGGCAGAAACTGGACAACAAAATATGCATGTGTGTACACACATACACACAAAGATTCAAAAATAGGAAGAAATAGCATTAATGTTAACATTGTTTTTTTTCCGTTGGTAAAATTATATAGGGTTTTTAAAACATATTTTGTGCCTTTGTGTGTTTTCCATGTCCTTCAAAATGAGCATATATAATATCTATAATTTAAAAAGAAATAATAAGTATTACCTTTACATTGCAGGCACTGAAATACAATAGAGACACACAAACCCACATGCTGCTTACATGATTATTTTTTTACGACTAATGCCTTACATAATTATATCTGTTCTGCTGAAAAAAGTCTTGAAGACAGACAAGTTATTAAAAAGCCCCAGTATTAACCTGACTTGTACTTTTTGTTCTTTTTCTGATACATTTCTAATAGTCTGACAACTCTCAGGTTTGATAATCAGGTTAGTAAATTAACTTCAAGTTATAATACTGGAACAGAAAATGATCTCATCTCATTAGCAGCATCAAAGCTGGTACTCACATAGGAATCACAACAACAACAAAAACCAGGAAAGCACTTTCTAAAAATTTGGAGAAGTTGGCAAAAGAAACTGTGAAAACAGAAGAAAGTGGAAAATTGGCAGTTGTTAAAAAAAAAAATGAGTAGACAAACAATGTCCGTTTTCCCCAACTGCCACTATCCAAATAAATCTGGTTATTTTTATGTAACTCCCGAATCAACTCCATTCTGATCACTTGCTCTGGCCCTTTGTTGTTAATCTTCCATATGCTACAAACTCTTCTCTGGATCCTGCCTGGGGTCTGGTGCCACAGTTCATCCATAAATATAAAGGTTGTGAGGCCATTAGTGATAGTGATCTAACAAGGAGGGAATCACGTTGAAATGAGGAAGAAAAGAAATACAGTCGGCTGGGCGAGGTGGCTCACACCTATAATCCTAGCACTCTGGAGGACTGAGGTGGGAGGATCACTTGAGCCCAGAAGTTTGAGTTTGCTGTGAGCTAGGCTGACACCACAGCACTCTAGCCCGAGCAACAGAGTGAGACTGTGTCTCAAAAAAAAAAAAGAAAAAGAAAGAAAGAAATATGGTAAAAAGAAATCCAAGTTATTATTTTAATAATTCCGCCACACTTTTATTTAGCTTCTGCTATTTGATGGACACTTCATATATAGTATAGAGAACTGGCACTTCCAGGAAGATGAAATAGATGTGCTTTTCACTAGTCTTCTCACGAAGCACAACTAAAAATCTCTGGATATTTTATATAAAATAAATATAAGAAGACACAGAAGGGTAGAGAGAATAAGGCAGACAACCTAGGGACCTCGGGACCGGAGGAAGAGAAGGTCGTACTAGTAAGTTCCCCGTATTTTCTTTTCTTTCTTTAATAACTCAAAACTTGGAGCTGAAAAAGTTAGCAACCCAGAAATGGTAACACTCACAGACAAAAAAATAAACAGGGCCCAACAAACAAAATCCACTAGCCAAATCAGAAGGAAAAGAGCAGTTTAACAAGACAGTAATGTTTTAGACAAGAGCCACTCTATTCCAGCCAAACACCACAAATGAAGCAATGGCCTCACCCATACGCATGCAGGCAAAAGCCAGATGGGCAGCCTAGACTTCCACACTTGCAAGGCTATAATAAGGTTATGTCACAGAAGGCCAGGCAGGAGCGTGGACTTTTATCCTACCAGCTGGAATTAATCTACCCTCACCAGGGTGCCCGAACTTCTAGCTCTACCTAGCAGGACAAAGGCAGGACCATCCCTTTCCCTAACAGAGTGTAGCCAAAGAAAGCCAGCTAAAACCAAAGGCTTAAATAAAATTCAGTCTCATAATTAAACATGAAAATATGCAAATTTCTATCAAAAATCATTCATCATACCAAGAAGTAGGAAACTGAGCTATAAAAAACAATCAAGAGATGATAACACTGAGATGACAGAGATGTTAGAATTATCTTACAATTCAAGAATGAAATGTGATCTCACTACAGACCCTCCAGATGACAAAAGGATAATAGGGGAATACTTGGAACAACTCTAGATGAATAAATTTGACAGCTGGGCAAAATGGATTAATTACTTGAAAAACACAAATTACCACAATTCACCAATATGAAATAGATAATTTGCATAGCCCTATTAAATTAGATGCAAAAATTCTTAACAAAATATTTGCAAACATTCAGTCCAATTAGCTGTGTAAAAAAAAAAAAAAAAAAAAAAAAAAAAAAAAAAAAAAATATTTGCAAACAGAATTCAGGAATATATGAAAGGAATTTATATACCTTAACCACAGTTTAGTCCACACATGCATGGTAATGCAATATTTGAAAATCAGCCAACATAATACACCATACTAACAGGCTAAAAAGAAAAATTAGATGATCATATCAATTGATAGAGCAAAAGAATTGACAAAATTCAACAACCACTGATGATTTTTAAAATAGAAAGAAAGAAATGGAGGAGAACTTCTTCAATTTGATAAAGAACATGTACAAAAAACTACAACTAATATTGCACATAATGGTGAGAGAGGAATTATTTTCCCCTTAGACTGGGAACAAGACAAAGATGTCCAATTCTTCCCACTCTTATTTGAAATAGTGCTGGAAGTTCTGTCCAGGACAACAAGGAAAGGAAAGAAATAAAAGGTATACAAATTGGAAATGATGAAGTAAAACTGTGCCTATTTGCAGATGATATCATTGCTTATCTAGAAAAATTCCAAGGAATCTTCCCCCAAAGACCTCCTAGAATTAATAAGTGAATTCAGCAAGGTGATAGGATACAAGGTCAACACACAAGAATCACGTGCATTTCTATATAGTAATGAACATATGCACAACAAAATTTAAAAGACAATATCATTTACAATCACTCAAAAAAGAATTAAGTATATTCAGATGTAAATCTAACATGTACGAGAATTTTAGTCTAAAAACTATATGATGCTACTGAAAGAAACCAAAGATCTAAATAAATGAGAAAACATGTTTATGGATTAGAAGACTCAACAAAGTAAAGATGTCAATTCTTCCCATATTGATATATAGGCGTAACACAATTGAAATCCCAAGAATATTTTTTGTAGATATAGAGAAAATTATTTCAAAATTTATATGGAATGGGCAAAGGAACTAGATTAGCTAAAATAATTTTGAAAAAAGAAAAGCGAATAAAGGGGCAATAGTCTTATTGCAAGATGTCTTATATAGTTCCATTAATCAAGCGTATGTTGTGTTGATGGAGGGATAGATACTTGGATCATTGGAACAAAATAGAGAGCACAGAAATAGACCCACACAAATATGCCCAACTGATTTTTGATAAAGGTACAAAAACAACTTAATGGAGGAAGGAGAGCTCTTTGAACAAACAGTGAGACGGTGCTGGAACAATTAGAGAACCAATACCAAAAAAAAAAAAAAAAAGAAAAAGAGAAAGAAAAAAGAGCCTCAACTTAAGTCTCACATATTATTTAAAAACTAGCTCAGAATGGGCCATGGACTTAAATGTAAAACGAAAAACTATAAAACTTTTAAAAATAGGAGAAAATCTTCAGGATCTTCAGGATGTAGGGCTATTCATGAGACTCAATACCAAAACCATTATCCATAAAAGGACAAACTGATAAATCAGACTTCATAAAAAAATTTGTTTTTGCTCTGTGAAAGATCCTGTTCAAAGGATGAAAAGACAAACACAAACTATAGAATGGGTGAAAATATTTGCCAACCACACATCTGACAAAGGATTAGTCTATACAAAGAACTCTCAAAACTTGACCAAAAAAGCAAATGATTCAACTAGAAAATGGGCTACAGATATAAAGAGGCATCTCACCACAAAGGATATACAGATAGAAAATAAGCACATGACAAGATGTTCATCATTAGCCACTTGCTAAAATGCAATTTAAAACCACAATGAGATCTCACTGTATCAGAATAGCTAAAATAAAATATAGTGATAACACTAAATGCCAGTGAGGATGTGGAGAAATGGGATCACTAATACATTGTTGGTGGATATGTAAAATGGTACAACCACTATGGAAATGAATTTGGCAGTTTCTTAAATAAAATTTAAAAAACCCCTGTCAACTACCATACAATCTAGCAATTATACTCTTCCCTCTTAGACTAGGAACAAAATAAAAAGAAATATGTTCTTACCACTCTTATTTAAAACCATGCTAGAAGTTCTATCCAAGCCAATAAGGAATGGAAAGAAATGAAAGGCATAGGGATTGGAAATGAAGAAGTAAAACTTTGACCATTTGCAGGTGACATCATTGCTTACCTAGGAAATTCCAGGGAATCTGTCCCAAAAGATAAATACCCAAGAAACAAAGGTATATGTTCATGCAAAAACCTGTGCACATATGTTCACAGGAGTTGTACTTTTAATAGTCCAAAATAGAAACATCTCAGATGTCCTTTAGGGAGTGAAAGGTTAAACAAACTGTGGTGCATTCGTACCATGGAATACATACTCAGCAATAAAAAGCAATGAACTATTGACATATGCAAAAACCTAGATGAATCTACAGAGAATTATGCTGAGTGAATAGAGCTCATCTAACAATGTCACATACTATACAATTCCACTGACATAACATTCTTAAAACCACAAAATTATAGAAATGAACAACAAATTAGTGGTTGCCAGGGGTCCCAGGAAGAAGTTGGGGTGACAGAGAAATGAATATGGCTACAAAATGGTAAGAGGAGGGATCCTTGTGGTGATGGAAATATGCTGTATTTTTATCACATCAGTGTTAACATCCTGTTTGTGATATTGTACTAGCAGTTAGCTGGCAAGCAGAAAGCTGAGATTTGAACCCTGGGACCAATTTGTGTTGCTTCCTTGGAAGTGAAACATTTGATAAGAACTTTAAAGTTTGAGTATTGCTTGGCTCAGAAGAGAAAAGTGGAGAGGACTTTTCAAGAAGAAAAAGCAGCAATACTACAGCAGGACAATTTGGGGAATAAGTATACCAGTTTCACCAGAAAGAAGAGTTAGAGAAAGATGGATGGGAAGCTCCCTGAGTACAGGAGACATCAGAGTGAGGAGGTCATGGGCGGTGGGCTAATGAGTTAGTCTTCTCCTATCAAGAAGAAGGAATTAAGAAAGGTTTTAAGCAGAGAATGACTCAATAAAAATGATTTAATCTGGAATGTTTCTCTTTGGTTTCTGTCACAGTGGACCTTGTACCTTTCCCAAGACCACAGTTGGAGAAACAGTGGATGGAGCAAGAGTGCTCACCACTTTAGGGTAGCGTGAAATACCAGGAATCTGAGGGCTCATCACAATGCGGAGAGGGAATTAAGGCAGCTGCCTTCTCCTGTCAATCTTCCATCATACTTCTAAAGGGATATTTCTAAAATAAAAATATGATCCCATTGCTCACCTGCATGAAACCCTGCAATGCTACCATATCAACCATAAAAGAAAATACGAAGTCTTTATCAGCACTCACAAGGCCAAGGGCAATCTGTCTCACCTGGGCCTTTCCTCTGTTCTTCTGGAACGCAAACGCTCACTGCCTGCTCTTCCATGGGGTGATCCTCTGCTAGCAGCGCACCATGACACCGCTGGACACGGGGAACAGCTTGCAAGGCGGGAAGGAGATGGATGGGAAGGACAAAGCCCTCTCCTTTCTCTTCCCCTCCTGTTCCCTGAAGAGGATGCTTTTGTTCTGGACGGCTTGCCACCATGAAAGTCAAGTTGGTGACCCCCATTTAAGATTGAGATATGTCCTTCTTCTTTACCATTCTCTCTCCCTATATTCCTTGTTTATCCATCTTTCTTTCTCTTTGCTTTCCCTTTGTCTGTGCTCTTCCTTCTTTCCCCCTCTGTCCTTCTCTCCCTCTCTCCCGCCATCAGGCGTATTCCTCCTTGTCTTCAGCAAATACCTTATTTCCCTATCCTGTCCTAGTTCACAATATTCTCTATGCTGCGCCCTTTTTCTCCCCAGCCACACCCCAATCCCCACTTCCATGCCCACATTCTTGAGCTTAGGGGATCACCCAGCACTGCCTGCTGCTGCCAAGCCATTACCAACACAAAACAAAAGTCTGAGTTCTGTTTCTTTGATGAGGTTTCATGGAGACCTGTAAACATTTTTGCCTCTGTACTCCTTCCCTTGAGATTTTGGGTATGTAGTTATAGATAAGATTTGACCATGTTTTTCTCATTTGCTGAAACCACCCTTAAAAATTAATAAAGAGGTGCAAGGCAAGAACTGTGGTAAGGGCCTAGCTAAAAATAAGGCACAAGCATAGCTAAAATAATGATAATAATTAGCTACTGTCCCCTTGTTTGCTTCTCTATGAAGCCACATAGTTGGCGGTTATAAAGATCCTTAGCTTTCTCCATAGATAACATCCCCCTTTCAGAACCTAAAGGTAGTTTTTGAGATTTCTTCCAGGCCCTGCATTTCAGTGGAATGGCTGACCCACCCAGAGTGGCAACCAGTACCAAGGAACTGGCTCAACTGGTCTTGTGATCCCCACCCAAGAAGCTGGTTCTTCATTACAGCCAACTGGCTGACCCACCCAGGCCAGTGGCCTATACCAAGGAACTGATGGTTCCTACCTGAATTCAGCCAGTTAGCAAACCTAACTGCCTAATCCTTTGTCTCCCAACCAAACTTAAAATCCTTGTCTCCCCAATTCTCTGGGAGGCAGATTTGAGAAATTCCTCCCATCTCCCCACTTAGCACTATGCATAATTAAACTCTTTCTGTGCTGTAAATTCTGCTGTCTCAGTGTAGTGGCTTCCTCCTGGACTTGGGCAAATGAAGCTGGCTGTGCACCAACATGCCAGTATGAAAGTCATGGTCGTGAATATTGACATTGTAATTACTTTTCAGTTGTTTCAAATGTGATGACTTTCCTACCTATATACTCTCAATAATATTCAGACTTCCTCTTTGGGGTATATTTTATACTACCTTCTATTGAGGTACACAACCATAACTTTAATGATAGCTTGTCAAACTTGCCTCTGCTGGGTGGATTACCAATACTTATTGATATACAGACAACATAGTGCTTATGCACTCTCAGTTCAAGAGAAAGACTACTGCAGGAGGTACAGTTTTGAGCCTCATGGAACTACTCCTGTTGAACTACAAGCCACTTGCATGCCTGGGGGTAGACACACTACAAGAAACCAGGCTCTTTTTGCAAATGTTGGCAATGATATGTCCACAGCACCAAGACAGTGACTCCTTTTAGGAATCATGAGTCATAGGTCGCTGCAATTACAGAACCAGAAAGAGCAGGGTTTTCCTGTTTTTGCTTAGTTTCATTTTATGGGCACCATGATTTTTTGGAATATATAGTGTGTCCACTTTGTTGTGGCTGCAGGTAAATTTACAGCTGCATTTGGGGCTCATCTCCAGCAGCTGAATAGTGTCTTATGATATCCATTATGTGTTATCAAACCTCTCTATTTATCCGATTTTCCTGATTTCACATTCCCTTTGCTACCATTTCCTCACCTTTATTTTCTCAATTTATCCCATTATATACATGCAGATAGAAAGATAGATAGAGATAAGCTGCCTCAAATCACTTTCTAGAATGATTTGCAGATGTAAATAAATCAATAATGCTTTTCATAACAACATCAACCACACTCTCTCCAATATGCTTTTTCTCATGCTTGCTGTAGAGTTTGTAATAGAATCTCTGGAAACCTGCTCAAGGCCCAGCCCATTCCATTCTTAGGCTTGTTCCAGGTAAGATACAGCCTTTGCCCCAAAGGCCCTTATACCCCAATTTAGAGGGAAAAAAAAATGTTTGCAGGTTGTCAAGACCTAGTTGACCTAAGATCGCATCAACTCAAGTCACCTACTTCACGCTACACTTGCAGGATCTATGGGTACTACAGAAGATCATATCAGGGTGCTAGAGCAGTAGAGGAAGGTTTCACAGGGAAGGCGAGACAAAATGAACCTTGTAGAGCCCCTGGGATTTCCATTCCAATGATCCTCGTTCTGTTGTCTGTTTCATTTTGTTTTTCTATACTCCCTTTCTAGTCTAAAACTCTTTGTGTTTCGAGAAGTTATAAATGATAAGAATTTCTGTACCTAGGAGCAGTGACCCATGCCAATCAGCAGAGAAAGAAAACAATCTAGGCCTGACAAACAGAGAAAATAGTTAGGCTCACTGCCTAAGGAAAAAGCCACATTTCAGACTCAGGTTCCTCTTCCTGGTTCGCCACTGCTGCTTGCTGGGTGGGGTGAGGAAGACGTTGGCTAAAGAGGGGACTATTGTCCAGGAGAGTGTTGTAGGGAAGAATGGAGGGTGACTGCAGGTAGTGAGTGTGGGGGAAAGACAAAAATTGAAGAGGGCACCAAGACTCCACATCTGAACTGCTGCCAGGGAGAAGAGCTTGGGGAGCCTTGGCCAGGATTAGGAATATGGAGAGGGGCAAAGGTTCTATGGTCATGTACTGTTGACGCTAATAGCAAGAGACACCAAATCCAGAAAGGAAAGCACATGGCCCTTTGCTCACTCTCCCTCCACGATGACAGCTGCTCTCAGCACATCTGACAGCAGCTTTGGCCAGGAATTTCCAAATAATGCAATCCATCACTTGTACACTGAGACAGGCCCCGCTGGAGAACCACTGCCCTGGAGACTGGAGCAGTCTGACCCAAGAGGCAGATGAAAACTTAGCAAGGAAAACAGCTTGCCTAGAACCACAGCCATTAATTCCTGGCTGACAGCAGGCAGTTGTCCTGAATTAGAACGCCAGTGAGAGCACAACCAACTGTGGGTATGGAGCACCTTGCAGGAGAAGTCCCAGCTCCAGGCAGAAGCAAGGCCTTGGCAACCTCAAGGCCTTGAGTGTTAATAAGGGCCAGCAGCAAACAAAAAATTAAAAGCAAAAAACCATGCAAATAACCATGCCTATATCCATGTTCTTTAGTTAAGTGCTGCCAACCGAATCAGAAAGGCATGGTGTGGCTGTGCAGGGGGTGGCTTGGTGGGAGGAACCCAAACTAAAAAGCAGTACAAGCTGGTAAAAGATCAGCACTTGCAGGGGGCTCTTCTCCTCTGTGACTGTGGGTGGGTGCTAGTTATCATCCCAGTAGAGAAAAAGTGACAGAGAGAAAGACTGCCACTGCCTCTGCCTGTCTTCCTGCCCCCTTGATGACAGCTGCTCCTCCATCCAGTTTCCCTTAACCAAGGAAGAGGCTCAGCCAGCCGTTCAGAGCAGCCAAGGCTAAAATGTCCTTACCTAGCAGGTGGAGCTCGTTCCCAAACACAGCTTTTGGAGATAACGTAGGGGCAGAACTTGCTCTGAATGCCAGATGCCACCATGGCCAGCAGGAGAGATGTAGTTATACTAGGCAGAGTTACCGTTTGATGGCCTTTCCAACCATTATTTTTAAAATATTTATTCCACATTTATTTAGTAAAGGAGGAAATGGTTTTCTACCATATAAAGTATATAGCTAATTTAAATTCAGGATATAAACTAAATTTTTACCCAGGAATCTTTTTCAGAAACATGAGAAACAGAAAAACAAAAACAAACAAAATAACCACTTCCTTTATTTCATTTCTACCTGAAAACCTTTGCCAAAACTTTTCTTGCTCTTTTGTGCTTCCCATTATTTTTCTTTTATAAATCTTCAAATCATGAAACTATTCATGATTTAAATGTATATAATAAAGTAAATCACCTATACCTAGTAAATGACACTACAGGTTTCCAGAATATCAACTAACTTTAACTGCCCCTGACTACAGAAGATTGTCAACTGGCAGGCAACTGTCACTGCCTGAATTTAAGAATTTGAACAAAAGGACATGACATGAAAACTGAAAACTAAACACAGTTGATGGAGTGTGATTGAACCAAACATTCATGTAGAGTCAGGGCTATAGTCAGTATCGTGTAAACCAAAGTTACTTGAAAATTAAATTAAAGCAATAAATTAATTGAATTAATTAAATCAATTGATTAAATCAATTAATTGAAAAATTAAATTAATTGGAAGCAGAGAAGGCATGATTGAGAGGGAGAGAGAGTCTGCAGAGAAAAACTAATGTGGAACAAATATGTAGTAAGAGCCTGAGACAGGAATTCCCAGAACCCCAAGAAAGATGGAGACAGGTCCCCATCACTGACTTATCACACCCTGTCCCAAACAGCCATCTCCTTCCCAACCACCTCGTTTAACCTGAACTAGTTGGAGTAGGCTTCAGTCACTTACAACCAGTGGACGGTTTTAAGACCAATTTAAGGTGTGTGTGTGTTTGTGCCTTGGGCAATCTTGTAAGAGGGAACTTGGAAACCGGTTCAAGGGAAGGAGTTGGCAGAGGGGCCACCTAAGTGTTTGGAACAAATCAGTCAACGTATTAAACAACACAGAGACAACATTTATTGAGCACCTAGTAAGCATCAGGTGCTGGAGAAAGGTGCAGCCCCTCTAGGCCAACAATGCCAGGAGCCCCGGCATTCCACTTAGTAACGCTCAGTGAGAGAAGGGAGGAGGGGGGGTCTGCTCCACTGGTGGTTCCAGGGCTTACAAGAAGACGTCAGGGAGTATGGCAGCAGGAGCATGCCAAGTGCCTATCAATTCATGAGTGGATTAATAAAATGTGGTATATGTGTACCATGGAGTACTACTCAGCTTTAAGAAACAACGGTGATATAGCACCTCTTGTATTTTCCTGGATACAGCTGGAACCCATTCTACTAAGTGAAGTATCTCAAGAATGGAAAAACCAGCACCACATGTACTCACCAGCAAATTGGTATTAACGGATCAACACCTAAGTGGACATATAGGAGTAACATTTATCGGGTGTCGGGAGGGTGGGAGGCGGGTGGAGGGGACGGGTATATACAACCACAGCGAGTAAGATGTGCAACGTTTGGAGGATGGACACGCTTGAAGCTCTTACTCGAGGGAGGAGGGGGGCATGGGCAATATATGTAACCTTAACACTGGTACCCCCATAATACGCTAAAATAAATATACAAAAAATAAATAAACAAATAAACATGGGGGGAAAAAAAGAAGATGTTAGGGAGTATGGCAGCAGGAGCATGCCATGGTCAAAGCCGAAGCCTTGCTGATGGATGTGCCAGGCTGAACATAACTCACGAGGATCCGGAACAGTGCCCTCAGCGATGAGAGGGGAAGGCCACTCAATTTCGGTGGGATTCTTGGTCTTCCTCTATTGGCTGTTACATCCAGATAGTAATGGAAAGGTGGAAAAATCACTCAGAAACACATAAAGCCCCAAGCTACTCTCTATTATCAAAAACACTGCAAATGGCAGATCTAAGTCCTAGTTCTTCTGGAGCACTAATTATGTCATCCTCCAGGGCATTAATGTCAACGTCTATAAGGAAGCAGACAAATGCAGTCATCAGCAAACATGTAGATTACATACATTCAGTGGGCTCAAAGGGAAAAGTGCCCTCCATGGAGTGGGGAATAAGGGAATACTGAAGTCGTAACCACCGCCTTTCGAAGGATTCAGAGATTCTTCTTCCTGGGAGCAGTAGGACTTCTACACACTCCCTTCTGGGTTCAGCAGACCAGATGTGCAGGCCTCACCATTAAGTCAAAGGAAACAAATATAACCTCACTTGGGCACTAGAAATGGGATCACTGGTATTTTGTCAAGTTCACCCTCTTACCCAAAAGACAAAACTTTGGTAGCGGCCGGGCGCGGTGGCTCACGCCTGTAATCCTAGCTCTCTGGGAGGCCGAGGCGGGCGGATTGCTCGAGGTCAGGAGTTCGAAACCAGCCTGAGCAAGAGCGAGACCCTGTCTCTACTATAAATAGAAAGAAATTAATCGGCCAACTAATATATACAAAAAATTAGCCGGGCATGGTGGCGAATGCCTGTAGTCCCAGCTACTTGGGAGGCTGAGGCAGGAGGATTGCTTGAGCCCAGGAGTTTGAGGTTGCTGTGAGCTAGGCGTGACGCCACGGCACTCACTCTAGCCTGGGCAACAAAGCGAGACTCTGTCTCAAAAAAAAAACTTTGGTAGCTGTTCAATGTGAGGAAAATAGTTGTGCTGTGTTATCAAATCCTGTGAGAGACCAAAGCTTCAGATTAATCAATAACACAATCTGACTTCTGTCTTAGTGAATTAGGCCCAAGCGCTAGAAATCTTTCTGAAAAGCAAGAGGATGCTGCTGTACCAGAACTCGGGGTGTTTCCATTGAATTTGGCCTATTACAAAAAAGGCCTTGATAACAGAAAAGGGGTTTTCTTATTCCAGATCATTGTTTTCCTCCCAGTTGAACTATACATAACTCTTAGGGCAGGCAAGGGGTGGGGAATGAGTTTGTTAAGCTTTATACATAAAAGGAGTACCTTCAGAAACAAAAAACTTCATTTTTTTTTTTTTTTTGAGACAGAGTCTTGCTTTGTTGCCCAGGCTAGAGTGAGTGCCATGACGTCAGCCTAGCTCACAGCAACCTCAAATTCCTGGGCTCAAGCAATCTTCTGCCTCAGCCTCCCAAGTATCTGGGACTACAGGCATGCACCACCATGCCCGGCTAATTTTTTCTATATATATTAGTTGGCCAATTAATTTCTTTCTATTTATAGTAGAGAAGAGGTCTCACTCTTGCTCAGGCTGGTTTCGAGCTCCTGACCTCGAGCAATCGGCCCGCCTCAGTCTTCCAGAGTGCTAGGATTACAGGCGTGAGCCACCATGCCCGACCCTAATACCTTCATTTTTAATACAGCATTTTATAAACTAAATAACTCCCCCCAACTCCAACTTTTAACAAGCAATCTGCCTTTAATATTTGAAAACTAAAATTGCTTTTTATTTTAATCGATGAAAAGCAAGCTTCAGCTTATAAATGGATTTTTCCCAGAATTCTTTATAAACCACTGAAAATGGATATTTATAATGGAAGTCCACTGGTTCTTCATAAAGCTAATTCTGGCTGGAGAATTCCCTTCAGGCAGCAGCAAGCATTGTTCTCTTCCCAGCTCCTGTATAATTAATACCAAGATACAAATATATTCCTATCTACTTCAGGGGGTACAGAAGTGGTAAGAAAAAGAGAAGGGGAGATGATACTAGTGTCAAATGAATTCTCTAATACATTTCACCACTAGAGGGAAAGATAAATTAAATGTGCAATAAAAATTTAATAGCGAACAGTGATTGCACTATAGGAACCCTGATAGAAATAAGCATAATGGTATAATAAATTTTCTTGTGTGAGAAATGATTATTTGGAGCTTTAAGCTTTGACAATTCTTGTAAATCTTATCCGTTTGTTAGCAATTAATAATATTAAATTGCTTCACATCTCCCTAGATAAACATCAGCAATCTTTCAAATCATTGTTGAAGAAATGCAAAGCCTAGAGAGCCCACTACAGAATTTTCTAAATTTTCTTAGATGTTAAATAGCACTGTTCCAAGGAGAAATAAAAGCAATTTAATCTTCACTGCTGATATAAATACACCAACAGATATTTGTTAAACCCCACTTTGTGCTTAGCAGAGATAGCTGGCTGTCCATCAAAACCCGTTTTTGTCTTCTAGAGTCTAGACCTGTGCCTGGGAAGTGCCTATCCAAGACTGCATCCCCACTGTCCCCGTGCCTCCAGTGTGCCCATACGATTCATCTCTCCAACAACACTAACTGGAAATGATGTTTGCATTTGTTAGCCAAGTTTGAAGAATAGGACAACTTGGCTCCAGTAGGCTCTCTCAGCTTCTGCAAGCTTGAAGTAAGAAACAACAAAATCCTGGGATAGGAAGGACCACACATTGAAAGGAGCTGGTGCTGATTCTACATACGGAGAAAAGCTGCTCATGGAACGGGAACAGCTATGACAGCTTTGGTTAAATGACTATAGCCTTCTATTACATTTAAACCGTTATGAATCTGCGGGTCTGTTTGTCACAGCATGTTTGCCCAGCCTGACGAATAGAAGAACATTCTTACAGACTTTGTGAGACACATAAAGAAGTGAAAGACATTGGACTTCTCACAAAAAATAACTTTACTCTTGTTAAAGAAGCAAAGTAAAGGTGCAACAAAAGTAAAAGAACACAAGAATCTGCAACAATGTTTGAAAAGATGCCATAGGACAGAACAAGGGTAAATTGACAAATAATTGGCATTGACACAAAATGCTAGGAGTTCGAAGGTAAAACCTAAATATTTATTAGGAAAATATCTCTGGAAAAAATGGTGAGTTCTGTTGATGAGAACTTCAAGACATGCTACTGATAACAATAAAATCATTTATAATGAATTTTTCTTTTCTGGGAAATTCTTCACTTGGACAAATAAACCTAAAGCTCCTGGTATCCCCAGTCCTTTTAGATGTGTTCCAGAATCTCTGATTTGCCTGCCGTAGTAAGCTTGCCTGCTCTTGCCATGCCTACCTGTGACCTGACTAGACCACTTATGCTCTTTTTGTTGTTGTTTCCTTAAAATCACACCTTATGATCGATCTTTTCCCTTTTAGGGTAAAACTATTTCTATTTTACTGATTCTATTTTATTCAGGAGGTAAGTTTATAAATTCTAGCTAAAAAGAGATTCGGTTCAAATTCCAGGCCAAATTAGAAGAATTCCAGAAAGAAGCACGATGTATTACCATTATTTTCAAAGCTGTTTATTGATTGTTACAATCTGTCGGACATGGGGATACAATGACGAGCATTGCAACATGGCCCGTGCCCTCTTGGGGACAAGGCTCCCCACGAGGTATGATGTCATATCATACCCAGAAAGAACTGGATGTATTAACCCTGTAAGCCTGGAGATGGTGATGGCAACAAGATAACTCTCCTTGCAGATTTAAAGGTGTTTCCTGTGGAATAGGGGTCAGACTTATTTCTCATGGCTTCTGTCCATGAGGCGTTCAGAAAGCATATTTTGAATGAATAAGTGAATGCCATCCTGATCCAAAGAACTTGACTCAATTTCCAAACCCTTCTCTTTCACAGCAGGAAGGAATGGTGATTAACTCTGTCGCCTACTTGCTCTGAGCCTCTGGGGAAAAAAAATCACTTAACTTCCCTGAGAACCGAGACCACTGGGTGAAAGCGATAGGAAGATGGATTTGGGCTCCATATAAAAAAGCAATTTCCAAAGGTCAGAGTGCTCAAAGCACGTGGTCTTACTTTCTAAAGGGAATCACAGGTTTTCAAGCATAGTGGACTAACTGACAGAGATGTTTTGTGGGAGACATTGGAGATCCTCAGACAACGGCTCAGGATGCTCTGAGCTTTTCAGTGGAAACGTGGGGGTGATTGAGAATAAGCAGAACAAAGATTCTGGGGCACCTGGAAGACAGAATAGGGGAAATAGCTAGACAGGGCACCAAGACCCCATCAATAGTCTACAGAGTGGAACTAGACTCCTAGACAGAACTGATGTTCTTAATTAGAGGGGAGGAACCTCACTGGAGGCTTTATCCTGTCCAGTGGACCACCCAGGGAGACAGTGCTTGGGCTCATATGGATACTGGGAACTCACCCCTGAGCCCTTTGTCCAAGGCCTGTTTGGCCATGAAAAGCCAGAGGGGAAAACCAAGGCTCATGGCAGTCCTGGTTGAACCACTTGACCCTGAGCTGTGAGTTGGAGTTAATGCTGGACCTATCAGACAGAGTGAGCAAGGAGTAAAGGGTCTTTTCCAATGCTCACCAGCTCTAGGACTTTGGAAAGGTTATTCTGACCTTCAGACTTGTCAGACAAATGAGAATCTTAACACGGAGCTGGATGGGTGAGTGAGGGAGAATGAAACATAGGAACTGGTTCTGAGCATGCGGCTTGCTTCCTGATGGGTGCTAAGTGCTTAATCAATGTATTTTTCCTTATTTTTTCCCTTCTAGCCTTGAAATTATATAACTCTTTCCCCATGACGAGTTTCAAAATCTTTTATTTTTGTTTCCTACAGGGAGACTCTAATTCATCATCTGAAGAAATCAAATGGTGTTTATGGTTCCATGGAACTGGAATGTGTCATGTAAACCAAGATGAAAGCAAAGCCAGGCCTTTCTGTTGTCTCCTTCCAGATCCCAGCCACCCAGTTTGGCCATTCTATAAGCCCATCTAATTTTTTCTACCTGCCTGCTAGTGTTACCCTAAATTAAGATGTAATTGCATTCTGGAAGCTCATTGGCATTTGCAGGGTCTTCTCTAAACTGCATCTAAATCACCTGGAGTCAATGCAGCATCCTAGCAGGGACAAACATGTATTTTTACATTTAATTCAGAGTATGGCAGAAAACCCGAAGCTGCCATGTGTTCCTCCCTTCATCCAGAAAATTTCTCATTCCACAAGCATAATTCCCTTCTGACCAGTAGTCTCCAGGCTTGCATCGAATAAAAATGTGGCGGCATTATAATAATCAAAGCAGAACCAAATCTGCCCTTCAATCTTCAAGCTCCTTTCAAACCAAACAAAATATGGCTGTGTGCACATCTCTCCCACACAAGGCATTCCCACGGGAGCGGGGCTAAGAGGTCCTAATGCATTTTCAGCTTACAAAGCAACTTTCCCTATATTTAGATCAGTCAATTTATATCTGAGTCCAAAAATTCAAGAGAACCTGACATGTTTCCTCCCTAGCACAATTATGTTTTTCAAATAATTTTTTTTCTCAAAAATTCTTATCCATCTCACAGAAATAGACTCTCCAGTTGGAATATTCCCAGCCATGTAAATGTTTCTTTATTTTCATACTTTCGAACTGTCTAATTCACTTTGTCAGTGCCTAGTTTTTCTCTTTAAAGGGTCTGTTTACAATGCATGAAACAAAATCAAGTAATCATGTTGTCATCCAATATTAGAAAAATGATCCTTAATACTTATAATAACCATTTCAGGCCACTTAAAAATAGTGCCTTATAATCTGCCCAATACTATTAGATCTGAGTTGTTTATGTTTATATATTTTATTTTATAATAATTCCCTGATATCTGGGTAGATCATTTGTCCTTAGTATACTTTAATATGCATTAGGTTTTGGTTTTTTGTTTCCCTTGTAGATAGATAGTCAAATAAGGAGGGCAGAGGTAGGCCCAAGAAACATCAAAAGACTTGGAAAATGCCCTCAAACACAGAACATCAGAGGGAAATAGGGTACTTGAGAACAAGGTTGAGGAAGAGAGGATAATTACATAAAAATAACGTTTTATTTTCCCATGTTGGTGGTGAGAAGTGACTCAAGTGCTAAGTGCCACAGAGAGATTTTTACAAAGTGAATACAATGATATTTCTGCCTGCAGGCACCTCGGGGCCTTGCCTTGTATTTATATAGACTTGCAGAAACAGACAGAGGTGACTTGTCCAAACCACCATCTTCATTGCTATTCATTTTTCTTATTACTCTCTCCCTTTTATTGTAGCTTGTATTTTGCCTTATATGACTTGATGAATGTGGGTGCATGGTTGTCACAACAAGGCGGTGGGACATGACTGATGGAAATACACCAACAGCCCAAGTTAAAGGATGCAAAAGTCATTTACGAACTGAGATATAAAAACTTATGGAGATAGTTACATTGACAGCAGCAACGCATCATGCTCCCAGGGGGAGGTGCCATCTCCCCAGGTCTACGAGTCTGGCCTGGAGGTGCAGGTGCTGTACCATAGATGGCATCAACATTTCACCAAGTGCAAGGACCTTGGTCTTGCCTTTCACATGGTGTTGCTGTGTTTGTGTGGGAAGGGAATCTACCATACTCTCCTGTCCCCTCCTCATATGCCTGATCTGGAGATCCTTGCTCAGTCTGTCTGTTCTGTCTTATAACAGAAACTGCTATAAAACCACCCCAGTATTTAGGAAAATCTAAAACCTTTTCCAAACACATACCGTCGCATCCCTTAAGGAGTCCATGGATCAGGCCTGTTTTAGGCCCATTCCTCCAGAGGACATGGTTTACATGTTTACTCTAAATGGCTGAAGTTGGGATTTCCAGTCCAGGCTAGTCTGGAAATGGTAGCTTCTGGGGAAGGTTCCATTTGAAGATATTACTAGAAGTTTCGTCCAATCTTCCGTTTGATTGCTTTTATGCCTTAACCAATTTCTAATGCCCCAGCTAAGCTAAGCAAGCCAGCAAGTAGAGACCTAAAAACAGATCTACTTTCAGCCAATATAAAGGCTGCAGTAACGGTGAAAGTGAGTAAGAGGACCCTGGACCGGGGCTTCTACTCTGCTCACACACAAAGACCTTTATTTAAAATTTAAAAGACACTCTGTACCCTGATAGTGGAGACAATACATAATTAAAACACTACTCTGAATTCAGAAGTGCTTTTAAATGAATCTATTGGGCTAAAGAGCATTCCTATGCATATTGGTAAATACCATATGAGCGACTCATGTCATTTATTTAACCTATAATAATACCTATTGCACATATGTATTTCTGGGGTCTGTGGCTAAAGTTTAAGAATCATTCCACTTGACTAAAAGTTCAAAGATTGAACCCAGATTCCAGTCCTGGTACCCATGCTAGTCAATGTAACTAACTGTCTCCCTAAGTTTTCAGTAGCTTCACATCTCTGGAGTGACTTTCCTTTCCTCATCTATAAAATAAGGCAATTGGACTAGGTTAACATTTCTCCAGGTGTTTTTTTTTGTTTTTTTTTTTTTCCTAAAATTTCATCCCTGGCCCACCTGAGGTACTTCTTGAAAAGTGAACTTTTGTGTACTCATCCCAGACTTAGAGTCAGAACTTCCAGGAAAGGGATCCAGAATGCTTCTCTTGTAGCAGATTCCCCTAGGGACACTAAAACATACTAATGTTTGAGACCACTTGTTCCAGGTAGTTTCTGAGGTTTCTTTCTTGTTTGACATTACATGGGGGCAGGACAGAGCAACCATGTCTACCAATCTCACTTGACTATATAAACAAGGTTAATTCTAGCAATTTGGCCCTAGTGTGTTAGGTTGCCTTCACGGTGCTTTATATCAGGGCAATTAGCCATGAAAGCATGGAGGTATCATGACATTGTGGAAGGAACTCAGGATTTTGAACCAAGATGATGTGGGTTCAAATCTTGCCTCATTTATGCCCTGATGCTCTTCCTTCCTAATTCCCTGAGCCTCCATTTCCTCATCTGTTAAGTGTGTGCAATGAGAACACCACCTGTATCTTAGGCAATATGATTGCAACATTTCTGTAAGAAAGAGCTTTGGAGAGGCAATCTGGTAGACAGTGTAGGGTGGGGAGTGGGATAGAGGATTGATCTTGAAACTTCATTTGCCTAAGAAGGTCCATGTGAGGTAGCCTTGGCAAAGGTGGGAGGATCAGGACTGATGAAGATCTGCTCCCACTGCTCACATGATTATTATGAAGATTGATAACAAAAATATGGATTTCTATAGAGCAGAGTTTCTGCCACATTAAAAAAGATCAATGAATAACAGCTCTTATTAAGTAGAACCATATGAAACTGCTAATATTCAACTCCTTTTGACTGTCAAAAATGGCAATTCCAAATGGTTTCAACGTAATATAATTTAATTTTGAAATCCCAGTATGACACAATCAGTCCATTTTCCCCAAATTATTCAAGTCTTTTTCAAATAAGAAAAAGTGAAAGAGGTATTACTGAATAGAAAATGACTCTTTTTTTGCCTTTATAATGATTTTTTTTTCTTTTAATGAAAATTCAAAGGCTTCACCTCAAGTCACACTATGATCATTTTTCTAAGTAATGATATGGTAAGAAGAGAGGCAGCAGGTGGGAGTTTTGATAGAAAACACCCAGGAGGAAGTGAGATGAGGGGTTTTTGTGCCTTGTTCTCACTATTACTGTAACAGGCTGTCCTTCTTATAGAGCACACCCTGTTTCAGTGCTTTAATGATGACCTGAAACTCCTAATCAGGTGTTAATGTGGCTCATCAAGTCCACTGGGTGCTTAAAAAGTCACAGACTCTCTGCCTGCTGGTAATGTATGGCTCTGCATGCCCTTCCCTTAGAGGCCATCTTATAAACAAGAACTAGTCAGATGGGGTGTAAAATAATTAATGGTCTTAACTGAGCTATTAATACTATGTTACTAACAGGATGAGGGATCAATCTCATTTAATTTGCTAATTTCGTATTCATATTTTATCTGATAGCTAAAGTGAAGAATAAATCATGTTGACTCTCCTATGTTTATAGTTCATGTTTTTAAATCTCGTGGGTGTGTATGTCTTGATTAAAATTTATTTTCTGTAAGTTCTCGTAGACTATCTGGAGAGCATGCTAAATGAGAGACGGGAACGATAAGGTTTCCCAAGCCATAACTACTCACGTGCAACCTCTCAGCCAGCAACATAACATTTGTCACTACCTGAATCCAAATACTCAAGATGTCACGTAAAAATAGGAGAATCAAGACAGGGAAATGTAAGCCTAAATATTTTAGTAGAAGCCCAGAATTGCAAAGAATCCAGGACTGTCCAAATGCATCCACGACTACTATTGGTCCATGCTACTCATCAGTTCGAGCATTTTATCTCTCAGGCAACAGGAGAAAGCACACAACAAAAGTTTATTTCAAAAGTAGATTTGGTGAGGATTTTTGTGTGCCTTTCATCTTTGTTTTCTTGATATTGTTGTTTAATTGAAAGAAGATGAGTGGAAATCTTTTTCTGAATCTTTCCCCACATTTCTCACTGACTATCTGTCTGAGTCAGTCCTTGGCACCCCTAGGCAGCTCTGCTTCTGTGTCTCTCCATGTGCAGTGTAAGGGAAGAGAGAATGTTCAACTGAGAACTAAAAATAGTGGACTTGGGACAGTAGTGACGGAAGCTCTAAAACTGCCTTTGATCTGATCCAGTTTGACATATCCGAGCATCATGGTGTCATGAAGAAAACTCTACGGGAAGACAGTGGGAGAGAAACAAACAAACACTCAGTTCTAATCCTGGTTCAGCTCCTGACATGAGATCAGGAAATTGAGGAAAAGCAAACCATAGAAAAGAAGTCAGAGAGGCACACTGCAGCCAGGCTGAGTCTGAGCAACAACTATATAGGCAATGAGGTGGAAATCCTGGCACATTCAAAGATATGAGAAGAAGACATGTTGGGATGGTCTCCTGGAGAACATGGGGTTTGGGATTGTCATTGCTGAAACAGCAGGATTCAGGAGACTGGAACAGAGATCACCAAGATATAACAACCCGAGGACCAAATCCATTTGTTTGCATGGGGTCTATGCTGCTTTCATGCAACAGAAGAATGAAATCGAAGAATCAAGTAGTTGCAATAAAGACCATGTGTCCCACAGTACTGAAAGTATTTTCTATCATCAGACCCTTTACAGAAAAAGTTTGCCTATCCCTGGAATAGAATAATTTGAGAGGAAGGTCAGAATATCAGAACAAAGGCAGGAAATTGGGAATGAACATAATACATTAGAGGCAAAGAAGAAGGCAATCTGCCCTGAACAGAAACCCATAGAAGTAAGGCGGGGGAGAGTACACATTATAAAGTCCACATTATAAAGAGCCTTGATGCTGGGCACAGTGACTCAGAGCTGTAATCCTAGGACTTTGGGAGCCAAGGCAGGAGGATCATTTGAGGCCAGAAGTTAGAGACCAGCCTGAGTAACATAGCAAGATCCTGTCTCTACAAAAAAATGGAAAAAAATAGCCAGGCATACTGGTGCACACCTGTAGTCCCATCTACTTTGGAAGCTGAGATATGTGGCAAGAGAATAGCTTGAGCCCAGGAGTTGGAGGTTGCAGGGTTGCAGTGAGCTATGATGACTCCACTGCACTCCGGCCTGGGCAACAGCGCAAGACCCTGTCTCAAAAAAAAAAAAAAAGTCTTGATTATCAGATCAAAGAATTTTCACTTCTTTCTGTAGGTCATCAAAAAGAGCCATTTGAAGTGTTTTTCACTAGTAAGTATGAAGGTGGTATTTTAATTTGGCAACCATATATGAGATGAGTAAACAGAACACCACCAGAAAAATGCCCTTCAGGATGGATAACAGAGAAGACTGGAAATGGACCGACTCAGATACAGACCTAGGATTCCCTTACACTGCAGGCCAATTCAAATATTGCTGATTCTTCCTAAAAGCGAATCATTTATCAATCCAGATTTTAAAGTGAACCATGTAGAGTTTCTTGGTCTGAGCATTTTTCTTTGTCTACCTTGTTTTCCCTAATTTTCCCCCTTAACTTACAGAGCACAGCGTGGCCAGCGGGGATCAATGCTTACAGCTGGAGATGGAGACATCTGTTGTTGAGCTGGATTCGCTGCTGGGGAACCAGCCTGTAAGTTAATAATGGGATGCTATCATCGAGTAATAACTGTTACTTTCCTCCTAATGTCCCTGAAGCATTATTAAATGTGGCACTTACGGCCCCTTATATGCAATTTACCTCTGTAAAAGGTCATCTGCAAATACAGTACTTAAAAATATGCCACAAGGAGCTGTGAGATTCTATGCTGAGCCATTTGTTACCAGCATAAGGCTTACACCGAACAAGTCCCATTTCAAATGCAGCCAGTGCCTCTTAAAAATGGCACTGGAGTCTTCTTTGGTGCATCTTCCCAGCAGAAAACATCCTGCCTCTGTCAGTATTCTGAATGTTGTGAGCTCTGCCTTGGCTCAGGAGTGCTAACAAATGCAAGGCTGAAGCAGGCAAAGCTCACCTCCAATGCTCTTCGCCACCCCTGAATGATATCAAAGATCTTCATGCTTCCTTCAGTCTCTCCAAGAGCCCCTCCGTGACCACACTTTAGGGAGGCCACACTTGTGCCTTCCCCAATTCCTGCTTTATCCCAAAAGCAACCTGATCCAAATTAAGATGGAGGATTAAAAACACAAATCTTATTTTACATCCTCTATACAGTCAGCTCCAACTTCTCCAACAAAATACCATACACTGAGTGGCTTAAACAACAGACATTTATCTCTCATAGTTCTGGAAGGACTGTATGGCTGGGAAGTCCAAGATCGAGGAGCTAGAGATTCGGTTCCTAGTGAGCTTCCTGGCTTAGAGACAATAGTCTGCTCATTGTGTGTTCACATGGTAGAGAGAGAGCCCTTGTCGCTCTTCCTCTTTTTATAAAGACACTAATCTCATCATGAGAGCACCATCCTAATGACCTAATTACATCCTAATAAACCTAATTACCTCCCAAAACCCCACCTCAAACTGCCATCACAGTGGTGGTTGGGGCTTCACTATATGCATGTTTTGGGGGGAGGGCAAAAATCTTCATGCATGACACCTTCCTTAAACCTCTCTAAATTCAAAACAAAGGAATAAAAAGATATGAAACCACAAAGACAGTGAGAATAGGAAAAGTAGCAAGAGCAAAAATATTTTGGAATTTGGAAAGAAAATTGATGAAAGACAACAAAGCCATAAGTCTACAGTAAAGAAAGTGGGGAATCAATCTAATTCATACCAGATAATCCTCAAGAATCCCACGAACTGGCAGTACCAGTTATCTACGGAATTGGGAGTGAAGGGGAAAGCACTTAAAATGAGGAAGATTTGCTAAAATTGGTTCAAAAAGCAATCATATCTCTGAAGTCTCCTCCCCAACTCCATGTCATTCAGTCATGGTTCCCCACAAACCAAGTAGAAATTTGGAGATTGTTTTCTTCCTATGAAGAGGATAAAAGAGGTGTGATGGTTAATTTTGAAGCACATTGCCTTCTAAGAAAGAAAATTCAGAGAAGAAATTAGAACTTTTAGAAATTAAAATCATGGTAGCAGAAAACAAAGCTTTAAGGAAGGGTAAAATGTAAACTTGAAGAAATTTCCAGAAAATGGAGCACAAAAAAAAAATAATAATAAGAGAGAGAGAGATGAAACTAAAAAACAAAAAATAAGAAAACTGAAGGTCCAATCTAGAAAAGAAAATTTATATTATAGCAATTCCTGGGAGAGAAAAGAGAGAAAATGGACAAAGAGGAATCATGAATAAACTAGTTCAAGACATTTTCCCAAACTAAAGGATAGTTTCCGGACTGAAAAGTCTCACAAGAGCCCAACAAAACAAATAATAACCAAGACATAATATTATGGACATTTGGCTTGTAGGAGACTTAAGAAGACTCTAGAAGATCTTAAGTACTTCAAGAGAGAAGGAAAAAGTCTTCATATTTCTCATAAACAACATTGGAAGCCATATCAATTGCCTTCAAAATTATGAAAAAAAGAAAAAACTCTCTCTCATAGAAATCAATACCCAGCTAAACCACCAGTCAAGAACAAAAATAGAGTGAAAATATTTTCTAACTGATCATATCTCAAGCTATTTATTTCTGATATGCTTCTTTCTCAGAAACCTACTGGAAGATACTTTTCCCAAAATGAGGAAGCAAACTAAGAAAGAATACATAATGGGACGTAACAGGAGACACAACACAAAGAAGAAGCAAAGGGAATTTCCAAGATGGTGAAGAGAGAATGCAGGTAACATCTGTGTCCCAAGTACACAGAACAACCAACCCAACTGAAGCAAGTTCAGAAATGAGTGGCCAGGGGCAGTGCAGAGCCCTGTATCTGCAGCCAGCTTTTCCTCCAGAGTGAAGTGCTAGGCATGCTAAAATTAAAGGCATGATCATTGCATTGGTGACATCCATCATGATGACAGTGAATGGCTAAGACTCAATGAAAAGACAATAAAGGATTATGCTCCTAACAAAAACATTCACACCAAAGCCTGATGTCTCTGTTTCTTTCAGTGTCCTAGCAAGAGCTATTAATATATCCTTCCTGTAAACTATAATGCAGATGAAAAGTCATGTCCATCCAAATTAAAGGAATTCTCCTATGTACATACTTGCATATATATGCACAGAATTTTCCCTGAAAGATTCCTTATAAGCTGGTAGCAATATTTGAGGAACTGGATGGCTAGGTGAGGAAAGATTAACTGAAAACTTAATTATCACAATTTACCCTTTTGATCCTTTTAAAAATTATAACATGTTCTTTTATTACCCTCTGAAGAATAAAATAATATACATATTTCCTACAAATTATTATAAATACACAAACTTTGGCTCCAGCAATTTTACTTTTAGGGATTTATCCAACAAATATTCCTAAACATGTGCAAAATGGCATGGATACATTATTCATTGAAACATTGCTTGTATTAATAAGACCAAAAGACTGGCAACAATAAAAATAACCATCCATAGAGACAGAGTGAAACAAAGGAAAACGTATAAAAAAAAATGAGACCAGACATTAGTAGCCTCAATAAATGTGAACAAATTAAACAACACTGTCCAACAAATACATGACAAGATGCTCAATGGCACTACTAATTGGGGAAATACAAAGTATCAAGAGATACATTCTTATATGCATCAGATTGGCAGAGTCTAATAATATGTGTTAGTTATGATATAAGGAAACAGAAACTCCCATATAAACTCTAATTTTACTAGAAGTTGCCAATATTTTGTTGTGAGAATCTATATATCCCCATGTTTCCAGCCAGGGCATTTCCTTCTATTCAACATAGGATGTCAGAAATGTCCAATCACCATCCAGAAAACTCTGGCATCCATCATGCCAAGAAGCCCCCTGGGAATGTGAGGAGCCACCGTCACTCCTCGTGTCCTGTGGCTCCCCTGAGGCTTGTCCTGACACTGCGCTGTGTGTACAGCCGCACCACGAGCCCTGCCCAACTGCCTGCTCTTTTTGCCACTCTCCTGCTGTTGGAAATTTTAGTTTCTCCTCATCTTTTTGATTAGTGACATCCCCTGCCTTTTGTCCATGAAGGTTATGGCTTTTTATCTGTCCACCTTCAGAGCCCTTGCTCTGCTGTGACATTTCTGACAGCACTTCCTGCTTGTTGCTCACATACGAAAGCGGCATGATGATGGGGGGAACTTGCGATCTAGATCCCTCATACGAGCAATTTACAGCAGGGTCCACGCTCCTGTGAGAATCTGGTGTCCCTGCTGATCTGACAGGAGGCGGATCCTATGCAGTGATGTGAGCGACGGGGAGCGGCTGTAAATAGAGATGAAACTTCCCTGGCTCCCTGGCCGCTCACCTCCTGCCAGTTCCTAACAGGCCACGAACCAGTACCAGTCCCTGGCCTCGGGATTGGGGACCACAGGCCTACATGACTTGGACCCTGCCCCACCCTTGTCACCTCTCTGATCTTTCTCCTACTGTTCTTTTCACCCTAGATCTACCCAGTTCCTCTCATGTTCCTTCCTCAGGGCCTTTGCACTTGCTGCTTCCCCTGCCAGGAATGCCTTTGCCCCAGCAGCTCCCACCCTTACTTTAAGGGCGACTATCAATAGCATCCACTCAACCACAGGTAGCTGCGACTCCCCATCAGAGCCTTCCCTCTCCTTCTTCCCTCTTCCCTGCACTTATCTCCATTTGGTAGGTTAACTTTTTATTTATTTATTTGTGTACTCTCTGTCTTTCGCACTACAAAGTAAATTCCACAGGATGGGGACTTGCACTTTCTGTGCCTAAACCATTTCCTGGCACATTGTACATGTTCCAGTAATATTTACTGAATGAAATAAATTGAAACAAATTAATAAAGCTCAGGAAAAGTTGAGTTACTCAGAGTTAACCAGATATTTTAAAATTGCAGGAAGAAGGGCCTTTAGTATTCCTGTGAGGATTTTCTTTTTTTTTTTTTTTTTTTTTTTGAGACAGAGTCTCACTTTTTTGTCCAGGCTAGAGTGAGTGCCGTGGTGTCAGCCTAGCTCACAGCAACCTCAAACTCCTGGGCTCGAGCGATCCTTCTGCCTCAGCCTCCCGAGTAGCTGGGACTACAGGCATGAGCCACCATGCCCGGCTAATTTTTTATATACATATCAGTTGGCCAATTAATTTCTTTCTATTTATAGTAGAGACGGGGTCTCGCTCTTGCTCAGGCTGGTTTCGAACTCCTGACCTTGAGCAATCCGCCCGCCTTGGCCTCCCAAGAGCTAGGATTACAGGCGTGAGCCACCGCGCCCGGCCCCTGTGAGGATTTTCAATCACCAAAGAATAGAATCTCGCACGCACAATTTCCCCAACTCACGGGAATATATAACCCTCTTTCCATGGACCAGGTGTCGGGGATTTTTGCTCACCCTTTGGGAAATGCCCCTTGAATCTTTCAGGCACTTATGCTTAACTGGAGATGGAATTGTGACAGCAGGTGTGTGTGAGAAGGGAAAGGAAGACACTAGAACCCAGTGCGTCTGAAGCGAGTGGCAGAGACGGCCATTTCACCCATGCATCCATCTGTTTGTTCAGCAAATATTGGTTGAGTGCATCCGATGGGCCACAAACCTTCCAGGCACAGGGGATGCGGTAGAAATCAAGAGCAGCAGGGGTCCGAGCTCTCAAGGCGCTGTGTCCTCTACTGACCTCTCTGGCTTTGCTGCCTGCTTTTAATCCTACACAATTCAGAGGAAGAGTGTTCCAAGCCTCTCCTTTTAAGACTTTCTTTTCTGATTAGAAAGATATAGGAATGTAATTAACCCTGGGCTGGGGGTGCCACACACACATTTGTGAGCCAAAAAGAAGTATGGATTTCCCACCTGCCCTGATTTAATCCCTTCAGGATCTGCCCTAGAATCGACATCCCGCCATCCAGAGGTGTGAGTGAGTGAACACAGACGGCCACCGTTGACAGAGTCGCGCTCTTTCATCACATGTTCTTTTGGAGCAAGGGAGATGGCCCTAGCGCTCAAGAGAGGGGGCTGCTTCATCATCCCATGTAGCCAATAAAAAGAAATGAATCATTAATTTTGTTTCAGAAAAAATAGGGTCCTCGCTTCCTGATAAACCGAACAAGGCAACAACATATTGTTCAGTGAGTTACGGTGGCTGAAACCTCACTCTGGAAATTGCTTGTCATGGCAACAGGCGAGCGTCACCCCTGAAGCCAGCAGCCCGGAGCAGACAGATTGTTTCAATTATCTAATTTTCACAATGAATGAACTCCGCTTATAGGAAATCCATAGGTGGTTGGCAGTAGCAAATGGCGGCTGTGACACATTCAGAGCCGGTAGACTTATATCCACTCTCAAAATATAGAACAGGAGTGTAATTTTCTGTAAATATTCACAGAATTAAAAGAGGGAAGAGCCAGAGGAAAAGAAGAACTCACAAAACCTCCATTTTGGCCTTAACTCCTGGGATGCGCCCATTTTCTTTCCAAATTGCCCTCTCTCTGTCTGTCTGGTTCAGGGAATGCTACAGGCAGGCATGTGCCCTTTTGTGCTCCAGTTGTCTAACTGCTTCTCCCTCCTCTCTGTGTCTCTCATAGTGCCTTGGAAGTTGCACACACGTGGCCAGAAAATGCCTACCTTGGCCTCATGAACTCCGTAGCCTCAATGGAAACTGCTATTTTGCAAAGTAAATTTCACACTAAGTGGACAGTAAAGTCATGTACGAAGCTTTCTGTTAAAGCAAAAATTCAATTGCCCTACATTTGAATAATCTCTCTTCTCTGTGTCTTCTCCCGACATGTTTAGGTCAGTTGTCTAGAGCATTTCCAGGGAGGCCAAAGGGATAACGTCAGCTTTTTGCCCTGCCCGGCTAGCTGTGCTTGGTTTAGATGAGACCAGGAAAGAGGTAGGCCTTGTGATTGGTGCATTTTCATCTTCCAACTCCCCGACCCCCGGGGACCTGTGACTCACAAGCATAGTCCTTCTCTGTGCCTTCCCACTTTCCTCCCAAATAGGGCTGGTGTGGCTGGAGTTTTACCTCCTTCATCCTGTTCCAGTCACTGTCCCCTATTCTCACCAACTCCTATGTGTTCTGTTTGTGATTTTTTAGGGAGGCTATTTTTAATCAGAATGACTACCAAGAGACTTGACTTTTCCCAAAATAATAGACATTTATGGCAGATTTTAGGCACCAAGAGAGTTGTGTGTTGTGTTATTGTTGGATATTTTTAATTTTTTTGTAACTAGTGAGGGTGATGTGCAAAGCTTTGGCTTTTCAGCACTGATACAGTCACACTATGTGCAACCGACCTCTCCAACCAAATCTGCTTCTTAGTATGACCCTGAGGAAGATTGCCACCCAGACCACATTTTATACTTTCACTGCATTCTCAATGCCTTCAGAGCTTGACTATAGTGAAAAAATGTCATTCCCGGCCCTGATCGTCTTCCCTAATAATCACATCTCTTTTTCCATGTAAATTTCAAAAAAAAAAAAAAAAGAAGAAGAAGAAGAGTTTGATCTCAGTATAATCTCTTTTTGTGTGGTGTTGACATTGATTGAGTTGGTTCGTTTTCAAAGTAAGGCTTACCGAATCCCCAAAATGAACAGAGACTTAGGCACTCAGTCACATATCACTTCAATATACTTGTTTGGCAAAGCTCAGTTTACAAAGCAAAACTCAGAAATAATTTCCTTTTTAATAAACTGGAAGAACACTGAAGGAGACATTCGGTTTTCCAAAGTCTTCTGCTGGCTGGTGTACACTGTATGCATCTTCAAAAATTCTTGAGCTGTAGTTTTCACCAAAGCCCCTGCCACAGGTAGGAGAAGCTATACTCATCAGTGTATCGAGTTCTGGCCTTCTGAGAATTTCTGATCAGACTCCTCTTTTCAATCTTTATTCAAAGAGCACATGTCTTCAGTGTAATAGTTTAAACTCTAATGACCAAACCAGTAAATGTTCATTTTGTAAATTGGCAAAAAAGAAGGCAGAAACAGACTCAACCTTTCACTGGTATTTTGTTTACAGTAATAGAAAATGCCATCAGATGAACCAGAGAGATTTTTTTTTCTCTCAAATGGGTAACGTTTATTAATGAGGGGCTGAGGATTGTTTTTGTTTTTAGCAAAAGCCTATTGAAGTAGCATTTTTCAATGTTCTGTATCATTGTCGTTTATTTTATGATGCATTCAGATGTTGATGAATTCTTTTCCACAAAATCAGTATATTTGGTGGTGTAGGTATTAAACATTCTATAGTATTTATAAGGTAATTCAGGAATAAATATAGTTGGGCTCCTCTAGAGATGCAGCATTGAGTGAGTAGTGTGGGAGCTCAAGGATAAGGTAATTTTAAGTTTTGACAAATCTCACTTCTGGATATTTATTCAAAAGATCTATCATTGTGGATGCGGAGAGAGAGGAACACTCCTACACTGCTGGTGGGACTGCTAACTAGTTCAACCTCTGTGGAAAGCAATATGGAGATACCTTAAAGTGATACAAGTGAATCTACCATTTGATCCAGCAATCCCATTGCTGGGCATCTACCCAAAAGATCCAATGACACTCTACAAAAAAGACACCTGCACTCGAATGTTTATAGCAGCACAATTCATAATTGCAAGGCTGTGGAAATAGCCCAAGTGCCCATCAATCCAAGAATGGATTAATAAAATGTGGTATATGTATACCATGGAGTACTATTCAGCTCTAAGAAACAATGGTGATATAGCACATCTTATATTTTCCTGGTTAGAGCTGGAATCCATACTATCAAGTGAAGTATCCCAAGAATGGAAAAACAAGCACCACATATACTCACCAGCAAACTGGTATTAACTGAGCAGTTAACTGGTATTAACTGGACACATAGGTACTACAGTAATAGGGTATTGGGCACGTGGGAGGGGGAGGGGGCGGGTATATACATACATCATGAGTGAGATGTGCACCATCTGGGGGATGGTCATGCTGGAAACTCAGACTTTTGGGGGGAGGGGGGAATGGGCATTTATTGAAACCTTAAATCTGTACCCCCATAATATGCCAAAATAAAAAATAAAGATCTGAAATCAAGATCTCAAAGAGATATTAGCACTCCAGTGTTCATTGTAGGATTATTCACAATATACAAGATGGGGAAACAGCCTAAATGTTCATCAGTGGATGAATGGATAAAGAGAATTTTGTATATACACACAATGGACTATTATGCAGTCTTAAAAAAAAATAAGGAAATCCTGCCATATGCTACAACATGGATAAAGTTTGAGGATATTATTCTAAGTAAAATAAACGAGTCACAGAAACACAAATACTGCATGATTTCATTTACATGAAGTATCTAAAATAGTCAAATTCATAGAATTCAAGAGTGGAATGTTGGTTACCAGACATTGGGAAGAGGAGGAAATGGAGAGTCACCAATTAATGAGCATAAAGTCCCAAAGAAGATGAACAAGCTCTAGAGATCTGCTGTGCAACACTGTACCTACAGTCAACAGTAATGTGTTGCACACTTAAAAATTTCTTAAAAGAGTAGATCTCATGCTGTGTTCTTGTCAAAATAAAATACAATAAAATAAAGATTTCACAAAATTGAGAATGAGATCTCTTTATGAAAATAGGGATTATTCTTGACTTTACGCAACAGTAACGATAAGAGGGAACGTAAGATGAATGCACAGTTGGTATAGCCATCATACTTCTATTAATATTTGCAGTCCCAAAGTGTATCACTTTGGGGAGTTCCAAAGGCCTGACTTCTTATAAATTGCAATAGCCATTCTATTTTGAAAGTGGACTAATTTATAAATATTTCCACCTGGACTTCATAATTATATAAGCCAAAACAAGAAGCTGAGTTAGGCTTGGGCTGACTTTCAAGGTGCTGTATATAAAGAGTCACAGTTATTCTAGAGAGAGACCTGTCCAGATGGTTCAGCTTCTCAAAATTATGGATTTTGAAGGATTCCATTGAAATAGGCTTTGAGCAAGGGCTCTTACTCCTAGGTGGGGACAATCAGGGACCATATGTAGAGCAATGGGATTGGGTCAGGTTGCAAGAGTTCACCTGCACCAGGACATGTAACAGACGCCCAACGGTGAGGCAGCAGGCGGCAAACCCCCAAAGCCAGCACGGAGAAGCTGTCAGTACTAAGGCATAGCAAGGCTGCATCCTCTCACCCAAGGGCTGAAACCAGGACCCCCATACAGTAGGTTTAAAAATGAAGGTAAGTAAAATTGACAGATGGCACAAGACGCCAGTTTTTATTCATTCAATAAGTATTTATAGCACCTCTTAACCATCAGGCACTCTGTAAGGTGCGAAGGATATAGTGGCGTATAAAAACAGACTTAGTTCTTGCTTAACTGAGTTTATAAACCAGTGGGAAGGCAGACTTTTAAAAAAAATCATCATAAGTCCACACTCACAAATGGCCTTTGCCTTAAGTGCTAAGTATGAGTGTAGATTTCTATTTTAATCAGGGAAGACTTTCTGGGGAAGCAACTGTAAACTGAGACATGAAGGACTGGTAGAAGTGAGACAGACACAGAGAGGGAGGAAGAGATAAGGGGATCGAGCACTTGCAGAGGCTGCTACGGCAGGGGGACGTGCTCGCTGGGATCTGCCAGAGAACAGCAAAAGTGCAGGAGAGCCAGGCAAGGAGACCAGGGACACTGCAGGGCTTTGTAGGCCATAGTAGAATTTGGGGTTTTATGCCAAGTGGAAGGGAAAGCCACTGGAAGGTTCCAACCATGGAGTCAATTGTTTAAGTTAGCATTTGTTTAAAAGATCATCTTGGCCTCTTAAGTTGGAAGGGAAAGTGGAATGAGGAAGAGTAGTTGGAGATTTCTGCACAGTCAGAGGAGACCTGATGGTGACTTAGCCTGGGCTGGGCCAGTAGAGATGGACAAAAACTAGAAAGAGTTCCTGTGTCAACCTCCCTGGGCTGTGGCAGGGAAGTGAAGCCCACCAATCCCCGCTTCTAGGCCCAACTTGGGTAAGGGTCCCAATTCCTGTCACCTAGGTCCATCTGATTGATCTGTCAACATCAGAGAAGAGGACTCAAGACCACTCTAGATGTTGCTTAGATTAGTAATTCTCAGAAAGATTTTTATATAACCGTGATTCACTTGAAAAACACTGCTTGTGTTTTCTTAAGTTGAAAGACTGTCTAGCGTCAGCAAAGCAAAAGCAACTTCATGCTGCTAATTCTTTTTGCATTCGTTTGGCAGGAGACGTCTGAAATACTAGAACCAAACACACTAGAACTGACCTAACCACAGGAAAAGCAATGCTGCTGAATTGAAAGTCTGCAAGGAACTTGTCATTTATTATTAACGTCACCATGGGCACCGAAGGCTTTGATACAGATGCTGGAAATACCTGCCCACTTTCAAGCAGGCACAGCAATCTCACTCTCTCTCTCCTCCTGCCTAAGAGCGTTTAATTCATGGGGAGGACAGTTTTTTCAGCAGCTTGTCCTCCAGACCATCACAACAGTAGAAGTTTTGAGTGCAGAAACCAAATCATTTCAAAGGGGATGTGGGATTTGCTCTCAGCACAATTTGGAAAACCACAAGGTGTAGCAGAAACAAGGCCTGAGAAGGAAATAAGAGCTTATGAATAGGGCTGCCAGGCACACCCTGTGTCATTTAAATTTGAAATCCCCATTTGTTGTCTAACCCCGAAGTTCTTGATTTTTTTTTTTTACATTGTCTTACCTCTAAGTGGCCCAAAAGACAGAAAACTTTTAGGTTCTTGATGGATGCTTTCAGTTCTTGGTGACCACATACGAGATTATGTACAATTAGATCACATCAGGGAGCTCAGCTTATGCTGGGCACCTCTCAAAGATGCCTTGGCAAAGCAGGGATGGAGTGGGAGGTAGAGTGGGCAGCTACAGAGTGAGCACTCAGGACTTTGTACAGAGACTATGGCCTGCAGATTATGCACTGAGAAAGCCAGGTCACGTCACCGTCTTCATCTTGCCAGCCATTCATGCAAAAAAATTCATTTCATAAGCTCCTGCATCCAATCTGCTCTTTCCTCTTCCACAGGAACATGTATTCCTATAAAATGGAGATAAGGGGACCCCCTTCATCCAGTCCTTGTACCGGCTGTATAACATTTATTCACTCATCATTGATTCAACAAATATTTGAATGCTGGACACCAGGCTCCTTAGACACGTTACTTAACCTCTCTGAGCTCCAGAGGTCTTATTTATAGATTGGGGATCATAACCCTATTACCAGGTAATTGTGACAATTAAAGAGATAATATTTTTAAACCACCAAGCACATTGCCTGGCAATTAGAAGCTGCTCCATTTTCTCCCTTTCTCTTGCCTTGCACCTGCACCTGTCACTCCTTCAGGGTGTCTTTTTTTTTTCTTATTGCTGAACTTACGCCTGCCTTAGAAAAACAGGCAGCTGCACAGCCTTCGGAGCTGCCAGGAGAGATTCTATATCAAATATTCAAGAGCCAACTTTGTCCTCATGGGGGAATAAACGGGAAACTCATGCAATGCTTTGTACTCTCAGAGGGACTTGAAACTCAATTGGCCTGGGGACACATCTCCATGACGGTGGGATGCAATTATGTCCTTTTTCTGTGCTGATGCCATTGTGATTGTAATGGTTGGCCTTCGGGAGGTCAGGGAGGTCTTGCTCCTATCCTGTGGGCATGAAAATTGGGCATGTTCTGTGCTTTTAGAGGCAAGAACTTTCTTGGCTGGCTTCTGGATTGCCTACAAAAGCACAGTGCTCCATGGGAGCAGAGGCTCTTGTCATTTGAAAATGTACCTCAAAATAATCAAGCAAGGCAGACCACACAGCAATTGAGAAAAATAAAATATTCATCAGAGGACATTACTGGGAAGGAAACAGCACAGTTAATTTCACAAAAACTCCATCATAATACAGGAGCAAAATTAATCATGCAATAGTGTTACAACTCCTGAGCCTCAAAGCCAACATAAAATAATTGAGGAAAAAGAGAAAATAAAACAAATATGTGCCCTGCATGCAGAGAATACATGACTAGAAACTGATTTAAAAATATCTTCAAATTCAAGCACTGCAACATGAGGGCTGGAGTTCTCTCATTTACTTAGGAAGACAAATCTTAGCACATTTTACTCATGTTAATGTGCATAGTCTTATCTTGTTTGAATATATTTGACAAGGGTATTTATTAATGAAATGGGAGGAAATGAAACTGTAGAACAAAAGGCTGGAAAAATGAAAATGGGGTTAAATTTGCTAGCCTCAGTTGCAAAATTATGCAGCTCCCATAGATAGCCTTTGTATTTTTTCCAAATACAATGCTTGGTAAATCCAATTTTTAACTCCTTGCTGCAGGGATCATTGAGAAAAATTCCACCCAGCAAGGGCCTGTAATACAAAGAGTGAGGCCTAAAAATGAGTGGCTAAAACCAAGGGAGTAGCTACCACTTCTTAAGCATCTATACTCTGCAAGGGCCCACACAAGGCACTGGATAACATATTATTTCCTGGAGCCGCCTTTGTGAATGAATTCAAGGAACAATAAAGTCAACAGGCAGGAAAAACTGCCAAAGGATCAGAAACCTAAATTCCTGTGTGTTATTATTAGGCAAGTCAAGCAATCTTTCTGTGTCTCAGCCGCCCCACCTACTAAATGAGGAAAATAATCCTTGCTGTGCCTGCCTCACATGCTTTGTGAGAGGATGAAATAAAGACAATAAAGGGTACACAGCAAATGTAATGCAAATACCATGGTTTTTAAAAATGATTTTGTTTTATTTTGCTTTTGGAATCCTTTGACCTTAAATTTCTCATCAAAAGAATAAATGAATTCTCTAAACCTACAGAGAGATGACTTTAGCCTCCTGCTGTGGTTTTTGCAGGGACTAGGGGATTAGATTTCTCCTGCTTTTCTGACTGATCTGATGCTCAGAGCTGCTCATTAGGCACACCTTGCTCTAATTATGATGCCCATGAAACAAAGGGGAGGTTTAGCAGTTGGTTTTGCTTTTTTGTTTGTTTGTTTTGTTTGTTTTTAGGGGTTTTATTTGGCAGGAAGCTTGGAGTCTCTCCAAGTGTTTAAAGAAATTGGATTTGTGGAAGAAAATTCTCATTTATTTCTCCGACTCCAGCAACACCCAAGTACTCTCACATCTTTATATTTCAAAAAGTGATAGCAGCCAAATGATCTTGTTTACACATCTTCTCTTTCAAGAACACCCACATCCACTTGCCCCCCTCATTTCAAACGTTCCATAGCATAGAGTTACATCTGTGTGGATTCTCACGTGTATTTGCCAAACAGAGGTGGGAGATAATGGCCTTGAATAATCTGACATCACTGCTTCAATAATTCAGAGTGTATGATACCGATGACATTATTCCCACCCTTTTGTAGAATCTGAGCATTTTATATTCCTAATGGACCTCACCCATTACTCAGTTTGACACCCTGCGTATGTAGATGAGGAAAATTTGGTCCAAAGAGACTCAAAAGCTTGTCTGATATCTGGACCTGGAAAGTGTATGACTCCTCTCTGCTATCTTTTCCCTTCAAAGTCAGAAGCCCTCCCACTGAGTAACAAAGAGCAGGACGTGGGAATTACTTCCTCTGGGCTGCTGAGAGAAGCAGTAGGAAGCCTCTGAAAAAACAAGTTGCAAATCCAGAAACAAGGACCCTGCGGAGTATAAGGCTGCTTTCTGTGTTCCCCAGACAGAATTCATGGGAAACAGAAGGTGAAATACATGTGACCTCAAGACAAATCTGTGTGTTTTTGCTCACATAACCAAAGACGTAAGACCTAGTACATGTGACGTAGAACACAAGAATCAGAAAGCATTAGGGAAATAAGACACTGTGTACCAGTAGCCAAGAAATGCTGATGTTATAATAAATATATACCCAAACAGAAATCTAAGTATTATTCCCTACTTAATTTCTATAACATAATTTAATGTTTGAAAATTAAAAATTGTGATAAGAGAAGCATTTAACAAAAGGTAAAGAATTTTGTACCAAAAACGTATACCTATTTTCAGTAACATCTAATTTATTTTGATTTCCTGTTATTTTTAATGAATGATTTTTATCTCATCAAAGTAACCCATTTATATGGTTGAAAAAATCAAATACTTTAATTTGGTAATCTGAGATTTTACATGACAACATAAAAAACAAACCTTAATGTATACAATTAAAAAAAAAATCATTTAGGGTTTTGGAGGATCCCAAGAAAGAATACGGAGTGTGACAAGAGAATCTGACTATGATACAAATATAGGAAACAACCTCACTGAATAAGGCTGAGGGAAATGTGTTGACCTAAGTAGCTTTGGAGATGACTGAAATCTGTAAGACTAAAGACAAAGGAACTGCACATGAGTACTCTGTACAGTGTACTCACTGTACCATGAGGCAAGGGTTCACAATTTTGATACTGCTGCACTTGTATACTGAAAATGAACAGTTAAGTAAATGAATGGTGGATGATCATTCTCACTGTTGGACTAGGAGGTTACAGACAAGCAAAGGGAACTAGCTAGAATGACCCAAGTGGATTAGGGTTGGAGATGACAGTAAGAACTCGTGTTTAACTTAATATAGAAATACTTCATTATACATAAAAGTATTTATAGACATTTGGATAAATATGGGTTAATACATAGACATATTTCATTGCTCTGTCAGCCAAGAGAGCCTACAAGAAATGACACCACAGGAGCAATGAGCACCCTTAGCACCCAGACCTTGGTTTCTAATACTATTTTCCAATAAGGAAACCGAGCTTCTTCAAGAAATGTTTGGTTCTAGGACAGGGGCAGAAAATATACAAGGTGAGCTTGGATTTATCCAAAATGTCTATAAATGTTTATATGCATAGTGAAGTATGAACATATTAAGTTAAGCCTAGAGAGGCGTGACAACTAAATGTAATATGATATTTCAAATGGGATTCTGGAACAGAAAATAGACAATAGCTAGAACCTAAGGAAATCTGGACAAACTATGGACATCAGTTAATAGCACTATATCGATATTGGCTCCTTGACTGTATGAAATATACTATAGTAATATAATAACAGGAAACTATGTGTTCTAAAAAATAAAATTTGTTGATAAAAAAAATTTTAAAACATGGGACAGATCTGAGGCCAAATCCAAATGAGGAACTAAGGCCAGCCAGATGCCACAGCAGGAGGCAGGATTGTCCACCCAGCCTCGATCAGCTGATTCAAAGAACCAGAAGGAAAATTATGGAAATTCCTGGAATTCCTGAAATAGAGAACATGCAACCTCAAGTTTGCTAAATATCACTGAATTGCTCCCAAAAATGGCTCTACATTCATGAATATTTATTTATTCCCATTTTTGCTTCTAATTGCCAACACAACCATTTTAATTTTCACTATTCTAACAGGTAAATTACTTTACTTCTTTGAATTTGCATATCACTGATTCCTGATAAAGGTGGGCGTCTTTTACCAATAAATGGTCCAGTTAGTATTTTTTTTATTTGTTTATTTTTCATTTTAGGGTATTATGAGGGTACAAGTGTTAAGATTACGTATATTACCCATGCCCCCCCTACCGCCTCGAGTCAGAACCTCAAGCGTGACCATCCCCATAACGTTGCACATCTCACTCATTGTGTTTGTATATACTCATTCCCTCCTCCCCCCTCCCACCTGCCCAACACCTGACAAAAGTTTTCCTATATGTCCACTGAGGTATTGCTCCCTTAATACTGTGGTGGTGAGTACAATTTGCTGGTGAGTACATGTGGTGCTTGTTTTTCCATTCTTGAGATACTTCACTTAGTAGAATGGGCTCCAGCTCTATCCAGTAAAATACAAGAGGTGTTATATCACCATTGTTTCTTAAAGCTGAATAGCTATACATATAGCACATTATATTAATCCACTCATGAATTTATGGGCACTTGGGTTGTTTCCACAGCTTTGCAGTTGTGAATTGTGCTGCTATAAACATTCAAGTGCAGGTGTCTTTTTGATACAGTGATTTTTGATCTTTTGGGTAGATGCCCAGTAGTGGACTTACTGAATCAAGGTATCTCCATATTGCTTCCCACAGAGGTTGAACTAGTTTGCAGTCCCACCAGCAGTGTAGGAGTGTTCCTATCTCTCTACATGCAAACCAGAATTTATTTTGGGGGACTTTTTGATAAAGGCCATTCTCACTGGAATTAAGTGATATCTCATGGTGGCTTTAATTTGCATTTCCCTGATGATTAGAGATGTTGAACATTTTTTCATATGTTTGTTGGCCATTATTCTGTCTTCTTTTGAAAAGTTTCTGTTCAAGTCCTTTGCCCATTTTTTGATAGGGTTGTTTGATTTTTCCTTGCTGATTTTCCTGAATTCCAAATAGATTCCAGTTATCAGCCCTTTATCGGATGTGTAGCTTGTAAAAATTTTCTCCCATTCTGTGGGTTGTCTGTTTGCTCTCTTGACAGTTTCTTTGGCTGTGCAGAAGCTTTTTAATTTGATCAGGTCTCATTTATTTATTTTTGTTGCTGCTGTGATTGCCTTTGGGGTCTTCCTCATAAATTCTTTGCCTAGGCCAATGTCTAGAAGAGTATTTCCAATATTTTCCTCTAGAATTCTAATAGTTTCACACCTAATATACTAGTCTGTTACCCAACGTGAGTTGATTTTTGTGAGAGGTGAAAGGTGTGGGTCCTGTTTCAGTCTTCTACATGTGGCTATCCAGTTTTCCCAGCACCATTTATTGAATAAGGATTCTTTTCCCCAGTGTATGTTTTTGTCTCCTTTGTCGAAGATTAGTTGGCTATGTGAGGATGGTTTTATATCTGCGTACTCTGTTCTGTTCCACTGGTCAATGTCCCTGTTCTTGTGCCAATCCCAAGCTATTTTAATTACTATAGCCTTGTAGTATAGTTTGAAGTCTGGTAAATTGATACCTCCCATTTTGTTTTTATTACCTAGGATTGATTTTGCTATACTGGATCTTCTCTGGTTCCACATGAAGCATACAATTATTTTTTCAATATATGTGAAAATTAATGGTGGCATGTTGATAGGGATTGCATTGACTCTGTAGGTCACTTTGGGTAGTATAGACATTTTAACAATGTTGATTCTGCCAACCCATGAGCATGGTATATTCTTCCACCTGTTTACATCCTCTGCTATTTCCTTCTTCACTGTTTCATAGTTCTCCCTGTAGAGGTCTTTTACCTCCTTAATTAAATATAGTCCTAGGTACTTTAATTTCTTTGTTGCTAGTTTGAAGGGAATTGAGTCTTTGATTTGTTTCTCACATTTACTGTTGTTGGAGTATATGAATGCCTCTGATTTCTGTGTATTGACTTTGTATCCTGAGACTTTACCAAATTCATTTATCAATTCAAGGAGTCTCTTAGTTGAATCCTTGAGGTTTTCTAGGTATAATATCATGTTATCAGCAAAGAGTGAGAATTTGATCTCTTCTGCTCCCATTTGGATGCCCTTAATTCCACTCTCTTGTCTAATTGCTGTAGCAAGGACTTCCAGTACTATGTTGAACAGAAGTGGAGATAGTGGGCAACCTAATCTTGTTCTAGATCTAAGTGGGAATGCTTTCAAATTTTCTCCATTCAGTATGATATTGGCTGTGGGGTTGTCATATATGGCTTGGATCATTTCTAGGTAAGCCCCGTCTATGCCTATTTTGTTGAGGGTTCTTATCATAAAAGGATGTTGAATTTTGTCAAATGCTTTTTCTCCATCTATTGAGAGGATCATATAGTCTTTGTTTTTGCTTCTGTTTATATGGTGAATTACATTTATAGATTTGCGTATGTTGAACCTTCCCTGCATCCCTGGGATGAAGCCCACTTAGTTGTCATGGATTATTTTCTTGACAAGCACCTGGATTGGATTAGCTAAGATTTTGTTGAGAATTTTTGCATCTATATTCATAAGGATATTGGTCTGTAGTTTTCTTTTTTGTTTCATCCTTTCCAGGTTTTGGTATCAGGGTTATGTTCACTTCATAAAATGTGTTGGGGAGGGAGATTCCATCCTTCTTGATGTTGTGAAATAATTTCTGCAGAATAGGAACCAATTATCCTTGTAGGTGTGGTAAAATTGAGGTGTGAAACCATCTGGTCCAGGACTTTTCTTTTTAGGAAGGTTTTTTATTGCTGTTTCAATTTCAGTACTTGGTATTGATCTGTTCAGGAATTCTATTTCTTCCTGGTTGAGCCTAGGGAGGCTGTGTGTTTCTAAGAAATTGTCCATTTCCTCCACATTTTCCAGTTTGTGTGCATAGAGGTTTTTGTAGTATTCATAAATTATAAATTATATCTTGTATCTCCGTGGCATCAATTGTAATTTCTCCTTTATTGTTCCTGATGGAGCTTATTAGAGATTTTTCTTTTCTGCTTTTCGTTAGTCTAGTGCAAGGTGTGTCAATTTTGTTTATTTTTTCAAAGAACCAACTTTTTGTTTTATTATTCTTCCATAGGGTTTCCCTGTTGTCAATTGCATTTAGTTCTGATTTGGTCTTAATGATTTCACTTCTTCTGATGGGTTTAGTGTGGATCTGTTCTTCTTTTTCAGCTCTTTGAGATGATTCATTAGGTTGTCTATTTGTGATCTTTTTGACTTTTGGATATAGGCATTTATGGAAATAAACTTTCCTCTCATGACTGCTTTAGCTGTGTCCCACAGGTTTTGGTAACTTGTGTCTCCTTTACAATTTAGTTCCAAGAATCTTTTGATTTCCATCTTGATTTCCTCATTTATGAAGTGATCATTCAGCAGAAGGTTGTTTAGTTTCCATGACTTTGTGTAGAAATGAGAACTCCTCTTAGGATTGATCTCTACATTTATTCCATTGTGGTCTGAAAAGATACATGGTATAATTTCTATTTTTTTAAATTGTTTGAAACATGCTTTGTGTCCTAGGATATGGTCAATCTTAGAGAATGACCGATGAGCTGATGAGAAGAACGTATATTCAGTGTTTTAGGGGTAGAATGTCCTGTAAATGTCAGTCAGGCCCATTTGTTCTAGAGTTCTGTTTAAAACCATTATTTCTTTGTTGATTTTCTGTTTGGAGGATCTGTCCTGTGTTGTCAGTGGGGTGTTAAAGTCTCTGACTATTATGGTGTTGTTGTTTATCCATTTGTTTAGATCAAGTAGAGTTTACTTTAGGAAACTGGGTGCACTTAGGTTGGGTGCATATATATTTAGAATTGTTATGTCTTCTTGTTGAACTGTACCCTTCACCATTATATAGTGACCTTCTTTGTCTTTTATTACTTTTGTTGATTTAAGAACTAAGTTATCTGTAATCAGCACTGACACGCCAGCTTTCTTTTGGCTTCTATTTGCTTGAAATATTGTTCTCCACCTCTTTACCTTTAGTCTAACTGCATCCTTGCAGGTTATATGTGTTTCTTGAAGGCAGAAGATACTTGGCTTGTATTTTTTTATCCATTCAGCCAGCCTATGTCTCTTGAGTGGGGAGTTCAAGCCATTCACATTTATTGAGATAAATGATAGGTGGGGCAGATTTCTCTTCATTATTTTGGGTTGAACTTTGTTGCTTTATTTTCTCTCTTGAGCCATTGTGGTTTCTGAGCTTTGATCTTTAGCTTTGAGTAGATTTACATTTGTGAGTGTTTATTGTGTTGATCCATGGGTAACACTATTTTGAGTACTTTTTGAAGGGCAGGTCTTGTCTTGGTGAATTCCCTCAGTCTTTGCTTATCTGAGAATGTCTTGTTTTCTCCTTTGTATACAAAACTTAGTTTTGCAGGGATTAAGATTCTAGGCTGGGCATTATTCTGTTTCAGAAGAGTGAGTATGGGGCCCCAATCTCTCCTTGCTTGTAAAGTTTCAGTAGAGAAGTCTGGCGTTATTCAGATTGGCTTTCCTGTTTATGTTAGTTGCTTCTTTCGTCTTACAGCTCATAGAAGGGCCTCTTTAGTTGATATTTTGGTCAGTCTGATGACTGCATGTCATGATGTCTTCCTGTTTGCATTGAATATCTCAGGGATCCGTTGAGTTTCTTGAACTTGTATATCAAAATTTTTACCAAGGCCTGGGAAATTTTCCTCTATTATATCTTCAAATTGCTTATCCAACCTTTGAGTGTTTTCTTCTTCCATTTTGGGTAACCCTATAATCCTCACATTAGGTTTGTTCGCATAATCCCACATCTCTTATAGGCTGTGCTCTTTTCTCTTGTTTCTCTGTTCTATCTCTGTGACTGATTTATTTAATTGGAAAGAGTTATCGTCAATCTCTGAGATTCTTTCTTCTGTTTGATTTACCCTTTTCTTGAGGCTTTCCACTGAATTTTGTAGTTCCCTGAATTGATTCTTCATTTCCAGGAGTTTAGTTAGATTTTTCTTCATTGTTTCAATTTCTTCACTGTATTTTTGTTCCAGGTCCTGGAGTCTTTTAGCATTTTCTTTGTGTTGGTCATCCAGTTTTTCTTGCAAATGGTTGAATTTTCTTACAATCCACTCTCAAATTTCTTCTTCTGTCATTTTAGTGGTCTGATTTAGGTTGATGTCTATTTCTGAGGGGCTTGTGGTCCTCTTTGGGGGTGTGCTTTCCATTTGGGTTTTCATAGTTCCAGAATTCCTTTGCTTATTTCTCTCCATCTGGATCAGTTGTTGCTTCTTACCTTTAGGTTTTCATTTGGGTAATGCCATGCCCTATTTAGTCTCTGAGCCAGTAGGTGGTATTTGTGGGTCAGATTCAACCACACTCTGTATGATAAGTCAATAGATGCTGTGAAAGGTTGTGCAGAATGTCCTCCCTGTCTGTAGGTGGCACTTGCTGGGAGGAGCAGGCTACACTGTTGTTTTTATGTCCTGTAACTAGCTCTTGTTCCTCTGTAGAGGCACTCTAGTGCCTTAGGTGGTGGGTGGGGCCCTGGGACTTCCAGGTGTGTCCTTATTCTCCACCTCAGTGAGGGCTGGTCTGGGAGTGAATCTGGGTGGACTAGGTTGGGTAAGCCTGCCCTTGAGAACCACAAAAGCTATTAGCAGGGATCAAAGTTCTGTTCTCTGCTTCCAGGGAAAGCTGTTGGGGAGGGGCTGGAATGGCCCCACTCAGTCAGAAAGTCTGTGTGTTGGGGTGGGGCTGTCTGCAACCTGCAGTCTGGAGCAAGCCTGCTCATTTCCACCCTCCTCAACTCTGCGTCTTCTCCTGGGCCTCTAGCAGCAGGCCAGACCTCACACCACTGGGTCTCCCCTGGCTGTGATGCAGGCCAGGAGGCTCCTTGCACTGAGTCGCCACCTAGGCTGTGCACACGGCCCCTCCTTTGGAGGGGGGTTGCCCTCAAGTAGGCTGATCCACCCTTTAAGGCCCATATACCCTAGCAGGCTCATTCACAAATATCCCTTCTGTGCCCAGGGCAATGGGAGACCTCGGTGCACAGGATCTGGTCTGCAGGTCTGACCTCTGGGACTCGGAATTCACTCCCTGCTGGGGAGCCCACCAGCAGTCCGAGATGCAAGGAGAGGAAAGTTAACTGCTCCACCTACCCTTGCTGCTGGTCTCTGAGCTTCCTAGGAGGTCTCTGCTTCCAGTTCTCCTCTGCAAACTCCTTCTGTGGAGTCTCCTGTAGTCTCTGGTACCTCTCCTTCCGACCCTCATCCCATGTATGCTTGTCTGCTTGCTTCTTTCTTCTAATTTCTTCTAGAAACTATCTTTTTTTGCAGAAACACTCTGTCTGGCAGTGTTTCTTGTCCACCATCTTGCTCCACCCCCTCCCCACACCCCTCTCCAGTTAGTTTTGCAACAGATAATTACTTTTTAAAAGACATAGCTCCACTAGATTTATTGTGAAATTAACAATAATTCATTTTTAACATCTTAACTTTTAGTCCAAGTTGAATGTTCCCTTATTATTTCAAATGTCTTTAAATTTGTTTGAATCAGGATCCAAATGAGGTCCACACATTGCATTTAGATTATGTGTATCTTAAGTCTCTCTTAAGATATAAAAATTCTCCCATTTTTGTATTGATTTTTTTATTTTTTGAAGAAATTATTTGTATTGTGAAACATCTGTATTTGGCTGATTAAAGCATTGTGATGTCATTTAACATATTTTCTCCCATATTTTATGTAAATTGGGAGTTAGGTCTAAAGACCTGATTAAATTTAGTTATCTTTTTTTTACACTTTTAGTGTTTCTGTAAGCTTCCTATTGTCTTACATCAAAGAAAAATAATGTTCTGTTTGTCCCTTCTTTCATGATGGAAAGATTAGTTAGTGAATTCAGGTCATGTTGGCCTGATCCATCTATTATAAAATTTCAATTTAATGTTCTTATCTAATGGTTTTAGCTACAATTAATGACCATCATCTAACTCCAGTAAGGTTTGCAAATGTGGTTTTATATTTCAATCATTTCTTCTCATATATTAGCTATGATTCTTTTAAAAAGATAACTTTTCACAACCAAGTGTTTTGCTATTCTGGAATATAATACATACCAAAAATATGACTAATCTCTCCCATTTGAAATGCAAATTGTCTGAACCTGGGAGATATTGCAACCACTTTTTCTGCTTGTGGATGAGAGGAGCTGATTCGGGAAGTATAGCATGAGGCTTTCTTCAGCATGCAATGCCTTTTCTAATGCAATTATCTGAGCACTGAATGCTTCATGCCAGCACTCCTTGTGTTTACCTCTGAGTCATCTTCTTGAAGGCCTTTGCCAGGGCTTCGTCTGGAGAATACCTGGACACTATCTCCACCAAACAGGCTGGCTAGGAACCACTGTGGCAGGAAGAGTGACATTGCTGTCTCCTTTGATATTATTGATTGGCTTTAATTTTCTTCTAGGCTGTTTTATATTGTGAGAGACTAGAAGCAACATGTGGCTACCCTTGGCACATTTCCATTTGGCATGATTTTTTTTCTCTGTATCTCTTGGTACATATGTTAGGGTTGATAAAAATAAGCATGTAATAATCTTCTAAAATCAAGTCAAACCTTATGTTATCAATAGTACCTTCTTTTCCCTTAAGATATTTTCTGTGCAATATCAAGAACAACTCCAGTGAATAAATCTTTTAGTTTGAAAAAGCATAGATTTTCTTTATTGCCATTAATAGGAAATGTCTCTTATTTCTCAGTCCCTTGTTACATATAACTACTATGCCAAGTGCTTTAAAATACATAATTTAATTTTAATTTCACAAAAATTCTGAAAAGTTGTTTTATAAATGAATAAAATGTTCATAATCATTCAGATCACTAAGTGATGAATGTAACCTGATCAGTATTGTCCAAGGTCCATGTTCTTTCTTTTGTACCATGCCACATGTTTCCAAGCCTTTCCATTGCCCAGGCACTGTCCAAGGTGCTGGAAAAACAGAGTAATATGGTAGTCCCTGTCCTCTACAATGTTGCTGTTTGCTACACAAAGTGTGGTCTGAGATCACAGCATCAGGGACATCATCTAGGATATTGCTAGGTGTGAAGAATCTAAGACTTTACTTCAAATCTACTTAATCAGAATCTGCGCTTTAACAAGACCCCCTGGTATTTCATATGTGCATAATGTTTGAAATGCACTAATGAACAATTTTCAATCTAGTTGTGGAAATACTACACAGACATTTAAAAAGAAAAGTAACCAGACAGAGTAGCCACAGATGAGAAGACAATGAGTGCTATAAGATTTCAACACTATGGGGATACAGAGGAGCTATTGCATAGCACAGGTCCGGAGAAGACTGCTTGGAAGAGATAGAGCTCAAGTTGAGATCGTGCAAAATGCTTTGACTGGTAAAATGAGGAGATTGTTCTCAGAAGAAAGACTGTCACAATGAAGACATGGAGGCGAAGACATTTAAAGCATGTATAAGAAGCAGGTTTGGCTGTGCCCCAAATGGCCCCCCATTAGACCCTAGAAAAGCACAGAGTCTGTGGTTTTATCTCTGTTATCCCAGATCTTACCCAGGGTTCAGCACTTTGTTGGTATTCAATAAATACTTGTGGAATTAAACACACTTCTCAAAAGTTATACTTCCTCATTAAATTCTTTTATACGTACACAGTTTTCCTAATTGTAATTGATACCTCCTAGGTAAGCTTGATGGGGATGGTATTACCTTCAGGAGGTAGGTTCAGCCATTGCCTTTGAAAACCTTCGCTGGTGTACTGACAAAACACAATGATCCATTTCAAAAGAATGTATATATAGAATTGTTCTAAGTGATACCGAGATCAGGAAACTAAATAACCATCTTATTTCACAGATAGATATATTATGGCCTGTTATTTAGGAATACTTCCTTAGAATAAAGTCATACAACGAAATTATTTGATGAAAGACATAGAAGCATTTTAAAGCTTTGAATCGCTCTGCTAAATTGATTTTCACAAAAGGACATTCCCTCCCACAGTATCATGGTCTAGAAAAACTGCTTAGGAAAAAAAAGATAGAGAGAAGTGGGTTAACTGATAAATACTCAATAATTGTTTCTATGTTGAATTATCATCTTCCAGAAAATGTAATAGTCACTTTACATATTTTGTCTCTAATCCTTACCACCGCTTTTAACAAATATATTATTGTTGCTATTATATATGTAGGGAAACTTTTCTGTAAGATTGAGAAGGGCTTAATAGCTGTCCCCAAAGTTGTGAAATGCTAGGACCCTGAGTCTCCAAGGTCTGCATTCTTCCATTATATCAAAGTTGCTGTTCTGACTATCTATTGCTGAATAACAAATTACTCCAAGGGCCAGTGGCTTAAAACAGCCACTATTTTATTACACCTCACAATTTTGTGGGTCAGGAATTTGGGCAGGCTTGGCTGGGCAATTCTTCTTCTCCACATGGCATTAGCTGAGGCAGCTCACGTGGAGCTGGAATCCCTGCTTCCCAAACAGTTCACTCACACGGCTGCACGTCAGTGGTGGTTGTCGGCTAGAAGCTCAGCTGGGGCCGTCAGTTGAAGCCCTTACTTCTTTTCACATAAGTATCTCCACCAGGATAATTGAGTTTTCTCCCAGCGTGACACCCAGTTCCACAAGTAAGTACTGCAAGAGACAGGAGCAAGAAGCTCATAGTCTCCTAAGACCTGGGTCCTAAAACTGGCACCAAATCACTTCTACTATATTCAGTTGGTCAGTCCAGTCACAGAGCCCAGCCACATTTAAAGGGAAGAGGTATAATCATAAAGCACCTCCACTCCCCACCCCACACACAGACACGACTAGCAGTTACCTTTAATTTGGCACATTTTGTGAAATACGATGCTGAAAACATACACATCCAAGATGCATATTATTAATACATATAACTATTCCATAATAGTCACAGATCCTAACATCTCAAAGAAAAACATTGTTTTCCATTAGAAGACCTTCCTCATTTTTCTATTTTCTATAACTATGTGCCTGAGATATTCTGAGAAAAATTAAAACATTTTCTTAAGATTTTACTACAAATTTTCTGTTTATTTCAGAAACCAGCAGTGGTCAAAGACAGGATGCTGTCTCATGGAGGGAGCACCATGGGCTTGTAGCTTTCTCCCCTTTGCTATACAACCTGGCTTGTTAGGTCACCACCAGGAAGCTGCAATTTGAGGAGGGGCAACACTCTGGATTCAAAACATGGTGTCCAGGGTGATAGCAGTTAAATAAATACTGCTTCTTCTTTAACAACGCACTGCAAAATAGTGTGCTTCAGTCAATGGCTACTGAAGAAAGCCCCAGTTTTCCCAGTTACAGGAAAAAACTGGCCTGGCTTCATCATTGTCGTTAATCTAGTTGAAATTCTTTTTTTTTTTTTTTTTTTTTTATCTAGTTAGAATTCAAATGAGGTTTCCACTCTGCAAACCACGCAGCCCTCACTTCAAGCCAACACAGGTGTATCTGGCTCGCTGGCAACTATAAGCCTGGCTGAAGCATTTCCACTCCATTAAAAATTTCCCTTCCTCTCGCATCTGGGTTGAGACCCCACACTCACGGTGGCTGAGAGCACGGATTTCAGGACGTAACCGTAGCACTACACAATCCATTTTCCCACTTTAAGCAAATGTAGAATGCCAACATAATTCTCATATATTCACTTAATACCTACTTTCTTGACTTTCCTGATGTAAATAAGAATTTGCTCCTTGGAAACTTTCCAGAGAAATTCAGTCTCTTCCTTCTGCTCCCTGCTCAGCTAAGCCTCAGGGTGCTGGTAGTATAGCCAACTCTTTTCATAAATGGATGAAAAGGTATAAAATGGATATATTATATTAACAGTGCAATAGAAATTTTCTTTATGAACCTAACTCCATATTAATGGCAAACTCATACAGGATGAGTATAAAAGGGGGTGTGCTGACCCAGCAAGTCACACTCTAGATCCCGACCCAAGATTTAAGGGTTAACTGCTGCTCCCAACATTGTCCAAAAAAATGGAGTGTTCTGAATAACATATGCCCATTTGAAAATATATTCATAGAGGGACTCCTAGACCCTTCTAGACCAAGTAAAAGATGTAGTGGAGTGAGCAATACATTCCCTGTTGCTAGGAAGTTGACAGAGCTACAAATGTGGGCTTGGGTTAGGATTGCTGGTGAGTTGTCAAGCTGGAGATCAGATTCAGTTCCCTGAGTTTTGAGAGACCCTGTTTCTTCCAGATTCTAACCACTTCTCACCTCACCTACAACCACTTCATCCTGGAATACTAAATAGATTGAAAAACATTCTTTAATCTCTTCTATCCTTTGCATAGTAAGCCAAAACTTGGGCAAAATATAATCAAGTTACCTCCCTGTTATGAAGCTGTGAAAGTTTATGCTGTGTAAAATCCTTCTAACAGCAACAAAAATATAATATAGGGTGTCCTAATGATGCTGTTTTGAGCTACTTCATATTTTCTGAGAGATGGCTTCTGTGGGGAGCAGTAACTGTTTTATGGTGTAATTCAGAGAAGAATAAAGAACTAAATCACTGTTTGTTTTATTTAGCTACAAAATTAAAGCACTGGAACTCTTCACTTGACAAGATTTCATGTAACATTGTACCTGAACATGCATACACACAGAGAGGTTCTTTACTGCCATGCAATGCTCCTAATGCAACAATATTTTATTGTACAATATATAATATACACAATAATAACATAGCTCTTCTTATGATAAAAATGTTAATAATTAATGAAAAATAAAAGCAAAGACACCTAAATATTTGTAATTGAATACATCCAATTACAAAGTAGAATGGCACAAGCTCACATACCATACCTTTTGGCCTATAATGGTTTTTAGACTATATCTTTCTCTAAGCCCAAGTTTTCTTTAAAAGAAAGCCTGAGGCAAATTGCACATATAATGCTTTATGAGCCCATAATCCCAAGGAAGCTGGAATAGTAGAAAAAAGGCGATGAGGCAGAGAAGGAGGGACAGCAAATACAAAGTGGTACATTACAAATTTGGCCGTGATCTTGCCAGAAAGCACATCTGGTTGCTCAAATGCACAGCCCATCTCCTAGGGGGGCAGAGGGCGTATGGAAACACTGTGTCTGGCAATAGCCCACCAGGTAGAGGGAGCCCAATTTAGCCACCATAGCCACCAGCTCCCAGGTCCCTCCCGCATGTCCCCTCTTCGGCATTGATCAAAGCTCCCCTGTGGGGCCAATAAGAACAGAGTCAGTGCCAGGCTTTCCTCCTACAAAGTCACCCTGTAGCATCCAGCAGGAAACTCTGGCCAAGCAAATTTGACGAGGTACATAAAGCAGATTGAGCACAATTTTAAGGAGATACTTGCACATACACTTAAAGGATATTTATTGGAGGCATTGCTTTTATAAAGAAAACTGAAAAGACACTAAACATCCATTAATAGGAAAATGGCTGAATATATTACAGTACTCATTTATCACGGATGGATTAAAAAGAATAAGGTAGATCTATATTTATTTATCCAAAAATATATCCAGGGCTTATTTTTAAAGTTGCAGAATTATACATACGTCACAATATAGTTTAATGCAAAAAAAAAAAAAAGAAAATCTATGTGAGATATATATATCACACATACATATTATGTATTAAAAATGGTTAGTAAAGAAACACAGCAAAATGTTAGTGGCTACAACTAAAGAGACGAGTCAGAGCATACGATCCTCTGAAGGGGTATTTCCATTTTATTCTAATCATTTTGTATAATCTAAAATGTTTAAGTTAAATAATTTAAAGGAAGGAAAAGAGGAGAGAGCAATGGAAGGAGGGGACAGCATAGAACTGGGATCCAAATGTAGCTTGTTCAGCCTACTATAACAGAATACCATACACTAGGTGACTTATAAAGAACAGAAATGTATTTCTCACAGTTCTGGAGGCTGGGAAGTCCAAGAGCAAAGCACCTCCAGGTTCAGTGTCTGGGGAGGACCCAGTTACTGGTTCACAGACAATTACTGTCTTTCTGCTGTGCCCTCCCATGGCAGAAGGAGTGACAGATTTCTCTGGGGTCTCTTATAGTGGCACTAATCCCATTCATAAGGCTTCACCCTCATGAGCTCATCACCTCCTACAAGGGTTCTCCTCTTGATACCATCCCGTTGGAGATTAGGATTTCAATATATGAATTGGGGTGGAGGAGGTGGCACAAATATTCAGACCATAGCAACTACATCTGAATTCTGGTAGGATGACCAACTGTCCTAATAAAGCAATGTGTTTCCTCTTGAGGCCAAACTTCTGATTTGCTATCCTAATACCACCGTGGTCATTTTTAAGTTTTTTTTGCTTTAGAATAGTTCAAATGGTATGGTTTTATATTTAATGACATGCATATTAGAGGGAAATTCACTATTAAGATGAAACAGAGTTTGAATGAATTTTGTCGAAAATTACAGACCCAAAGAATGTCCCCAACAAGTCATCATGGAAAGAAAATTCTGGTGGAGAATGTGAGTGAAACAGAGAAAGGGAATACCAGACAAATCAAACCATCTCAGTTGAACGTGGTCTCAGGCCAGGGGGATGAAAAAGGACAATGTAAGCAAAAGAGCAGAGTGAGCTAATAATTGCTGAGAGGACTGAAGAGTTTGTTGAAACAATCTTGGTAAAATATGCCTTACAAATGTTTCTGAAGTCACAGCAAATGAAAAACCTACAACTAATAGGCAGACTAATAGGCAGTGAAGGGAAATAAGAGCTCCCTTGAAGATTGGGAAACTGGCCTCATTTTTCCCAATTCCTTTTAACTGGACAAATAAAGGAAATAAATCTCTGCAATTGTTAAATAAGAGATCTTATTCTGATGTAGCCCCAACTAAATGTGATCATTTAAGTCAATAGAGTTAGTGGCGCCAACATATTCCAAGTTGTCTCATGTGTCTTCTAAGTCATTAATTTTTTCAAAGGTCATTGCATTTTAAAGCAGAGATAGACCTTAAAGACTTACAAACTTCTCATTTTTAAAATGAAAAATGGAAAAAGAAAAAACCTCAGTCACGCAGGCACGGAAAGTGGTAGAATGCAGTGTCACTGCACTTGAGGGAAGGGACCTCAAAGCATTTGGGTGGGATGCCAGCTCTCCACTAATGACCTGTGTTACCTTGAGGAAGATACTTACCTTCTCCAGACCTCTTCCACCTCCTCTGTAAAATATCATCTACCTCTGAATTCCCTGCAATATTCACACTGTTGTGAATTGTTTCTCGTAGGAAAGTAAGAAAACACTTTTTGAGCTAAAGATAAGTTATCATGCCCGTCCATTTTACACATAGGTTAATGAGGCCTAAAAACGTTGAATGACTTGTCCAAGCTCTTGTAGCAAGAGTTTCCATGGAGAGATTGAGAAATTTATTTTTTTTACCCCAAACAAATAGTTTTTTATCCTTATTTTTTTAAATGTTGCATGCTTTGGTTTTTTAAAACTAAAATGTAGAAACAAGATTACAGACAAATCACCTAAAATTTTGTCACCTACAAACAACACAGTCGAAATTTTGGAGGTGGAACTCCCATTCTCTCTCACCATCTCCAATGCCTCTTCTCCCCAAGTAGAGGTGGTAGGCATCAAGCAAAACTTTAATTTTAATTTGTTCTTTGCCAAACATACTAATGATTCCCTGAGTTTGAATATTGTGGAGATAAGTGGGGGGAAATGCTACAAATAGAATGTAAAAACCTTCTGGAGGAAAATTTTCAAAGCTAACCCTTTTTATTAAGATTGAAAGACAGAAATTTACTGGGGAGATCCAGTTTGATCAAAAAGATCTCTGTAAAGAAATTTCCCTAGGGTTAGTGAAAGACAAGGTCAGTGGGCATTTCAGGATCTAAGTTCTATGATTGGTGTATATTGTAGTCCACCAAATCTGTTTTGTTCCCCTGGAAAGCAGCCAGGGCAGGGGAGGGGAGGGCGTGGGAGGCACAATCCATAAAGCTCAAGCATTGAGAGTGCAGGCCCAGGTTGAAGGATGTACAGAGTTGGGTCAGCACGAATATTCCTCTCTCATTCATCAAAGAATCATTTGTGCTCTCAGTGATATTTGTGGCGATCTCCAGAACCAAATACCACTGAGATCTGGCTCCAGCTGTGAGCCCAGAGTAGTCTGAACAGACCCAATGGACATAAATCACCTTAGTAACTTACTGAGACCATCATGGACCATTATGGGAGAGGAAGCCCTAGGAATAATAAAGATTAGAGGCAGACTAGAGACCCAGGCCTTTCAATTTGAAAATTTAAAAAGAGATATGACATCTTATTTTGAACAAGTCCATATACTGGGTCATATTGATCACATGAGTACATATGTGCATATTTTTAAATAAACAGTATCATGTTATACATGCCATTGGGCAGCCAAATTTTTCATTCAATGATATATTGTGGCTGTTTTTCTATGTCAATTAATGTAGATGGACATCCTTATTGATGGCTGCATAGTATTCTACAATAAAAATAAGTCATAATTATTTGTTTCCTTATTCATGAACACTGAATGTGAACTTCTTACTTTCTTTGCCAATACTACAAGCAGTGCTAAAATGATTGTCATTTAACATTTATCTTTTGACATATGGCTTATTATTTTCCTAAGATAATTTCCTAGAAGTTGTATTGCTGGGTCGAAAAGGATTCAAATTTTCTATTTTTGGTGCCTTCTACCAAACAGCCCTCAAGAAATATTACACTAATTTGTACCCTACTAACAGTGCATGAGAGTGTCTATTTCCCTGTATTTTATTTACATATTGTGCTAGCAATATTTTATATGTAAATCTAATAAATGAAGGATAAAAGCTGTTGTTTTCATAGAATATCTGCAAAGTTCAATATATTCTCATGTTTATTGGCCATTTTATTGATTGTATCGTGAATTACCTGTTTATGTCTTTTGCACATTTTTCCTATGGGGATATTAATCTTTTTCTCTATGCTTTCTGGGAGTTTTAAAATATTATTTTAGAGAGATTAATCCTCATCTGCACAGCAAACATTTTCCTCACTTTTTCATTCTTAAAGCTTTGTTTCATGATTTTTCTCTATATAAACATTTGTCATTTTAAGTAGTCAAATCAATCATTCTTTTCTTTTGTAGTTTCTAGCTAGGGTGCTATACTTAAAATGGCATTCTTTACCTACAAAATAATAAAAACATCCATATTTTCATATAGTATTTATAGGTATAACTTTTAAATTTAAACTATTGATTCATCTAGAATTATTTTAAGGCTTCAGCATTTTTTCAATGTCTAGGCACTTATTCCAGCATTAGTTATTAAGTAATCCATATTTTTTTCACTTATTTAAAATGCTAAATTTCCAAATATTCTTGGAACGTTTATTAGAATCTGTGTCTTGTTCCACTTACCTGGCAGTCATCACTATTCCAGTACCACTGATAGCTTAAATATGTTTTAATGTCAATGAAACCTTTGGAAATATTCAAGAAATTTTAACAAGTCCTGTGAGACTCAGGGGCATGAAATGAACCCAGGAAAGCAGAAGACAGTTGACATATGTTGATGCAGAGAATGCCCAAGTGCAACTACAGGTTCAGACAATCAGGTCAACAAAACCCTCTAGAGACAGAAAACTTCTTGCTCTTTGAATGTGGGGAGGAGTCTTAAGGAACATGTGTGTATATGAATAAACGCAGTTGGCGTGAGCACTAGTTTCACTCAGCCTGCATTATGATGGGACCCATCAAGCAATTCTCATCAAAAGCCTGCCACAGTTTCAACACGAGCTATAGATTTTCCATAGGCTTAAAATAAAACCTTATTTCAAGAGCATCATCTATTTTTCCTCAAATGCTTCATCCAGACGTTTCCCAAAACTTTTTATACACGATCCCATTTTTTTCCTTCATTCTTCAGAGAGTCTGTGCTTCTGCCTTGCATTACAGATTTCCTGGAACTTCTGAGAAACCAGACATTCAATTTTTAGAAGGACACTCCAACCCATATGCTCAGTATTGAATGAGAAGTATCTACTGTTGTAAAAGCTACCAGCTGCTCCAAGCGTGGAAACACATATGAGGGACATTTCTAGAAACAAGTGGGAGTTATTTGAGCCTTGGGCAAAGATTAGGAATGATGGCCCTGACCTTGAAAAAATGAAAGAAAAAACAGACAGACATCTCAGTGCCTAAGTACCTAGGTTATAAATATGGACAAGGAAAAAAGAGAAGAGTGTCTATATCTAGGGAGTGGCTGCACCTTGGGGGTGATACTGGGACTGAATCTTGGGCACAATTTTGACCCTATCAGCTCAATTAATGTGGGACAATAAACTATGAATCCAGTGAATGATCATGAGGTCCACTGTGAAGCTTTGAAATAAAACACATCAAAGGTACGTTGTTCATATAGTAATTGCTACCAGGGGAAATCTAGAGCATATTTAAAAGAATTCATAGTTCATGTCACTAAAAATAAATATTATTCATCCTAAATGTCACCAAAAGTTCTCACATCATCCTCATTTATTTTGTAACTAACCATTCTAAATTGGATGAAAATGTTTACCAGTAAAGCATTCAAACCAACATGTCAAAGAAGAAAGTATATTCAAATGATGTGAGTTAGGAATGTGTTGTACAGTTAGCACTGTACTCAAGCATTTAAATAATCGCTATATTTCTAGGAGACATTTCGGGGCCATTCTTCCATCCATTCATTCAATAAATATAAATTGATAACCAACAGAGTGCCAGATGCTGTTCTGGGAATTGGGCAAACGATAGTGGATAAGACAGGTGAGGTATTTGCATTATGGAACTTACACATAGAAGTGGAAGTGTGGCAATAAATAAATCAATTAATAAAATGTCATATATTGAAAAATTCCAGGAGGAAGTGTGCTAAAAGAGTGTGTCAGGGAAGACCTCCAAGAGGAGATGGTTCTTGCACTGAGAATGCAGAGCAGTGAGGGAGGATGTTGCTCCAAGGTCTGAAGCAAGACCATTCCAGGTAGAGTCAACAAAGTACCAGATGGTTCCGGAGAACAAGGTGGAGTGTGATAGGGGATGAGGTGGTGGAAATAGCAGCAAGGGTCTTTGTGTCATGACAAGGGGTTGGATTTAATTTTTGGAGTAGTAAGAAGCCACTGGAGAGTCTGAGCAGGGGAATTAGAGGACTGGCTTTCCATCTTTAATTGATCACTGTTACTACCGTGTTGAGAAAAGATTCTAGAAGAGCAATAGCTAAGATTATTTCTTACAGTGACTTAGAAGAGAGATAACAGTGATTTGGGTTAAATTGATAGAAGTGGACAGACTTAGGAGGCAAATTCAGTGGACACGCTTATGGATTAGATTTCTAGGTTATTAAGACCCAGATTCTGGCACTAATTCTAGGCAAGGGATCTTGTGATCCCTCAACCCAGGGCCACAGTGACTGCTTTTAATTTGTAGATTAAAAATGGCATAATAATATTACATGTAGTAATTTCATAAATACTTTGATAAGAATATTTTTACCAGATATTCTTACCAAAGGTCACAGTGTCACACAAATCCTTTTATTTCTTCAAGTATATACATATATATATAATTTTTTAAAGCTTAAGCAATCTCTTCAGATAATCAATTTCAAAGAGAATTCTCATTCCATGCATATTTGCCAGTATACATAAAATCTTCAGTTAAAAAAGAAACAGATAACCTAGCAAGTACCTTCTTTTGAAGTAATAGTATTTTGTCATATATATACATGCATTTCTATAAATAAATAATCTACTATTGTCACTGATACAAAAAACATGTAAACTCACATCCCCATCAGGATTTTTTTCTGAGAATACCACACATGTACAGCAAATCATTTGACCAGGAAATAAGATGTTTTGAAAGATGATGGGTATTTTTGAATTTTTAGTTCCATTATAAAACTTCCCTATTTACGCATTGACACACATACAAACAATATCATAAATTCTATAAACAATTGCTATAAACTAATGGGCCCCATCAGATATAATGTGACATTATAGAGTATGCAAACCATTTGCAGATTCAGGTTTGACATTATTTTTATTAACTTTAGTGAAAATGATGACATACCTAAAGGGAAAATAGACCATTTCCCTATCTCCAAAGACATCAAACACTGAAATTAGCAGTGTGTGATTTATCTTTGGGCCCTATTATTTTATATTAATGGAGAAAAGCCATTATTGTCTTTGCGTGGAAGCCCCTGCACGAGGCAATCAAGAAGTATCATTTCATTGAAGAAAAGCACATTTTCCAGGCGGCCGTTGCTTATTTGTGTTTGTTTCCTGCCTCAAATGAGCCAGGGAACAGAAAGTGCACAAAGCCAGGATCACTGAGAGCTGACTCAAAAAGTAAACTAATGGTATCTCAACCCTGTGACACCTAAAATACAATATTCTCTAAGCATGGAAATTCTTGACTAGGCTCATGTTTTTTAAAAAAAAAAAAATTACCCTAATAAATTTATGCCATTGTAAAATAATCTGAGCTCAGCTAAAAATATTTTATGGATATAGTTAGAGGGCATTATTTTAAAGTTATACTGGAGGCAAAATGATAGCAGCTAAGGCCAAGCATACGAGAAATTATTTCTTGATCTCTTCACACTGATACAATTCTAGTACCTCTATTTTTTTTAGTGATCACATTCAGATACTAAATCCATTTTCAATTATTTCATTAAGAAAAGAACAGAATCCCATTTCATGTATATTTTTTTTCCTTGGAGTGCTTTACCCCCCAAAAGGCAATAATATTGTAAAATATTTATTCCATTAGTTTTAGGTAATTGAAATGCCAAAAGCTAAGCGCTTAATCTCTGCCGGCAGGGAGAGCTGCCTGCTGTCACTTTTTATTAAGTCCTTTTTTTGCTGCTTTTTGCATAGTCAATAACAGTGTCTAAACCCAAGAAAAGATATAGAGTAACATTTAAACGGCAGTGTATGATAAGGTAATGTTTACACTCAGGATAATATGAAAATGTCCACTCTATAGTGGCAAAGATTTTTCTCCAGGTTAACTAATTAGATTGTTTATTAGCTGCATTCATTATTCTGACAGGCCCAGGGAAATCTAAACATTATTAACTCCTTAGGCACCATATTCTCTAAAGAGCTTGTGTCTGCTGAAATCTAGACAGGTGGATGTTAGCAGCACTTGACATTTATCTTTCCATGCCTCCAACAGTGCAAAACTGGAATACAGAGCATTCGTCCTTAGTACCTTCAGGGCACCGAGAAGGCTTTCTGTGACTTCCCCATCACTTTTATGGTACCCGCATGACTCTGGCTGTTTAATGTACAGCCTTCCCAGCTCGACTCAAATCAGTGATTTATCACCGTGGTAAACAGATGGCAAACAAATCCGTCTTTGGTGGCACTAACCGTAGAGAGGAAAGTATATTTCTGTCACAAGGGGTGATGAGAAAGAAAGCAGGACTTACAGCCTCCTTATTACCTGAGACCCCGCATGGCAAGAGACAGAGGCTCCCCCCAAAATCTATATTCTGAGTCATGAAACATGAGGACCCCCATCTCTGATTTGAACTATGTTTTCTGCCATATATGAGTATTTACTATTCTGAATGTCATCATATCTTGAGCCTGAAATTCATAACCAATGTAATTTTTAATGCATCTCAACCAATTGGGAAAAATGAATGGATTTTATGCATCAAAAAAAAATTCTAAGTTCAAGACTTGTTCTCCCTATGTAGCAGCTGTGTCTCCGGGCTTCAATTTTCTCATGTATAAAGTAAGGGTGGCATCTACTTCACAGGGATATTGTTGTCAGGATTGAAAGAGTGAGAGGCAATGTAGACAAGTGGTTCAACTTTCGACTCAGGAGTCAAAACTTGGCTTCAATTCTTGGTTCTACCATTTATTAAATTTATGGCCCTGGACAAGGTACAAAACCTGTCCAAGCCCCTATTTTCTCACACACTCAAATAATCGTAGTACCCACTGCGTGAGATGAGAGATTTACTAACTCAACAAATACCTCTGAGTGACTCCTATGAGCTAGGAACTAGGGATACAAGAAATTTAAAAGACAACAATCCCTGCCCTCATGGAGCTTACACTGTAGGAGAGGAAGATGGACAACAAACAAAATGAATAAAAAGGAGTATATAGTATCACTTGAGAGAGCTATAAGTTCTATGGAGAAAAATAAAACAGGAAAGGAGAAATTTATTTAAAAGAATTTAGCTCAGTGCCTGGCACTTGGTAAGCACCAAATGTAGGCTGTCATTTCTCAATCTATAGCAAACATCTCTCAAAATGCTATGTTTATCCTTTTTCCTTTTCCATCTCTGACGCCCCCAAAATTTCTCATGTTGCAGGAAGAAGTTGAAGCCAAAACCTACATCAACAGGGAATGAGCCTTTTTTTCAGGGCTTTTTGGCAGACAGCTACACCCCTGGGCCGCTTAAACACATGAGAACAACAAACAGTCTTTCATTTCAATTTGTGATGAGGCTTAAAATGCAAATGCCTTGTTGAGGCACCATTCTTAGTGAGAGCAAGTTGCTGTAGAAAAATAAATTGTCAACAAATCAACACACTTAAAGTTCATTAGTTGTTCTCTATTTTGAGAGTAGGAAGAAAAAGGAAATGAACTACAGCAGAGTGTTTCATCCAAGCCTACAGAGTGAGTCTTTGTAGAAACCCATGGGCTGGTGAGCCCTCCAGGATCTCTTTGAAGAGAACAGTCCTTGCCTAATAGGGAATTCCTGGAGGAAGCATGGTTGTATTGAGAGAAGAGGAAAGACTTTGTCTACAGTTGATAGGAAAGAGAGAAAGCTTTTGAAATGGAAAGAGCCACTTTAAAACAAACAAAAAAAACAAACAAAAACCCTTTGGGAAACCTAGAAGGGAAATATGGCCTCGGGGGCCAAGAAGACACAGTTCAGGGTAAGAACTACCCTGTCCAGCTGGCCACGCAGGGCTAGCACCCTTGGCCCAGATTTTGGCACCTTCCCAGAGGGATGGTAAAGTGCCAATGGAACCACAGCAGAAACACACCAAGCACCCACCAGAAGCCAGAAACAACTGGGGAAGATATGTTTCGGGAAGACATTTTTTAGGGAAGATATGTGCTTTGAGAAATGAAACTGATCTGGGCTAAGAGGGTGAACCTACAATGACTACGCACTCTTTTGGAAGTGGAAGTTGTTGTACTTGCTTGAAAATCAACCTTAGTATTTCATAGCTATTTTATATAATAGCTAAGCTTTATCAAAAAAAAAGTTATGGAGCTTCTTCTGTGTGTCAATGACTTATGAAGAAGTTAGCTGAATTCAGATCAAATAAAATTATCTTACAGGCTGGGTGTGGTGGTTCACACTTGTAATCCCAGCACTTTGCAAGACAGAGGTGGGAGGATCGCTTGAGGCTGGAAGTTCAACACAGCAAGGCACCATCTCTACAAAAAATTCTTTGCAGTATCTACTACAACCCACAATCAATTTCACTTTTTGTTAAACAACATCCCCTCCCCACCCCCCAGAAAAAACAAGTTTTTGTTTTGTGAGATGCATGAGAACAAGCGCCAGGTTCCCCCATGCATGTGGAAATGGGAATGAGGCTGCCCTCTCAATGCTAGTGGGTTACGTCAGCACTGGTGGAGCGAATGCAACTTCCCCACTCCTGGTATGTTCTTCCATGTAGTGACAGCTGCCTTTATCACACTCTTGTTCTCTTTCCATCCCCTCGCCCATTCCTCATTCCCCCAGGTAACAAGTGATTAGTGAGTTGGGAAAATGACAAAAGAGCATGCATAGCTGGGACCCTTCCTCTCTCCCTGTCTCTTTGGAACATATGTATTCCTCTCTGCTCTGGGAGTGAAGGGAAACCTCCTTGGTCCTATGCATTGTGAAAATTGGCCTAATTCTGGAAATTGGTTTTAGGAGTCCATGTGACTTACACACACAGCCCTTCCTCTCCCTCTCTTTCTTTCTTGGGAGACTGCCCTTCTTTCTAGGGAGATTGTCCGCTACCTTAATTGGGAGCATGTGCTCACAATTAATTCTCCAGTCAACAAGCCACAAGACCAGGCCTTGTCTAGCATTTCAGAAGAAGATGACTTTCAACTCCAATCTTCTGGGACATTGAGCAGGGAGCCTTAGCAAGAGCACAAAAAAAAAAAAAGAGAGAGAGAGTAAAGAGAAGTTGATTCTACAGTTACTTAGGAAAACAAAAGACCTAGAAGCATCTAAACTATTTTGAAAGAGAAAAACAAAATTGGAGAACTCATATTATTTGATTTCGATATTTACTACAGAGCCACAGTAATTACAAGTATGTGGCATTGGTATATAGATAGACATATAGATCAATGTAACAAAATAGCATGCCCAGAAATAGACCCATGCATACATGGGCAATTGATTTTTGATAAAAATACAAAGCAAATCAATGGAGAAATGATAGCCTTTGCAACAAATGGTGTTGGAATAACTGAACATCCAAAAGCAATATATATATATATATATATATATATATATATATATATAGGCTGTCCAGAAATATATAGCCATGTAACCATTCTCATTATGTTAACAATGGCCGGATACTTTTGGGACAGCCTGTGTATGTGTGTGAGTGTGTGTGTGTGTGTATACACATACACACACACAGAGAGGTATTTGTTACCTTTGGTTAGGCAAAGATTTATTAGATAGGACACAAAAAGCATGACCAAAAATTAGCCACCTAAGTAGGCAAACATAAATCAGGTTTGAAGTTTTATTCTTTTCCCAGAGAGCTGGTTGTTAAGAATGTACCAGCACACCATTAAGCATTTGGCATTTTACTATGTCATCTCTGCTGGGGCCAGGAGCCAGAAGCCTTGGGCTTTCCACCTTGCTGGGTGTCTGTAGCTTAAGGTGGCTTGGTCCACAGAAAAGGACTCTTTGGGGATGGTATAGCTGCAAAACCAAGACCATAAACTAGAAGGCTTGGTAAAAACCTTACCAAAAAATGAGGAGCAATTTGGCCTCAGGAAAGCCACAGTGTGGAATGCTGGTCCTCAACAAAGCTACCAGGCATGGTACAGGTGAGGGCGGAGAGGTGCGCATCCAAGCATGGGTGCAAAAAACGACCTCCGTGGGATGCTGCCACGGGCCCCTGGTAAGGTAAGGCTGAGTGCTGAGCCCTTAGCAGGTTCCATGAGATCAGGGTGCAGCTTTTCAAGCTTTTCCTGAACTACACTGGCCCAAATTTTCCTACACAGTCACATTTAAGACAAAAAGTCAGAGAAAAAGAACAGTCTTTCCCAATACAGTTCATTTAGACATTATGGGCAAACAATATTTGCTGCTTTTAAATTGCAAGCAAGTCATGTTCTGCCTTATAGTCATCACCAAGGTTCCATGTTTATGTTGTTGTTTCTGAACACTCACACTCAGAGCAAAGGGAAAAGAATATTTAAAAGTGAAAAGAATATTTGAAGGGGAAGAAAGAAATTTTACATAAGTCCCAGTGATTGGATCTGCTACCACCACAAATTTCTGAACTGAATAAAAAGGTAACTGTCTCAAATCTGCTCCCAGGGAGAAGATACAGTATAAGTAGCTGGATTCCCTACCCTACCCCCCTAGATATGGTAAGAACATATTACCCAGATTAACGTCCTGCTTGAAAATTTTGTCCCATTTTGTCCCATTAATTTACAGGTTGTAGACTCCAGAAAACCGGCATAAATTGAGTGGCTTCCTAATAAAGCTAAAATCTAGATTTCCTTCATCAATAGGATGATCATATAACCTATTTTCCAAACAGGGCAATTTTGAAAGTGAAAGTGGCAGCTATCATTATTGCTTCAAGATAAGAGACATGCATGGGACTGTCCCAGGGAAATTGGGATTTATGGTCATCCTCCTTAGTAAGCACTGAGCATCTGTCATGAACCTGGGCAGCACCAGCTACTGTGTACTGAAAACAAAACCTTGCCTGGAATAACTGCTGTCAGGGCTGGGGACTGGCTCACTTTCTAAACGTAGTGGGCTGGGTCAGTACTTGTAATCGTAACTGCATAATAACTTTGGAGCCTCTTAAAGGTAGGGCTCACCAGACATTGGCATTCATCTTCTGAAGTCCTAAAGAAATCATTACCCTTCCAGTGAAAGCTGCTGAAAGAACCTCAGTTCCATCCAAAAGACCACTCTTGGCTAAAAGTGAACAAAATAAGAAATGGGGGAGAACTCTAATTCCATTAGACATTTAATTCACATGGACAAACAAATTTGCTCTCTGACTTTAATGCCTTTTTACTTGAACTTGCAAAATAATGTAATTTTGGGACTAATGTATTCCCAGGAATTTGATAACATGAAGATGTTTATATTCAATTTGGAGTATCTCTATTTTCTTGAGGTTTTTATTATGGGGACTATTTTAATCTTGTCATCTAATTTTATTGTGTTATCTCTAGTGGACTATATTGGAAAATATGGATAGACATAATTTGGAATGGGAAATAGAATTAGGAATGAATTTTCAGTCTTGGCCACAGAGTGACCTCAGAGTTAATGTAATTAATATACACCTCTGCCCTACTTCAGCACCATGCAGGGGCAAAATCTATACTGCCCACCACGGCTCCCAAAGCGCAGTGACTAGGACTGGGGGAATGACTTTGAACCTAGGAGCACACTATCTGACCACAGTCACATCCTTGGGGAGGATGTCCATACCTCCGGCCTTTCCTTCCACAGGGAGGAATGTATTTTAGCTTCATACACCTGACTTCTTTTCACTCCCTTTCTTCCCTCTTTTTCAGGGAGAGGCAGAACATGTTACCTGGAGAGAGCCTTTTAGCGGTGGTTCTCAAGCGGGAACAGAGATGTGGACTCTCTGTTCCGCTCCACTGGGACCCATGGGAGGCCATTGCACAGGGAGCAAGACTGCTCTTCAGACCCCAGCTTCCCTCAGCTGCTCCGTGAGTAAGAAGTTAGTGAACACATTTTGCTTCTCCATCAGCTCTCTCTTTTGTCTTACTTCTCAGCTGGTTCAGAACCTAGTCAGAAAAGAGCAGTACTACGTACCGTGTTTCCCTGAAAATAAGACCTACCCATAAAATAAGCCCTAGCGGGATTTCTAAGCACTTGCGCAATAGAAGCCTTACCCCGAAAATAAGACCTGGTGATGGGCGTGGCTACGCAGCGTGTCTGCGCAACCCATGCATTTCATCACGGAGCGGTAAAGAAGATGAGCAGCCCTTCTCATCTGCCCCATGGTGACAGCTACTATCCCAGAGGTGACTGGAAAGGTGCGGGCAGCCCCACCAACAAGGTCGGCTCCCCCGTCAGGTCCCGGCCATCCTGTGCGTGCTGCAAGCTGAGGCTTTGAGGGGAAAGTCTTCCAGGTGAAATGAGGAGCAGAAGCTCCGCTTTAGGTGTTGTGTGTCCCCAGGGGGAAGAAAGAAAGCTGTGGCTGCCATTTTACTGTGGCGATGTTCCAGAAGAAGACGACTTTACTATATTAGAATAAATGTAGATAGTTGTACCGTACTTAAAAAAAAAACACATCCCCTGAAAATAAGCCCTAGGTATCTTCTTGAGGAAAAACAAATATAAGACATTGTCTTATTTTCGGGGAAACACGGTACTGGACCCCTCTAGGGTTCCCAGGAGACAGCTCGTATTTAGTTCCCAGCCAGATGCAAGGATGCTCAGTAAATACTTGCTGAATGCATGACGACAGCTGAGATGTACAAATCACATCTAAGACAGAGTGCTGCCCAAGTCAGAGCAACTCTTGACTAAAGATACTGACATATATAAAAACATGTGTCAATCATATGGGGTGGGGCTTAATTCAGCAAAGAATGGAGATCAAAAAAATATATATTGAGAAATAAGTGTTAACCACCTAAGCTCTGTTTCCACCTAAATTCTGTCAGAAGAGAGGGGGTCTTGGCCCATAGGATCTGACAAGCAATTTCCGTGTGCAAGAGAGGACCTGAAACAATCTGTTTCTTACCTTTTTAAATGAATACAAGAAATTAATATTTGTTATAGAATGATTAGAAAATCCTGATAACTGGCCTAAAATCTAACAACCCATAGAGAATCATTATTAACATTTTAGTGTATATCTTTGCATTTTTTTATTTTGCAGTTAAATACACATGGTTATATATAGAATTTTAACAAAACAGGATCATAAATGATATTTTTGGTTGTCCTTTCACTGGTTACATTGTGACAATCTTCACATATTAAGGAATATACCATGTAGTATTTTTAATGAATGCCAATATTACATGATTTTGATGTATAGTCATCTATTTCATTAATCGTCTGTTGACATATACTTGTTTTCTAATTTTTCTCTACAAAAGAAAAACACAAAGAATATATGCGTGCATACTCTGTGCATACATATCTGTGCAGATGATTGAATTTTCTGAGATGGATTGTTACCATCACTAGGAGACTCTTGGAACTGTCCCAGTAATAACCTATGTGCTAGCATTTTATTGAATGTTTTGGATACATTGTCTAATTGGATCCTCATAAAAGCCTCCTGAGATATTTTTCTCTCAGTTTTACACACAAAGATGCAAGCTAAGGTTACTTAACCAATCACATGAGGAAGAACTGGAGTTGAAAACAATCTGTCCTTTTCCAAAGCTGAACTTAACCACACAGAGGAAACCCACTATGACTTTAGGATGTGTTAAACTTTTTCCCAGGTGATTCCTTCTTTTGGGTACTACTTTAGATGAGACCAATTTATTCTCTAGTTCATTATTGATGTTATATAGTAAAACAATTATTGAAACTTTTTGAAACTTTTATTAGTATTTCTAACTTTTATTAGTATTTCTAAAAGAGGTATTAGTATTTCTAAAAGAGGTGCTTTCATACTTCTTTTATTTGGTATTGTTTTAATTTCTGTTTGCATAAACTAGGATTTCCAAAACTGTGCTAAATAGTAGCAATGACAATGGGTATTATTGTCTTATTTAATCTGACCTCATCTAATCTAGTGTATCTTTAGTAAACCAGGAATTGGCATTAACTTGAGATAAATCTCCCACTCCACTCATGATGAGGAAGGATGCATCTATTCCTAAGAGATAAGTTTTTGGTTTTTAAAGCATGACGTTAAATTTTATCAAATACATATATGACAACCGTAAAAATAATGTTTTCTCCTTTAACCTCTAATATCATGAATTATATTAATAGATTTCCTAACCTTGTGCCATACATGCTTTCCTAGAATAAATCCTACTTAGTTATGGTGAATTATTCATTGAATATGCTGCTGGATTTGATTTGCTAATATATTATTTAAGATCTTTGCTTCATATATAAAGGAGAAATAAGGTTGTTGTTTTTTTTTTTAAATTCTGTGCCATTTTTTTCAAGTTTTGGCTACCAGGCTTATACTATCCACAAAACACTTGCAAACCCATCTAGGCTGACACCTTTCTTGGGGCTAGTCCTTCAGACAAGCTTTTGATTTATTTTAAGGATATTTTTTATATTGGTATCTTCTATTTCACACTGTACCAATTTTGGTAATTTTCCTATACACACACACACACACACATACACACACACACACATATTCTAAGGAGACTTTGAAGGTTATTAGCTTAGAATTTTACAAAGTATTTTGTGTAATTGATTTAATTTGTTATATTCATTGTTGATTTTGCATTGTTTAATCAAATAATCTTTTATCTGTATTATTTCTCTCTTACAAAATAAATTCTTGGAATTAAATATAAATTGTGTTCTTCTTTGTTTTGTAATTTATAAAACTGTGCTTTAATATTTATTAAACCTTTCCCCCTATCTCTTTGTATTTCATTTGCTGTTCTTTTTCATTTATCTTGACTAGCTCATTTGTTTTCTTCTTAAAGTATTTTTGCTTTTTAAAAAATGTACATAAGTGATATAATTCTGAGTCCTTGCACACTCTTGCATCCTTTTTTGTTGATTTCAGATGAATGACAATTTGGCTAATGATAGAATTGGGGGATATAACCTTTTCCATCCAGCTGCTGTAATCATTATCTCATTATCTTCTGGCATCTAACATTGCAAAGAAGTCTGAGGGCCATCCAGATTTTCCTTTGCCTTTTTAGGTATCTGTTTTTATCCTTGGTTAGTCAATTGTTATTATTGTTTTAATGCGGTGATGCTTTTAGAATTCTTTCTGCATTTTTGAAATTCAACACTCTCACTTTTAATTAAGTTTTCCTTTTACCCATGAACTCTTTCCATATGCAACTCATCCATCATTTTCCACAAGGTTGCTTATTGTTATTCTGCCCACTCCTAGTGTAGAGACAAAAGCTACTTTCTAAGCCCGTAGGGTGGAAGTTAGATTACGAGCACTGGTGAAGTCCCCTCCCCTGGGTAAATGGCACTCTGATGACACCCTAGGCCATCAGACAGCTGGCCTGCCACAGGCAGGAACATCTCTTCTCCTGGTTGTCTTCCCTCCAGGCTTCAATGGATGAGTTGTGTTGAGTTGAGATGTTGATATCCAAGGAGAAAATTGAGGTTTAACTCTCAGTCCAGGTGAGGAGGTATATGAGGGATCCTATTTTGAGAACAGATTTGCCAGAGAAATTCTATTATAACAGTTATTTGCAACCACACATCTGTCCTTCTAAAAGACTCAAGGAAGGAAACAAGAGGAAGAAAACCTTGAAAATAAATCCAACCTCAAAGTTGAGTTTTCATTTCTTCAAGACTCTGGGTAACAGAGACATATCCATTTTCTAATAGCATGTTTCCTGCTTCTTTTATTCATGTTCACATCATCATCAAGGCAGGGAAAGGGCTACTGGGAACCAACTGCATGGTTTCTTGTCCTTCTTGCTGAATTTCAATTTTGTTCATGGAAAGTACCCTGTGTTTTCATCTCATACATTTTTCAGGGAGATTGGAGGACAGAGCCTCTGTGCATGCATTAGTGGTTGCATGCGTGTGAAAGTGAGATAGGCTAGAGGAGAAAGAAAGCATTGACCACAGAGAAAAAACTTAATGGTCCTTGACTGATAGGGAAAAATATGTCTCTCCCAAGAACCTAGTGGTCCATGCCTCAGTCACCATCGGGAACTAGAGATAATGGGATTTAGGAAATTGAGAAGTGCTGCAGAATGGAAGCTATCACAGCAGGAGGTGGGAGTGGACTAGCTGACCTGCTTATACACAAACCTAACACCTTTAGTGATGAGAAATGAGAAAAGACAGTCTGACAGTCTGACTCTGATAGTGTCAATACTTTTCAGGGACTAGGTATGCAATACCAAGAATGCAGTAATAAGGAGTAATGGTACTACGTGGGGCAAAGACACTATTTTCAGGAGTTAATTAGCATTCACTTGCCTCCCACTGGAAATTGCTTTAAATGCCCCAATGAAAAAATACTTCATCCTTTACCTATTTAATATCTATCCCCAGGAATACTGCCCAGGAAAGCAGTTCTAGGGAACTTCAAGGGCACATAATTTAGATAGGTGTGGAATAAAAGAATAGGTTTGCTCCTAAAATACTCATGCTGCTGTGCAACACAAAGAAACAGGAAAAACTCTACTGAGAGGAAAAGACCACAAGAAGGATATGGAGGCTGAAAAACAAGACTAGCCTTAATTGAGCCCCTACCCTGTGCTGGCTGGTCCATTCCATATGCACTGCAGTTTCCCATGGTCTCTCATTGAAACTCCATATCAATTCTGTGCATGAATGCTATCACATCAATATTACAGATGTGGAAACCAACCAGGACACCAACCGGGCAAGGTTATATACATCCATGCAATAAATAGCAGAGTCTTCTTTTCTTCAAAATATATTGAAGGTAGTTTCTTGCTAAGACAGACATTGGGATCATAACCTCAGACTCAAGAAATTAATTTCCAGAACTATTAGAATACAAATTAGAAAATTAAGCTATATGTCTCATAAATTGGTTTCCTAAATTAAATGTTGCCAATGTATTAATTCATTTTCTTAAAAAAAAATCCTTAACATCTATATCATTATAATATTCAATAACCCCAACCAATATTACACACATGTATACATATTATATTACATATGTGCATATTTCTATATACATTATATACAATGGATGCATATTTCTGTATACATTGTTGCATAGTGATTTAATCTTATTCCTGTGTTACATCAATTTAATTTCTGTTAAAACATGTGTCTTGAAGTTTTATAAAGAAGTAAACAGAGACACCTTGGGAGTCACAACTGACAAGTTCCTGTCTTGCACATCTAATGTGGAGGCTTTGTACAGAGTTGGTCCTACCACCACGGAAGGCAACTAGAGATTACGTGAAACTGGAGAATACTTGCCAACAACTACAACAACAGCTTAGAAGTGACTCTTCCAGTCCCAATCACGCCTTCAGATGACTGCCGCCCCCACAAACGTTTTGGCTGAACACTATGAGATGCTGAGCTAGAACCACACAGCTAAGCCTCTTCCAGATCCTGACCCTCTGAAAGTGAGTGTTTATAAAGCTATGTTTTTTGTTTGAACCGCTAAATTTTGAGGTAATTTGTTACACAGTAATAGAATAGATCTAGCGGTTTGGGTTGAAAACTGGACATTATAGGTAATAGATCACAACAACCTTGGATTCCAACGTGTTCTTATGAAAACTGCTAGCTGTTTGTTCTGTTAGGCAGGTAACTTGCCTGGAATGTTAACCACACGTATCTTCTTCCCCATGATATACAGCTCCTGTGCCTATTTCCTGTTCTTGCTCCTCCCACTACTGATTTTTTAATCTGGGCCTCCTGGGTCCACCCTGTAGGCACAGTCATCCAAGGACTGGGCAGAAATAGAGTTCACTCCTCTGTGGTTTCCTGGCATCTCAGGACTGCCCTAATTTCTAGCCTTGGGCTCTGATCTCCAATCCTTTAGTATTTCTGCCTCCCAAACTGTACACAGTTAGGAAATGTGCTAAATTAAGAAAAGCACGAAACTCACAGCTCTGGCTCTCCATAGCTTCATCTTTCAAGAGCAGATTTATCTCTGGTCTCCACTGCTGTTCTGCCACGCTTCCTGAAAGACTCCCTCAGGGCTTGCTTAACCACAGATTTGGGCAGTTCCTGCTGTAAATTTGGATCTCAATTCTTTCTGTGATCCTAGTCCTGCCAGCATTTCTCCTTAACATTTCCAGCTTCATTCTGTTAGCCTTTAAGCACATTTAGCCTTTAAGGCTGTGAAGGAAATTCCCACTGTTTTCCACAGCCATAACCATGGGGGAGGTTCCGCAAACCTTCGGTCAAGGAAGCCGTGAACTCAGAATTCTTAGCCCTTCTCGTCCTTTCCATTGTACAGCTTTGGCTTTGTTTGTCTTTCACTTTTGAGATCAAATTCTCTTCCAATTTTTCTATGCTTTTGGATACTCTCCAGCCTTTCCTGTTTTATTTGATGTAATTTTTTATAATTGTTGTCTGTCAGGGTTTACACAACCACCTCACTATTTCATTATTAACAAAAGTGATTTCAAAGCCCGGTTTCAAACACTTTCTTCGGATTTTGAATGTAGCATCTCTAGGCATTGCAGGTGATTAAAGAACCCCAAACTCTTTGTATTTAGTCATTAGAGATACCTCAGGAAGACAGGAATCAAGGATTCTCCCTGCAGGATGGTAAGTTATATTGCAAAGCTCCAAGAATGAAGAACTAGCAGCCAGATTCATGGACATTTTTTATATAGAACTAGAAGCTGTAAGAGTTTAGGCTGCTAAGAGCCTACTTCACTGAGTTTAACATTAGGGTGGGTACTTGTGTTAGTTTTCTATCGCCGTGTAACAAATTGCCACACACTGAGCCGCTTAGAAGAACATCCATTTACCAGCTCACAGTTCTGTAGGTCACACATCGGCATGGCGTGACTGGTTTCTCTGCTCAGGGTTTCATGAGGCTTAAATCAAGCTGTCTGCCAGGCCAGGCCCTAGTCTAGAGGATCTGGAGAGAATTGCTTCCAAACTCACTCAATGTGTTGGCAGAATTCAGTTCCTCTCAGTTGTGGGGCTGAAGTCACCATTTCCTCGCTGGCTGTCAGCCAGAGGCCTCTCTCAGCCCTTTAATGCCACCTGCATTCCTTCTCACATGGTCCCTCTCCTTCAAGCCAGCAGCAGGGCATCCGACCCCTCATGCATTTCAGATCTCTGACTTTTTCTGCCACCAGCTGGAGAAAACCTTCTGCTTTTAAAGGAGGTCATGTGATTAGACCTTGGATGCCTGGATGATCGTCCTATTTTAAAACCAGTGGTACCACGTGCCCTGACATGGTCATGGGGCAGCAGCTCCTTACGTTCACAGTTCTGGAGATCACAGCATGGACTCTTGAGGGCCAGTTTTAAGAATTCTGGCTACTACTATCTGATCATAAAAACAACTCTTTTGCTAGACCAAAACACCACCTGAGCACTTGGGGGTCAGCAGAGAAACAGAGGGCAATTGTGCAGTTTACTCATTTGGGGCCTTGTTTGTCAAATTTAATTAGTAATCAACATCATCAGTCAATCAGCAGATCAAGACAATCCAAGGATACTGGACTCCTTCATCAAAAAAGTTACACATACTTTCCTATTTTTTAACACTTATAGGAAGAGGAGCTGGTAACTTGTATAGGAACAGACTAGTCTTCTGTACTTCCTGCTAGTAGTCATGGGTGGTTACCCATCTATTGCATTTTGGAACCTGGAACATGCAATTTGCACTCCAAGATGTGGAGAGAAGCAGCCAATTTACACATGGAAAATGATTTATGTGCAATGCTCACTGCAGTTTCATCTATGATAATGGAAAAATGTTTAACAAAAATAGAGTGCAAAGCAAATTATAGCACATCCACAAGAGGCGGTCATTCATTTATTCTTTCAGCCTTTCAACAAATATTTATTGTTTACTTATCAGGTTCCACGTGCTATTAGCCGCTGGAGATACAACAATGATGCAAAAGAGACCTGGTTCTTGTCCCTATGGAATTTATATTCTACATGGAGAGGAGAGACATTAATCAAATAATCACACAAACTGATGTAGAATTGCAACCTCTGAAATGTGCAGCCATTTAAAATGATGGTTTTAATTTAAAAGTTGTCAAAAAAAGGAGAAATCTACCTATAATATAATGTTAAAGTAAATAAGAACAATCTGTAATTGTAGATATAGGAAGATACCAATAATATTACATAAATTTTGCAAGGAGAAAAGACAGGAAGAAAACAAACCAAATGTTTAATAGTGATTATCTTCTTTATATTTATGTGTAGTTCTCAAATTCTATAATTTTCATATGTTACTTTTATAAATGGAAAAATTAAACTTATTTATAAAACTAAGAAAATCACTTTCACTCTACCTCTCCCTATAATCAGATGCATAGTCTGGGCCAGATTTCTACATGTTCTTTGCTTGAGTTTTGTGGTTAGGCCAAACTAATTAGAAACATAAAATAAATGTGAAACTACCCAGTTATCACTTGGCAAATTCCTGCTATTTACATGGACTTGCAGATGTTCCTCAATATTTCAAAATCCTTCCGAAGTTTTCCAGCACTAATCAAGCCCATAACATAGCGGCATTACTGCAGCTCCATGCACCCTACCCTCTCCCTCCTTGGTCAAGTTCAGTGTCCTCCCTCTTATCATAAAATCACTGCTTATGGAGGGCTCATCCCGTGGCTGGCACAGTGCTAGATCTTTACACACTTTGCCTCAAATCTGTACAATAAGACTGAACAGTAGGAATTATTAGCCTCATTTGACAAAGGAGGTAACAGGTGCCAATATTACCTGAAGGATAGTAAAGGCCAAGGGCAGGAGCCCAACCCAGGGCTATCTGACTCCCAGGATCAGGCTCTTTTTGCTATTTTGGTAGGTAGAGTTCTAAGGAGGCCCCCAAGATTGCCATCATTTCCTGACATGCACGTCTTCTATAATCCCCCTCTCTTGTCTATGAGCAGGACCTGTGAATACAGTGGAGCATCACTCTACGATTATGTTACATTATATGACAAAAAAAATTTTACAGATGGAATTAATCTGACTTTGAGTTAATCAAAAGGGAGATTATCTTGGGTGAACCTAGCCCAATCAGTTGAGCCCTGTGAAAGAGAGATTGGCTCCTTCCTGAAGTCAGAGAGATTCACCTACAGACCTTGAAGGAGCAAGCAGCCTGAGTCTAATAACCACAAGAAATTGAATTCTTCTAACAACTAGTGAACCTGGAAGAGGTCCCTAAGATGAGAGCCTAAAATGAGATTTCAGTCCTGGCAAACACCTTGATTTAAGTCCACTAAAACCCTGAAGAGAAGATCAAGCTAATTCATGCTCAGATACACATGGAAACTGAGATGATAAATTTGTATTGTTTTAAGCTGCTAAATTTGCATGTTATACAGCCATAAAAAACGAATACAACTACCTTATCCTGCTTCCTGCCTCTGGTCTGACCTGTTCATTTGAGTAAGTGGTGATCCAGGTTTCTATCCAGGCTGAGACCTCAGTCACTAGGGCTGGAGTGTGTAGGGAATAGAAGTATTCATTTATAAAGGCATGCTTGGGAGCTTCAGGGCCAATAGGGATGGCCATGAACAGCAAGAACTGAATCCTCAGGCAGGGTCTGTAAACACAGACAAAACAGATGGAGTCAGCAGGTCCCACTGGGCCATTCTGGAGACAACCCACCAAGCAAGAAGGAGCAGACCTTTCATGTTCAGTGGGCCAGGTGGACAAAACCCGGTTGATGAAGGCATCAAGCTAGGGATGCCACATTCTACTCCTCCCTGCCTTCATTTCTTTGTACCATCTTTAATGTCCTCAATATGAGAGGATCTAAGTAGAGGCCAGAAGCAAGGCCCCTGAGTCCCTCCTCCCCAGAAGCAGTGTGGGTTCTCATGAGGTCGACTTGGGTTCAAACATAGACATTGGGTTGTGGTGTCGGGAACGTCTCCAGGCTTCGGTTCCAAGCACTTGACATGGTGATAAAGAGGACGGGAGATTTATAGCTGCCATTTCCAGAAAGGTCTCCTTCACGATTCATTCTTTACTGTGGAGGTTGACATCATGGGGGGTACTCTGCATCGACTCTGATAAAACATATTTTGATGTCAATGAGAGCTCTAAACAAGGTGACTCTGAGCAGTGATGTTCCAAACCATTCTGGTGGGGTGGCTGATTCCCCACTTCAGGACATTGCAGGAGAAGCAAAAATGTCCGAGCATTCCAATGACTCAGGCCTCTTTGGCCAACACTTTACATTTATTTGCCGAGCTCTAATCTTTTGGTTTACAGATCTTGTGCTTATCAAAATGCAGATACCTCTGGAAGAAATACCTCAAAGTCTTTCCAATCAACAGACAGCCTTCAGACATCACACCCTTCCTTGTGAGCAGATGTGACCATAAAAGGAAAAGGAAATAAGAAAAATATGAAGGTGCTGCAGAGTAAATACTGAGGAGCAAACATTTGCAGACTGGACATTGCCAGTGTCCACTAAAGGCAAATGCTCCCTTTGATAGGGGCATCTGAGGTCCAGAGCAGATTATGGCATCATATTTCAATTTATTTTACTGCAGGAGAAAAGTCTTCCTTATATTTCTGTTGAGTCGATGTGATCCTATTTTAACAGGAATTATTTTCTACTGTATCTCCCGCCAGCTCAAAATTCACCATTATTCCTCACTCCACCCACAGAAAAGGAAGTGTAAATCCCAGTCCCTAAGTCACACATGAGCATGAAATTGGCGAGTAGTGTTTTCAGATAAATGAGGGCACTGATGAAGCAGAACCCACAATTTAGTAACCAGGGAGATTCACCTGTGTCAGCACCAAAGCTCAGACAGGGAAGTAGCCAGAGGTTTAGCAGGCACCTTCTTCAAAGCGCAGACACGAGTGAGGCCCACACTGCAGGATTCAGAACACGGCATGGGTGAGGCCTCCATTTCGCCTGAAAAGTAGGCACTCGAGTGATGCTCCTGCTGTAGCATTGTCCTCTCCAGATGTCCAGCCACTCCTGGGTGACAAACCAGGCTCAAAATTAGTGGCCTCAGAAATCTGCTGTGATAAGGAGCTCAGCTCCAATCACCTTCCCCTCCACCACCCTTCCCAAGATCTGCATACTACTCCCTTTGGGCCCTAACATCCACAATAGTTCAGGCCATCCTCATTTGTGAACAGTATAGAACTTGCTTTCTGTAGGGGAGAATGAAGCGTCAAACACAAGCTTGTTCACCCTGGGGTGGGGAGGAGGGAAGGATGGGTATGATAGAGTAATTCCACCTAAAAGGCAGCCTGGAAAAAATCATTGGCATCTCTTTCTGGAACGGAGCCAAAACCACAGATTTAATATCTGACACGTTTTATGCTGCACTAGAATTTAACAGGCTTCTACATGGTGAGTATTAGCTCAGAACTGGGCAAAAATGGACCTTGGAGAATATTTAGACATGCATTTCCTCCATCAATCTTTCAGAGACCATTATTGCATGTGCCATGCACTCCGCTAGCTGCTGAACAGCCAAAGATAAATGGAAGTTGGCAGTATGGGAAGGGGAGCCGACTACCAGCAATGTCACACCTGGTGGCGATGCTACAACAGGAGCAATGTCTAGGTCAGCATCCGCCTAGCAAGGGGTGCACAGTGGCAAATACAGTAAGTAGACCCTTGAACAACCAGGGTTTGAACTGCACAGTTCCACTTGACACAGGATTTCTTCCACCTCTGCCATCCCTCGAACAGCAAGACCAACCCTTTCTCTTCATCCTCCTCCTCCTCAGCCTACTCAATGTGAAGACAATGAGGATGAAGGCCTTTCTGATGATCCACTTCCACTTAATGAATAGACAATATATTTTCTCTTCCTTGTGATTTTCTTAGTAACATTTTCTTTTCTCTAGCTTACTTTACTGTAAGAATATAGTATATAATACCTAAAACATGCAAAATATGTGTTATCTATGTATCTTATCAGCAAGGCTTCCCATCAACAGTAAGCTGTTGATTGTTAAATTTGGGGGGACTCAAAAGTTATATGAGAATTTTCGACTGTGTGGTGAGGTTGGCACGCCTAACCCCCATGTTCTTTAAGGATTAACTGTAGTCCCTTTTCCTTGGAGCAGCTTCTCAAAGCCCCAGGGTTACATGTATTAGAATGCAAACCTGTCCCAGAAGCAGCAAAAGGCCATGCATCACATGAGTCCTTATACTTGACTTGGGCTCCCAGCCTTACACATATTAGCAGCTACGTAAATTTTTTGATTGATTCATTTATGTAAAATCGTTATCAGTGAAATTGTTAACTGGGTCTAGCAAAATATTCAAGGTCAAGTGAAATATACACAAACATCATCATATCCCCAAATATTATACAATGTAACTTCAGCGCTGGGCCCTAACAGAGAAGAAGAAAAGATAAGTTTCAATCCAGCCTTGGCCTGAGTTGAGGAAGCAGCCCAGAGAATACAGATAAGAAGCCTGTCATGTTCTAAGTGGCAGCAACTTCAAAGGAGAAGGCTTTTACATTTATGCGGATGTGATTATCCAAAGAGATAGGATAGAAAGTGGTAAGGGAAATCAAAGAGAAATAAAACACTCCAGATAGCCTGAGAAATCAGGTTATTTGGGAAAAAACGAGATCATTCAGCCAGATGCTTTCTATTAAGAATGAAATCCTCAAAGCCAAGATTTCCAAGTTGGTGTTATTTTGAATCCTTCATAACAAAGATAAAAAATTTAAAAACTAAGGATACTGAATTAAAACTTATTTTTTTAAAAAATAAATCTAAGGCATTGGTTCGAGTTATAGAAGACTGATTTTACAAACGAAAGGATTGTTTTGAGAGAAGGCTGTAAATTGATGGTAAGATGTGTTGCAGACCAGATTTTATCTTTTAAAAAAAATACATGTGTATATATAATTCTAAAACTATTACTATTTAAGATTGAATCTACTGACACTGCATTTTCACCTCAGGAATTGCAATCCTGAATTCTTAATAATGAATAAACTTAAAGTTATTGGTGAAACAAATAACAAGATGCTGAGAAGATTCTTTTCTTTCCTTTTAACTGATTGAGCAACAGCACATTCCCTAGACTCCAAACATGATAGCCTCACACAGGCACACACACACACACACACACACACACACACACACACACACACATGCACACACCCCTTTGAACAGCCAGAAAGTAAAAGAGGAAGAGTCTCGGTCGTTCGGTCCACACCTACTTTAGCAAAAGTGTTTAAAGAAAGAGAAAAAGAGCCAGAGAGTGAAAGCATGCACACGATAGCCTCATAATTGGAGCGATGGTAATTATTTTTGGATTCTCTGCCTGGCATGAGACTCGGGGACAGACCCTGTGTCACAGGGTGATTAAAAGTGACAGCTGCCCAAGTCTACCTATTTAGAGAAACTGTTCTCCCTTGCCTGGTTGGGAAAATAAACCTCAGAGTAACTGAGCCCATTCTTCATTTCATTTTCCCAGTGCACACCTCATCCACAGCTGACCCGATCTATACATGTAAGCCGCCCGGCCGCTAACTCAGGGGAAGAAAGTGGGGAAGCCAAGGGATTAGGCAGGTCCAATTCATCACCCGGAAAATACACAGGGCCCTGCTACTGTACTGGTGAGAAGGCAGCGCTGTGTTATAACTAAGAGCCCAGCCGCAGCTGCTGAGCAGGACCAATGAACAACAGCTTGACCCTGAGGAAGGAAGAGAGTCAGAAGACAGATGACCAGGCCCAGGGAGATGAGTTCTGTTCTCTGTAAAAGGAGTAGAGGCTGCATAATTCCTTGCATTTCTCAGAATTCCTTGCATTTCTCCCCACTTTCCAAGGCACATTAACAATCACGTTCTCATTTGATCCTCAGGACCTCGTTAGTGAGAGACAGTCTCAAAAGCCCTGCCCAGGTGACTTCAAGGGGTGCTATCCAACTCTTATCATTTTAGCATTTCCCGAGATTCACAAATTCATATTTTTTTTCTGAATTCATTTGTTTTCAGTATTACCAGTCTCTGGTGAAGCTTGGTTATCAAAGTTCATGGTACTAGGGATTCTTTTTTTTAAGGAAAATGCCAGGGTAACAGTCTACCAACCACAGACAGCGTGACTTATAAGGCGTTGACACTGATATTTTTAACTTCTACTGCCAACTAGCAGAGACCCAGTCAGCACTGTTTTCAGTGTGGAATATCTGATCATGCTACGTGGTTGCCAATATTTTTGGAGACTTGTTGTTGCAGGCACCCAGCATTAGGTCAAAGGCCTCAAAAGACAATCAGTCTTCCTTCTTTGCAGTCACACTTTGGTTTGAACCAAAGGCTCCTTTACTAATTACCCAGACTGTCCTTTCAAGTTATTGACAAGGCTTGCAGTAGAGCGAGTCTGGCTATTTCAAGACATCCTATCCCTCAGAAAGAAAAGATTTATCACCCCGAAGATATTCAAAAAAATATCATGCTGAATCTACAGGCAATTGCAAGAGAAACTCCTCCATGGCTCTCACAACAGGAAGCTCCCCAAGTGGAAGGAAGATATCGTATTTCAACTTGTAACTACAATGCCTGGGACAGGGGCTGTCACATCAGCCAACACCCAGGGCCATAGCTGTTTGCGGGCACGCATGCTATGCAGTTACACTTGGCTTATTGCTCTGCTGTCGTCATCTTAAAATGCTTAATAATTTAACAAAGGGCCCTGATTTCCATTTTGAGCTGGGTTCCACAAATTAAGTAGATAGTAACATCCAATAGTTGGATTGAGCCATTGTTGGTCTGGATTCTACTTAGAGGAAACAAGATAGAGGAGAAGGAACAAAAACCCTGGGTTGGAATGCTATTCCCAGCATTTACTGGTTTTCTGGTCTTGGGCAAGTTAAACAATACTCAGCATGTATATTGATACACTGTATTATCTATTTTATGGTAGTTTGAGGATTTGAGATAATGCCTGTGAAACAAATAGCACAAAGTAGGATGTTTTTATTATTATGATAATTTTTACAGAATTGGATACAGTTGCAACTATCAGATATGATATGTTAATATAAAGAAGAATTATAGACAAAAGATGCCTGGTAATTACTCCATAGTAAACAACAAGGAAAATAAGTTGACCATAATTTTTTATAGCCTAGAAGTCACTATTTCAAAGCACAGCATTTTAGTAAAAATATGAGAACTGTGTATTTATGACATTCATTGTAGAGTTCAAATAGGATTAGAGACATAAAAGTGCTTTGAACCTGAAAAGCATTAAATATAGATATGTCACAGAATCTAAGTTAAATTATATTTTAATTACTTTTATATTGTCCTGTTTAATTAAAGCATATTTTATAAAGCTTTATTCTGTATAATTGTTATTTCTTGTGTGCTATTAGTTATAGTTTGTGATCATCTTTCTAAAATGTTAACTGTTGGACTCTTGATCTAGAAAAACAGAACATAAGTATAATTTTAAAAAACAATTTTTGATGTTAACAGACATTTATTAGTTGGTAAACAAACAGTGAGTGCATGGATAGGTACGGGTGGCTATTTTATTTTATTTATATATGTAAGAGTTGTGCATATTTTGGACTTACATGTGATATTTTGATACATGCATACAAATGTGTAATGATCAAAACAGGGCAATTGGGATATCCATTACCTCAAACATTGATCTTTTCTTTATGCTGGGATTATTTGAACTCTTCTCTTCTAGCTATTTTGAAATATACAATAGGCCAGGCACGATGGCTTATGCCTGTAAGCCTAGCACTCTGGGAGGCCGAGGTGGGAGGATTGCTCAAGGTCAGGAACTGAAAACCAGCCTGAGCAAGAGCGAGATCCTGTCTCTACTAAAAATAGAAAGAAATTAATTGGCCAACTAAAAATATATAGAAAAAATTAGCCTGGAATGGTGGCTCATGCCTGTAGTCCCAGCTACTCATGAGGCTGAGGCAAAAGGATTGCTTGAGCCCAGAGTCTGAGGTTAGTATGAGCTAGGCTGACACCATGGCACTCTAGCCCAGGCAACAGAGTGAGACTCTGTCTCAAAAAAACAAACAAACAAACAAAAAAAAACCAATAAATTATCATCAACTCTCATCTACTGTACTATCAAATACTAGATATTATTCTTCTAACTGTATTTTTGTAACCTTTAATCCACCTCTCTTCATCCCCACTCCCTCTACCTTTCCTGGCCTCTCCTAACCACCAATCTACCTACTCTCTATCTCCATGAGATCCACTTTTAAGCTCCCACACAGGAGTGAAAACATGAGATATTTGTCTTTCTGTGCTTGGCTTTTTTCACTTAACATAATGCCCTCCAGTTTCATACATGTTGCTGTAAGTGACAGTACTTCATTTTTTGTGGCTGGATAATATTCATATGTGTGTGTGTGTGTGTGTGTGTTTGTGTACACCACATTTCCTTTATCCATTTGTCCACTGATGAGCACTTATAGTGGTCCCATATTTAGCCTATTGTGAATAGTGCTGTGATAAACATGGGAGTGCAGATATTTCTTCAATATGCTGATTTCCTCTCTTTGGGTTATATATCCAGCAGGGAGATTGCTGGATCATATGGTAGTTCTATTTTTAGTTTGCTGAAGAATCTGCACACTGTTTTCCATTATGGCCATACTACTTGACCTTTCAAGCAACGGTATACAAGCGTTCCCCTTTCTCTACATCCTCACCATCATCCATAATTTGTTATCTTTTTGATAAAATCCATTTTAATTGGAGGGAGATGATATCTCATTGTGTTTGATTTGCATTTCCCCAATGATTAGTGATGTTGAGCATTTTTTTCATGTACCTTTGGCCAATTTTATATCATTTTTTGAGAAATGTCTATTCAGATCTTTTGCTCATGTTTAACTGGATTTTTTTTTTCTGCTGAACTCTTTGAGTTTCTTATCTGTTCTGGCTTTTAATCCCTTGTCAGATGGATAGTTTGCGAATGTTTTCTCTCATTCTGTAGATCATCTCTCCGTTTTGTTTTTTCCTTTGCCGTGCAGAGCTTTTTAGAATGATGTGATTCCGTTTGTCTACTTTTGCTTTTGTTACCTGTACTTCCAAGGTCTTACCCCCAAAATCTTTTCCAGACCGATGCCCTAAAGCATTTCTCCAATGTAAAAGATGTTTTCTTAAGACAGAATTTTGCTCCAAGAATATATTCTTTTGTTGGTGGATACTTTCAAAAGCCATTTAGGGTGCCAGTTGCAAAGAAACCTCATTTCATTATCTGCCTGCCTTCCTGGCCATAGCAGAGGAAACATTAACAGAGACAGTTCTGCTAAGTGTCCAGATTTGGTTTTGCTAAGTGGTGTATTCAGCTAAACTAAGGTTGGTAGTGAAATTTCTTCACATAATAGAGAAGATGTCTTAGAGCTCCTAGGAAGGAAAGAAGTAGACTGGGAAGAACTCTGATGGGAACAAGCAATTTTATTAAGTAGGATGTGGTATGAAGCCTCCTTTCCATCTTACAACTGAAATCTTCAGTAAAGTGTCTACACCTCATGGACTGTTGATCTAAAATTGTGTGGGGAAGATGCAACAACGATGTGTGAGGAGCACAGCCAAGGCAATGCAGAGGAAGTCTAGTGCGTCCAGGATGCAGAAGTCCAGGCACTGTGTGACATCATTTGCTATGGCTTGTAACATCAGTTTTTATAAGAACATAATCAAATATAAATATAAGAACTATAATATTTAAAATAATAATGTCTTTAATATCTTTTTTTCTGTGGTATTTTTGTATATATTTTTTTTCTTTTCAACATCCCAAAAGGAAGACTGAGAAAAAGTGAATCAGAAAAATAAATATGAAAATTGGACTAAATATTGTCAGGAGGGGCTTACTGATGACAGCTATTAATATAATATTCTGGAGAAGGCAAAACCATAGGAACAGAAACTAGAAAGTAGTTGTTCTTTCAGGGGCAGATGGAAGGATCACAGGAGAACTTTCTGGGGTGATGACAATGATCTACATCTTAATCATGGTGATGGGTATTTAGCTGTAAATATTTATCAAAGCTCATTGAACTGTACACTTAAAAAGGGTGAATTTTACTTTGTATAAATTATTCCTCAATATATTTAATTTTTAAAAATATTTCTTATTAAAACATTGGAATCTTGGAGTTTATTTGGTACATAGCCAAACATGCAAGTGTCATCCCAGCTAATACATGAATGAAGGGAGTAAAGTCAAACACCATACCAGGGGCTGATCTTGCAGACTGCAAGGAGTCCTACATATTGCTGAACTCATAATTAAATGCTCAGGAAAAATGTGTTGAAGTAACTTTAATTTCTCTCCCACATTTTTTCATTCTATAGTTTGCCTGCAATCATTTATATGTTCATTCATCCATTTCCTCTTATCATTGCATACCATAAAACAAAAGCTGCCAAGCTCCATACTCTGCAAACATGTTTTTCAAATGCTCTCCATGCAAGCAATCAGGCATTGGTCTATTTTATTCATAAGGTGATTTTTCTTTTTAGCTGCCAGAGCCACTTAAACATTTAATGCCCATAAAATTGTTTTAATTTTTTAAGAACACAAATGGGGATTCCATTGCACTAAATACAGAATCATTTGGTGTCATAGCAACCAGCCTCATCCTACCATTCAGAATTCACACATTGAGGGTAGTTCTCAAAAAAAAAAAAAAAATGTTCTTGGTCATCCTTCTTACCCACAGAGTTGGAATCCTAGGTTTCCAATATTCCCTGCCCTTCCACCATCCTTTTCTACTTTGAGAGGAATTAATAACCCTAACATTTCACTGAGTCTATTTCCCAAAGTTAATCAGAACAAATGAAAATACACTGGAAAAAGTCTTTCTTATAGTATATTCTTATAAAAGAGAAGAAGTAGATTCTCTATTTATTATGATTTTCTAGAAACTATTCCCCAAGAATGTGCAGAGCTAGAATATTATTAGTAGCTTGGTGAAAAGACGGCTAAAAGTTTTAGAATCATCCAGATGTTCATTGGAATCTCAACTCACATACTTACTTAGTTCTGTGTCATGGGCACATAATTTCAGCTACCTGAGTCTCATTTCTCTCATCTATAAAAATGACATGTTATCTGCAGGAAAAATGGTGGATGAGAAGCAGTCGGCAAGCACACCGCTCCCAAGGAAAGAAGTGAAAAGTGCAGACAGCTGCCTACATATGGGTCGCTCTTCTCTGAAGAAATATTGTGAAATCACAGAAAAGCAACGTGCGACACTCAATGTGGAAAAAAAAAAGATTAGATCAGCCCCGCTGTCTGCACTAATCTGTCTCTGACTCAGAGGCCCTGCTCAGAAGCTCTGCTTCTGGCTCCACCCCAGTCCTGGCTCTGAGGCTTTCACGCCAGAGCCCACCCACCTCCTGAATTCCCTCCCAGCCCAAGACACCATCCCCAAGACTCCAGTGCTGCACCTGGACCCCAAGACCCCACCCCAAAGCCTCGACCACTGTCACAGGGTAGGAGGACCTGCTCCAAAGGCCAATACCCTCGGGGATCCCCTTAGCTTCAGGTCACTAGTACACTTCAACCTGATTTAAGATAATGCCCACAGCCCAGAATGCACAACAACCTCGTGCAGCTGCTGCTGTTACCTCTGTGGGAAGACTCTGGGTAGAGCTCCCCACAACACCAGCCTCAATGAAGAGGGTCTCACCCAGCTCCCAACTCTGGTGAACAACTGAACAAACACGCAACACAAACAGCATTCAACACAGACTTGAGCAGAGGTAATCACAGGTGAACAGAATAAATCAGAACAGCCGTATTACAGGCTTCTAGCACATACGTCCCTCCTCTGCCACATCAACATTCCAGAGTAGGGGGGATAAAGCTCCCTTTAGGTTCCTCCCCTTACTCTAATCAGACAGGAATTTCCCAGCAAGGAACAGGTACCCTACAAGCCTATTATCCCTGAGTTGAGAAAAGAAGCTTCAGATGAGAAGCCAGCAAAAGAACCCTGGGAACATGAAAAATCAAAACAAATCTATACCCTCAAGGGATCAGAATGGAGCTACAGCAGTGAACTCCAACTACAAGGAAATCATCAAAATGACAGAAATGGAATACAGAAGATGGATGGCAAATAAGATGAATGGAATTGAGGAGAAAGTTGAAAACCAACAAAAAAAAGCCAAAAAATTTCAGGGAATTCAAGAAAAAGTCACTTAAAGAACTGGATAAAATTAGAAAGGATATAATAGAACTTAAAGAAACAAAAGAGTCATTTAGGGAATTTAAAAACAGAACAGGAATTTTCAATAATAGATTAAACCAAGGAGAAGAAAGAAACTCAGAGCTTGAAGACAAGGCTCTATGAGCCACCCCAACCATTTAAAGAGGCAGAGAGCGAGGATTGGATCAAGATGGCGGATGAGAAACACCGCCAGACAAAGTGTCTCTGCAGAAACAACAGATTCTAGCAGAAATTAGAAAAAAGAAGCAAGAAGATGAGCATACAGCAGATGAGGGCCAGAAGGAGGGGTACCTGAGACCATGGGAGACTCCACCGGAGGAGGTCACGGAGGAGAACTGGAAACTGAGACCGCCAGAGCAGCCTGGAGACCAGTGGGAAGGGTAGGTGGATCAGTCACCTTTCCCCTCCCCTGCATCTGGGACTGCTGGTGGTCTCCCCAGCGGGTGGAAAGACCTGCGGCCACCAGCCCAGAGACAGCCACCGCCAGAGAGCAGTAAGACAGTAGCAGACGCGGCACCAGGCTCCCAAATCCCTCGGGGCACCACCGTGTGCACAGACCCGAGCCCTGCAGCAGGCGCCATATTGCCTCATTTTCCCCTCTGCCGACCCTACCCACAGCTGCCCAAAGAGACAATATAGCTACCAGCCGGAGGCACCTCCAGGGAATGGGACCTTCCCTTTTGGGGCCCCACAGCTGACTAAGGGGAACTCAGACTGTGAGCTCCCCACCCACCAGCCCTCCCAGGTGCTGCTGGCACGGTGATCCCAGGAGAACGGGGCAAACCCTGAGGCTGAGAGACATAGACCGAGCTGGGGCTCCCTGAGGGTCTATTGGGACTGGCACTCCTCTCCCTGGTCAGGATATAGTTTGAACTCTGGGGCCCAGAAGTCAGACCTGCAGACCACATCTCGTGCATTGAGGTCTCACATTGCCCGGGGCACAGAAGGGATATACATGAACAGCCTAATGAGGTGTGTGTGCCTTCAGGGGCAAATCAGCATCCTAGAGGGCGACCCTCCACCCAAAAGGAGGCCATACACCCAGCCCAGGTGGCATTTCTGCACAGGGAACCTCCCTGCCAGCATCACAATCTGGGGAGGCCTGGTGGTGTGTGGTCTGGCCTGCTGGCAGAGGCCCAGGAATAGCTGCGGAGTTGGGGAGGGTGGAAAGAAGTGAGGCCCGCTCCAGACTGCGGGTCTCAGACAGCCCCACCCCCACACACAGACTTTCTGGCTGAGCGAGGACATTCCAGCCCCTCCCTGACAACTTTTCCCGGAAACAGAGAACAGAACTTTGACCCCTGCTAATGACATTGATGGTGCCTGAGGGCAGGCTTACCCAACCCAGCTCCGCCCAGACTCTCTCCTAGATCAGTCCTCAATGAGGGGGAGAAAATGACACACTTGGAAGTCCCAGGGCCCCACCGACCACCTGAGGCACTAGAGTGCCTCTCTACAGGAAAAAGAGCTGAAAACAGGACACAAAAACAACAGCATAGCCTGTTCCTCCAAGCAAGCGCAATCTACTGACAAGGAGGACATCCTGCACACCCTTTTCACGGCACTTACTGACTCATTATACAGGGAGTGCTCGAATCTCACCCACAGACAAAACCTAATGGCAAAGAAACTAAACAAGGCGTGTGAATACCCAAACAAAAACCCAAAGGAAAGAAACAACAACTGATCTACATGGGAAGAAATCAGCAAAGGAACTCAGGAAATATGAAGAACCAAATGGAAAACACACTCCCAAAGAGAAGCACCAGCCCCCTAGAAACGGACGTCAACCAAAATCAGGCAACCAAAATGACAGAAGAGGAATTTCGGATGTGGATCATAAGAAAACTCACCGACCTGCAAGAACAACTCAATAACCAACACAAAGAAACCACAAAAAACCTCCAGGACCTAGAACAAAAGTTCACTAAAGAAATAGACACAATGAACAAAAGTGTAACTGAAATCCTGGAAATGAAGAATCAATTCAGCGAACTACAAAATATAGTAGAAAGTCTCAAGACCAAGGTAGATCAAACAGAAGAAAGAATCTCAGAGATTAAGATAACACCCTCCAACTAAATAAAACCATCACAGAGATAGAGCAGAGAAACAGGAGAAAAGAGCAAAGCCTACAAGAGATGTGGGATAATGTGAAGAAACCTAATGTGAGGGTCATAGGGTTACCAGAAGGGGAAGAAGACAACACTCAAGGGTTGGACAAGCTATTTGAAAATATAATACAGGAAAGTTTCCCAGCCCTTGCTCATAATCTTGATATACAAGTTCAAGAAGCTCAGAGGCCCCCTGGGAGATTCAATGCAAACAGGAAGTGCATGCAGTAATCAGACTGACCAAAATATCAACTAAAGAGGCCCTTCTAAGAGCTATAAGATGAAAGAAGCAAGTAACATACAAGGGAAAGCCAATTTGAATAACACCAGACTTCTCTAATGAGACTTTACAAGCAAGGAGAGACTGGGGCCTCATTCTCACTCTTCTGAAACAAAACAATGCCCAGCCTAGAATCTTATTCCCTGCAAAACTAAGCTTCATATATGAAGGAAAAATAAAGACATTCCTAGACAAGCAAAGTCTCAGAGAATTCACCAAGACAAGACTAGCCCTACAGAAAGTACTCAAAACAGTGTCACACAGAACACCATAATAAAAACTCACGAATATAAAAACAACCAAAACCCAAAGATTAAAGGCCAGATAATACAATGGCTCAGGAGAGAAATCAAAGCAACAACATCCAACCCAACAGAATGAAAATAATCTACCTTACCTATCATTTCTCTCAATAAATGTGAATGGCTTAAACTCTCCACTCAAGACACATAGGCTGGCTGAATGGATAAGAAAATACAGGCCAAGTATATGCTGTCTTCAGGAAACATATCTAACCTGCAAGGATGCATACAGACTAAAAGTAAAAGGGTGGAGATCAGTATTCCAGGCAAGTGGAAGGCAAAAGAGGCTGGCTTGGCAGTTCTAATTTCAGATGATTTAGTTTTTAAACCAACAAAAGTAGTGAAAGACAAAGAGGATTATTATATAATGGTGAAGGGCACAGTTCAACAAGAAGAGATAACAATTTTAAATATATATGCACCCAACTTAGGTGCACCCAGTTTCATAAAGCAAACCTTACTGGATCTAAGCAAATGGATTAATAGTAACTCCATAATCACCGGAGATTTCAACACCCCACTGCCAGCACAAGACAGATCCTCCAAACAGAAAATTAGTAAAGAAATAATGGACTTAAACAAAACTCTAGAACAATTGGGTCTGACGGACATTTACAGGACATTATACCCAAAATCCACTGAATATACATTCTTCTCATCAGCAAACGGGACATTCTCTAAGATTGACCATATCCTAGGACACAAAGTAAACCTCAGGAAATTTTAAAAAATAGAAGTCATACCATGTATCTTCTCAGATCACAGTGGAATAAAAGTAGAAATCAACCCTAACAGAAAATCACATTTCAACACAAAAACGTGGAAATTAAACAACCTCCTACTAAATGATTACTTCATAAATGAAGAAATCAAGATGGAAATAAAAAAAATTCTATGAAGAAAATGACAATGGAGAGACAAGTTATCAAATCCTCTTGGACACAGCTAAAGCAGTTCTGAGAGGAAAGTTTATCTCCATAAATGCCTATAACCAAAAGACAAAAAGATCACAAATAGACAATCTAACGAAACGACTCAAAGAGCTGGAAAAAGAACAGACCAACCCCAAACCCAGAAGAAGAAGTGAAATCAACAAGATCAAATCAGAAATAAAAGAAATTGAAAACAAGGAAGCTATTCAGGAGATTAATAAAACAAAAAGTTGGTTCTTTGAAATAATAAACAAAATTGACACACCATTGGCTAAGCTAACAAAAAGCACAAAAGAGAAATCTCTAATAAGCTCCATCAGGAACAAAAAAGGAGATATCACAACTGATCCCAAAGAGATTCAAGATATAATTTATGAATACTACAAAAATCTTTATGCACACAAACTGGAAAATGTGGAGGAAATGGACAAATTTCTAGAAACACACAGCCTCCCTAGGCTCAACCAGGAAGAAATAGATTCCCTGAACAGACCAATCTCAACAGCTGAAATAGAAACAGCAATTAAAAATCTCCCTAAAAAGAAAAGTCCCGGTCCAGATGGTTTCACACCCGAATTTTACCACACTTACAAAAAAGAACTAGTACCTATCTTGCAGAAACTATTCCACAACATCGAGAAGAACAGAAACCTCCCCAACACCTGTTATGAAGCGAATATTACTCTGATACCAAAACCAGGAAAGGATGCAACAAAAAAAGAAAACTACAGACCAATATCCCTAATGAATATAGATGCAAAAATTTTCCACAAAATCTTAGCTAACTGAATCCAGACGCTTATCAAAAAATAATCCACCACGACCAAGTGGGCTTCATCCCAGGGATGCAGGGATGGTTCAACATACGTAAATCTATAAATGCAATTGACCACATAAACAGAAGCAAAAACAAAGACCACATGATTCTTTCAATAGATGCAGAAAAAGCTTTTGACAAAATTCAACACCCTTTCATGATACGAACACTTAAGAAAATAGGCATAGAAGGGACATACCTAAAAATGATACAAGCCATATATCACAGACCCATAGCCAACATCATACTGAATGGGGAAAAATTGAAAGCATTCCCACTTAGAACTGGAACCAGACAAGGCTGACCACTATCTCCACTTCTGTTCAACATAGTGCTGGAAGTCTTGGCTACAGCAATCAGACAGGAAAATGGAATTAAAGGTATCCAAATAGGGGCAAACGAGATCAAACTTTCACTGTTTGCTGATGATATGATATTATATCTAGAAAACCCCAAAGATTCAACCAAGAAACTCCTGGAACTGATCAATGAATTTAGTAAAGTCTCAGGATACAGAATAAATACACAGAAATCAGAGGCATTCATATACGCCAACAATAATCTAATTGAGAACCAAATCAAAGACTCAATTACCTTCACAATAGCAACAAAGAAATTGAAGTACCTAGGAGTATACTTAACCAAGGAGGTAAAATACCTCTACAGGGAGAACTATGAAACACTGAGGAAGGAAATAGCAGAGGATGTAAACAGATGGAAATCCATACCATGCTCATGGATCAGCAGACTCAACATCATTAAAATGTCTATACTACCAAACTGATCTACAGATTCAATGCAATACCTATTAAAATCCCATCAGCATTCTTCACAGATATAGAAAAAAATAATTTTACGCTTCGTATGGAAACAAAGAAGACCTCGAATATCAAAAGCAATTCTAGGCAACAAAAACAAAATGGGAGGCATTAATATGCCAGATATCAAACTATACTACAAAGCTGTAGTAATTAAATCAATATGGTATTGGCACAAAAATAGGAATATTGACCAGTGGAACAGATGTGAGAATCCTGATATCAAACCATCCTCATATAGCCATCTAATCTTTGACGAAGCAGACAAAAACATACGCTGGGGAAAAGAATCCCTCTTCAATAAATGGTGCTGGGAAAACTGGATAGCCACCTGGAGAAGGCTAAAACAGGACCCACACCTTTCACCTCTCACAAAAATCTACTCATGCTGGATAACAGACTTAAACCTAAGGTATGAAACTATTAGAAGTCTAGAGGAAAAAGTTGGAAACACTCTCCTAGACATCGGCCTGGGCAAAGAGTTTATGAAGAAGTCCCCAAAGGCAATCACAGCAGCAACAAAAATAAATAAATGGGACATGATCAAACTACAAAGCTTCTGCACAACCAAAGAAATAGTCATGAAAGTAAACAGACAACCTACAGAATGGGAGAAAATTTTTGCATCCTACGTATCCAATAAGGGGCTGACAACTAGAATATACTTATAACTCACGAAAATCAGCAAGAAAAAATCAAATAACCCTATTAAAAAGTGGGCAAAGGACTTGAACAGAAAGTTTTCTAAAGGAGACAGAAGAATGGCCAACAAACATATGAGAAAATGCTCAACATCTCTAATCATCAGGGAAATGCAAATCAAAACCACAATGAGATATCACTTAACTCCAGCGAGAATGGCCTTTATCAAAAATTCTCCAAACAATAAATGCTGGGGTGGATGTGGAGAGAGTGGAACACTCCTACACTGCTGGTGGGACTGCAAACTAGTTCAACCTCTGTGGAAAGCAATATGGAGATACCTTAAAGCGATACAAGTGAATCTAGCATTTGATCCTGCAATCCCATTGCTGGGCATCTACCCAAAAGATCCAATGACACTCTACAAAAAAGACACCTGCACTCGAATGTTTATAGCAGCACAATTCATAATTGCAAGGCTGTGGAAACAACCCAAGTGCCCATCAATCCAAGAATGGATTAATAAAATGTGGTATATGTGTACCATGGAGTACTATTCAGCTCTAAGAAACAACGGTGATATAGCACATCTTATATTTTCCTGGTTAAAGCTGGAACCCATACTATTAAGTGAAATTTCCCAAGAATGGAAAAACAAGCACCACATATACTCACCAGCAAACTGGTATTAACTGAGCCGCGCCTAAGTGGACACATAGGTACTACAGTAATAGGATATTGGGCACGTGGGAGAGGGGAGGGGGTGGGTATATACATACATAATGAGTGAGATATGTACTATCTGGGGAATGGTCATGCTGGAGATTCAGACTTGTGGGGGGAGGGGGGAAATGGGCATTTATTGAAACCTTAAAATCTGTACACCCCTAATATGTCAAAATAAAAAAAATTTTTAAAATTAAAATAAAGAGAAGAGAACAACAAAGGCAAAGCAATCACTTAGAGAGATATGGGACTATGCAAAGTGAACAAACATATGAATTACAGGTATCCATGAGGAAGAACAAGAAAGCGTGAAAAGCATTAAAAGTCTGTTTGAGAGAATTATTGAGGAAAACTTCCCTAGTATCTCTGGGGTTCCAGATATCCACAAACAAGATTGTCATCAAGACCAGTAAGATTCAAATAGGATATCTCTAAGACACATGATAATCAACCTGGCCAAAGTCAAAATGAAAGAGAAAATTCTATAAGCAGCTATACGTAAGCAACAACTGACCTACAAGGGAAAACCCATCAGGCTAATAGCAGACTTCTCAGAGGAAACCTTACAAGCCAGAAGGTAGTGGGCTCCCATCTTCAATCTTCTTAAACAGAACAACTAACAGCCTAGAATTTTGTACCCTGCAAAACTAAGTTACACAATCGATAGAGAAATTATGTATTTTGCAGATAAGCAAACATTCAGGGAATATGTCATGACTAGACCTGCTCTGCAGGAATTACTCAGAACTGCATTAAACACAAATCAGCACAATAGATACCCACCAGTGTAAAATCACCCAAAATAACCAAAGCTCATAACTCTTATAAAGCAATAGCACAAGAAGAAAAACAAATTAATAAGGTACTACCCATTATGATGACAAGAACAGGACCATACATTTCAATTCTGTATCTCTCAACATGAATAGCTTGAATGTCCCACTCAAAAGACATAGACTGGCTGAATGAATGAAAAAACAGAATGCAAGTATCTTCTGCCTCCAGGAGACACATTTAAATGACAAGGATGTAAACCACCTCAAAGAGAAATGATAGGAAAATACATTTCACAAAACTAGAAAACAAAAGAGAGTAGTGGTAGCTGTTCACATATCAGACAAAATTGACTTTAAATCAACAATGGTAAAGAAAGAAAAGTTTCCAAAGATGGTCATTATATAATGGTAAAAGGAGCAATTCAGCAAGAAGACATAACAATTCTAAATATTTATGTACTTAACACAGAAGCAGCCGGATTCATAAAACAAAACCTACTAGATCTGAGCAGAGAGATAAAAGGCAGCATTGTAATTGCTGGGAACTTCAACACCCCATTGACAGAACTAGACATATCATGCAAACAGGAAATAAACAAAGAAACTCTAAACTTAAACAGGACTCTAGAGCAATTGTGCCTAACAGATAATTATGGAACATTTTACAAAAAAACTACTGAATATACATTCTTCTCATCAGCACATGGAACATTCTTCAAGATAGACCATGTTTTAGGCCACAAAACATGGCTAAAAACATTTAAAATAATTGAAGTTATACCATGTATCTTCCCATACCACAGTGGAATAAAACTAGATATCAACCCCAAGAGAAACACCCAATTATACACAAAGTCATGGAAATTAAACAACCTGCTGTTTAACAATGATTGGATTAATGAAGAAATTAAGATGGAAATCAAAAGATTCCTTGAACTGAATGACAGGGGAAATATAAGCCAGCAAAAGCTGTCCTAAGGAGAAAATTCATAGCCTTAAATACCTACATCAAGAAGACAGAATGGCCGGGCGCGGTGGCTCACGCCTGTAATCCTAGCTCTTGGGAGGCCGAGGCGGGCGGATTGCTCAAGGTCAGGAGTTCAAAACCAGCCTTAGCAAGAGCGAGACCCCGTCTCTAGAATAGAAAGAAGTTAATTGGCCAACTGATATATATATAAAAAAAAAAAAATTAGCCGGGCATGGTGGCGCATGCCTGTAGTCCCAGCTACTCGGGAGGCTGAGGCAGAAGGATCGCTCGAGCCCAGGAGTTTGAGGTTGCTGTGAGCTAGGCTGACGCCACGGCACTCACTCTAGCCTGGACAACAAAGCGAGACTCTGTCTCAAAAAAAAAAAAAAAAAAAGAAGACAGAATGATCACAAATTAACAATCTAATGACACATCTCAAGGAACTAGAAAAGGGAGAACAAACCAAACCAAAAGCCAGCAGAAGAAAAAAAAAATAACTGAAGTCAAAGCAGAACTAAATGAAATAAAAAACAAGAAAGTAATACAGAAGATCAATTAAACAAAAAGTTGGTTCTTTGAAAATATAAATAAAATTTATAGAACTCTCACAAGATTAACCAGGAATAGAAGAGAAAGGACCCAAATAAGGTCTGAAATGAAAAAAGAGATATTATAACTGATACCACAGAAATATAAACTATCATCTATGAATACTATGAAAATCTCTATGCACATAAACTCAAAATGTAGAGGATATGTACAAATTTCTTGAAACACACAATCTTCCAAGATTCAATCAGGAAGAAACAGAACTTGTGAATAGACCAATAATGAGCAATGAGATTAAAACAGCAATAAAAATCTCTCAACAACAACAACAACAACAAAAGACCCCAGAACAGATAGATTCACAGCCAAATTTTATCACACTAACAATGAAGAATTGGTACTCATATTGCAGAAATTATTTTGTAACATCAAGAAGGAGGGAATCTTTCCCAACTCATTCTAAGAAGCCAGTGTCACCTTGATATCAAAGCCAGGTGAGGACACATGCAAAAAAGAAAACTACAGACTAACATCCCTTATGAAAATAGATACAAAAATCCTCAGCAATATACTAGCAAACTGAATTCAACAGCACATCAAATAATAATAGTAACAATACCCATGACCAAGTGGGCTTGATCCCAGGGATGTAAGGATGGTTCAACAGGGATGTAAGTCAATAAAAGTGATTCACCACATAAGCAAAACAAACACAAAGATTAATATGATCATCTGAATAAATGCAGAAAAAGCATTTAACAAAATTTAGCACCCTTTCATTATATAAACTTGGTATAGAAGGAACACATCTCAGAATTATAAAAACCATATGTGACAACCCCACAGCCAACATCACGTTGAATAATGAATAGTTGAAATCATTCCCACTAAGAACTGGAATAAGACAAGGATACCCACTGTCACCACTCCTAGATACCCACCACTCCACTCCTGGAAGTCCTAGCCAGAGCAATCAGGTGATAGGAAGAAATTAAGCGTATCTAAATCAGGAAAGAGGAGATCAAACTATCACTTTTTGCCAACAATATGATATTTTATCTAGAAAACCCCAAAGATTCCACCAAGAGACTTATGGAGTTGATAAATGAATTCAGCAAAGTCTCAGGTTACAAAATCAATATACACAAATCAGTAGCATTCCTATATACCAATAACTGATGAGCTAACCAATGAGCTGAGAGCCAAATCAAAGACTCAATAACATTCACAATTGCTTCAAAGAAAGTAAAATACTTAGGAATATACTTAACCAAGGAGGTGAAAAATCTCTACAAAGACAACTATGAAACACTGAGAAAAGGAATTTCAGGTGATACAAACAAGTGGAAATACATATCATGTTCATGGGTTGGTGGAATCAACATTTTTAAAATGTACATAGTACACAAAATGATTTACAGATTCAATACAATCCCCACCAAAATACCAACATCATTTTTCACAGATCTATAAAAAAATAATTTCATGCTTTGTATGTAATCAGAAAAGAACCCAAATGGCCAAAGCAATCTTAAGCAAAAGGAACAAATCAAGAGGCATCACATTACCACACTTCAAACAAAAGACATTTATATTCAAATGTTTATTCAGCACAATTCACAATTGCAAAGTTGTGGAATCAACCCAAATGCCCATCAATTCATGAGTGGATTAATAAAATGTGGTATATGTCTGGCATGGAATACTACTCAGCCATGAAGAAGGATGACTTAATGCCTTTTACAAAAATCTGGATGGAACTGGAAGCAATTATTCTAAGTGAAGTATCTAAAGAATGTAAAAACAAACAGCACATGTACTCACTATTAAATTGGAACTAACCAATGAGCACACATGTGCATAGAGGGAAACAAAACTCAATGAAAATAAAGTGAGGAGGAGAAGGAGGATGGGATGGGCAAAAATCTACCTAATGGATACAATGAACACTATCTGGGTTAGGTAGGCACACTTGTAACCATGACTCAAGCATTATAAAAGCAATCTGTGTAATTAAAAATATTTGTACCCCTGAAACACTTTAGAAAAAAAATGATATGATAAACCAACTGACAACAATATGTTAAGAATTTTATGTATTATCCCTCTCAAGGGCTGCTGCATTGATAGATAAGATCTGGTAGAGGAGCAACGCTTAATCATCGTAGAGAATATTTTTAAGAAAAGAATATCATGGTGCAAAAGAGAATAGGCTACTCTTGCATCTCAGAATAAAAATATGGTCTGGAAGTAAAAACCACTCCAAGTTTGAAACAATTTGTTGCAATGCAAGGAAAGACATGACTGAAAAACTAGGTATAAGCCCTATGTGGTCGGTAGGTTGTTAGCAATGGTAACAAATCCTTGGGATGGGTAAATTCACACCTAATGGGTGCGATATGCACTGTCTGGGGATGGGCACGCTTGTAGCTCTGACTCAGGTGGTGCAAAGGCAATATATATAACCTCAACGTTGGTACCACCATAATATTTTGAAATTAAAAAAAAAAAAAAACACACCACAATGGTAGCCTCATTCTGAAACAGGGTAGGTGATCAAAATTATTAAATGTTGAATGAAACAGGAAATGTGGACTCACCTCACCATAGCACTTGTTACCACCCCACTTGGGCCTGGTTTCCCCATATATAAATAGATGATCTGAAATGGTACTTCTAGCCCTGAAATGCAATAGTTTATAGCTCCTAAAAGTGAACAGGTCATCTTGTGTGTAATACCATTCCTTCTGTCTCTGCTTGCACCCCTAGCAGAAGGGCACTTAAACCTTTCATGACAGATTCTTGCCCATCCTTCTGATGGAACAGATGTAGAAGACATTGAGTGATATTTCCATATGTCCTCTTCCATCCCATTAATAATCCCCTATCTTATAAAAAAGGGGGGGGAGGGCAGTGCCACTAAATGTCAAAATTGACATACCAAGATTATAGTTACTGTAAGAACAGAGTCAAATACCTCCGAAACGGCAATTTGATTCTGAAGTTGGCCACAGTCCTAGAGATACTGCACAGTGTCTTGACATTATCAGAGGCATATGGAAGTAAAATCTGTCTCCCAAGACATATTTTCACTCTGGTCAGACAATTAATGAGAGAGGCTATTAAAGCTAATCTATGGTTGTTAGCATTTGAAAGAGAGCTCCCTGAAAAATGGGCTAAGAAAGAAAACATTAAAATAGAGGAACTACATTTGGCGATGGCATTATTCCCCACTTTGGATGGATGATGGACAGATAATGTGAACAGATGACGGGCAAATCAGTAATGTGGACAAATGGGAGAGAGAAGAGTGCTGGCTTCTGCAGAAGAGTGACATTTCTGGGGACTTTGCCTGACTCAAAGGAGTACAATTGCTTTGTGGATGAATTAAGTACTCAGTCATTCAAAGGACCAGAGGAATATAATTTGTGATCTGAAATCATTTTTAATGCTAATTAAATAGAATGTGTTCTCCTCACCTTCCCTTATAACAAAATTCCTTCCTTAAGTCATTACGACAAAGGGGTTAATGGAAATCTTGGTTAAAATCGCTAACGTTAGACAATTGAATGAGAGTAGGGTAGTTAGCATGGTTTAGGAGGGTGACATGGAGTAAGAGGATAGAGAGCAAGACAAGGAGAACAAAACAAGTGTGTTAGGCTAGGATAGGCTATGCTGGGCTATAAACAAGTCCAAAATCACACTTCAAAAACTTTATTATCCTTTTTTTCTCGTACAAGCCTGTTTCAGGACTAGGCGGCTTTTTAGGGCATGTGGCCTCCATGCAACCACTGTGTGATTCAGGATTCTTGGATCTGATGGCTCTGCCATTTCAACATAAGGATCCTTAAGTCAACAGGGCAAAAAAAGAGGGAGTGGAGAACCACCCATCGCTGAGTACCACACAAAGCAAGATGCCTAGAGCCCCAAGCCATCTTATTGAGAAGGTGTCCATTCCCTGGGTTCAGCCACACCACACATAGGATCCCGCACCCCAAATCTTCCTGTAATGCTGAAAATTAAGACAGCCTATGTGAAGACTTTTCACGTGGACATTTGACTTTAAATAGAAAGGAGAAGACACAGCTCATTCATGGAGCTCGGCACAGAGGCAGGGTGGGAAGGAGCAGTTCACGGTGGCAACTGGTGGAGAGGGCGTGACTCTCTATGCTATTCCCGGAATGGCTTAGATTTCTAAAAGACCCGGCCTTCCACTCATCTGGAATGTTCCTCACAGGGTAAAATTGTGGCCCTGACATCTTTTTCTCCCCCTCTAGCCAGGTGGTACCCTCAGTTTGCACATGCAACTCAGCCACTCCAGGCTCCAGAGAAAACGGAGCCCCTTATGTGAAGGATGCAGGAAGACTCAGAACCCACTCGGAGCTCAGCAAGGTCAGCCTTGCAGCTCACCTGGTAAGCGTTCGCCACAGTGCTGGCACATGGTGGCGCTGAAATAATAGCTCACGTGTGGAGCTTTCTTTGTATGTGAACTAACTCTTAATCCTCTTAACAACACTATGAAGTGGACACTGCTCACTGCTGTTGTTCCCATTCTGCAGGAGGAAGTAGGCACAAAAAGAATAAACAACTTCCCTAAAATAATAATACAGCCACTAAATGGAGGGGGCAGGATTGGAGGCCAGCAGCCGTGCTCAGCACACTGCTGCTCCAGAAGGCCCACCCTGCCTTGGTTCCATGCCAAGCGTCCTAGATCACCTCAAACTGGGGTTCGACCTTGCATCCTCATGACCTACCAGTGACTACAGAGCTTCTCCTGAGTCCCAGGCTCTGTGACCAGGTCCCTGTCTCCCAATGGAAAGCCTCCTTAATGCTGACCATTTGTACAATTTTTATTTAAAAAGAAAAACCCTCCTTTTTGTGCTGGAGAGATCCCTTCCCTAAGGCCACCCCCAGGTTCAACAATTCTCCACGAGGACTTCTCACAAGACTCAGCACAGTGAGCATGGTGGCTCATGCCTATAATCCTAGCACTCTGGGTGGCCAAGGTGGGAGGATCACTTGAGGTCAGGAGTTTGAGACCAGCCTGAGCAAGAGTGAGACCCTGTCTCTACTAAAAACAGAAAAAATTAGCTGGGCATGGTGACTTACTCCTGTAGTCCCAGCTACTCAGGAGGCTGAGGAAGGAGGATCGCTTGAGCCCAGGAGTTTGAGGTTGCACTGAGCTACAATGACATCATGGCACTCTAGCCAGGCGATAGAGCAAGACTGTCTCAAAAAAAAAAGACTCAGCATAGAGTTATACTCATTGTGATTATTTATTACAGTGAAAAGACACAAAGCAAAATCATCCAAGGGAAAAGGCACATGGGAAGTCTGGAGGAAACTGGGCACAAGCTTCCAAGAGTCTTCTTCCCATAGAATCACACAGGAAGGGCTTAATTCTTCCAGCGTTGAATTATGACAACACCTGAAATGTTGTCTACCAGGGAAATCATCAGAGATTTAGTGCCCAGGGTCTCTTGTTGGGGGCTGGCCACATAGAACATCCAGACTCCATTAAGAAAGCAAGTGTTCAGCATAAACCATTGTTTATGCATAAACACTTTAGGTACAATGAGCCACTCTTATCAGTTCTGGGAATGGTGGAGACCCTCCCCAAATCCACGTTCCCAGATGCCAGCCAAGGGCCAACCTAGAAACAGGGCTTTCAAAGGACAGCAGTCAGGCTCGCTCAGTAAACCCTTCTCTTCACACTTTCTTATTCACCAGGCACTAGACTGAGGAATGAATTACAAAGATTTATGTTTTAAGCATTCACTGTGTGCCAGCCACATTCCAAATGCTGCATGTACAGAGAAAAAAGCAGACAAAAGTCTTTTGCTCATTAAGTTTTCATCATCTAGGGAAAGGAAACAAACTGCAAAGAAACTAATACATATATAATAAAAAGTTTCCTGAAAAAAAACAAATCAGGATGTGGGAATAGAGATGATGGAAAAGACACCCCAGAGAGAGGATCAGGAAAGGCCTCGGCTATGTGGGTACCCTGGAGTGGAGATCTGAGTAAAAAGGAGGGGCAAGTCTCATGCCCCCATGGGAAGGACTTTCCAGGCTGAGGGAGAAGGCAGAGTGCAGAGTCCTGGATGGAATGTGCTTGGTGTGAATGGAGCAGCCGCAAAGAAACCCAGTGTGGCCAGAGTGGTAGTGAAGGAAATTGAAGAGACAGAATCATATCTGAAGTCCTTACATCAGCCAATAAGTCCCTCTATAACATGACCCCTATGTAAGTGTGGCAGGATGCCACTGGCAGATTCAGAAGGCAGGTGGCATGGTCTAGTTTATGTTTCCAAAAATGAGTAGGTCCTGCTTTTCCACCTACAAGGGGCTCTTGGGCTACTAGGTGAAAGAGTTGTGTCAATTAGTTATGGCAATATAATGGATTATGCACTAAAAGAGAAGTTGAGAAAAGAACAAAGTTGAAGGGCTAATGTTATCTGATTTCAAGATTATTATAAAACTTCAGAAATGAAAACTGTGATATTAGTATAAAGATTTGTCTACGGCTTTTACCACGGTTCAATGGAATAGAATAGTCTAGAATTATAATACCCATGTGTATATGCACAACTGATTTTGACACACATAAAAAGAAGAACAAGGATAGTCTATTTAGCAAATGGTGCTAGAAAATTAGATGCCAAAAAATTAACTTTGATCCATACCTTGCAAAATTAAATCCATTAATTAATACAAACATTAATTTAAAATTAATTTGTGGACTTAGACATAAAACTTAAAATCACAGTGTTTCTAGAAAAAAAAAGAAAAGAAAATATTTGTGGTTTTGAGTGAGGCAAAGATTTCTTAGATCACTAAAAGCACAAGACATAAAAGAAGAAATTGACAGGTTTGACTCCATTGAAACTTAAAACTTCTCTTTTCAAAAGCTTCTGTTACGATAATGAAAAAGCTAACCATAGAGTGGTAGAAAATGCTTAGAGATAATATCTGTGATAAAGAACTTGTATCCAGAATATATAAAGAATTTTCAAAATTCAATAATAAGGAAGCAAACAATTTTTTTAATAGGCAAAGGGTTTGAACAAATATTTCATTGAAAAAGATATATGAATGGCAAGTAAAAATGAAAATATCCTCAACATTATAACCACAATGAGATCCACTATACAGCTACAATAATGACTGAAATTTAAAGCCAGCAATTATTTCAAGCTTTACCAAGGATGTGGAGGAACAGAAAGAATCACTTTGGAAAACAGTTTGGCAGTTTCTTCAAAAGTTAAACACATACCTATCATATGATTCAGCCTTTCTATTCTAGGTATTTACATAAGAAGAATAATAGCATATATTCATATGCATGACTGTTTATAGAAACTTTATTTGGAAGAACCCTAACTGGACACAGCTCAAATCTGTATCAGTAAGTGAATGAATAACAAAATTTTGGTATAACCCATACATACAATAGAATACTGTTCAGCAACAATAACAATAAACTATTGATACATGCAAGAAAGTGACTTATTCTCAAAATAAAACTGAGTAAAGGAAGCCAGGAAAAAAGAATACATACTGTATAATTCCATTTGTATAAAACTCTAGAAAACACAAACTAATCTACAGTAACAGAAAGCATAAAAGTTTGCCTATGTGAAGGGGCAGGAGAGGAATAGAAGGGCAATGTCATAAAAAGGCATAAAGAAATTTTGGAAAATGATGGATTCATTATTTGGTCGTGATGGTACTTCGCAGGTATATCTATGGCAAATTTTACCAAATTGTACATCTCAAATTTGTGCAGCTTGTTGTATGGCAATTATACCTCAGTAAAGCTATTAAGAAGGAGAAGATAATAAAGAAGGAGATGGAAGTGTATGTGGTGTGAGAGAAAGAGACAGGATAGAGCCCTAAATGGGTGGCTACCTGTTACCTGATTCCTGACCCCTACTTCAGCATGGTGCAACTACCTCAACCACTGACCCCAGCCCAGATGCCTTCATGTTGCCAGCTTCTGAAATGCATCCTCACCACCTGTCCAAACCAGAGACTTATTCAAATGTCCAGATACCAACCATTCTGGATATAGCTAAACCAGTGGAGCAGACTCCCTTTCTCAACCCTTAGTACAAAAGTGTAGTTTAAATACACATGGGATTCCATTGAAATTTGTAGTGTTGGAAAGTAAGGAAGTACTAAAAAAAAAAAAAAAACCATAATGAGGGAGGTATATCAAAAGGATACATGAGCCAACTGAAAGAACAACAAAATAAGTAAAGTAGTATTTAATCATAACCTGAAGTATACGGTATCATGAGTCCATACTAATATATAAATAAATACATAAATGAGAATAGACAAATCTCCCATGCAGATTAATTCCAAATAATTTATATACATATTTCACTCTCAAGGAAGCAGAATGTAACTCTCACTGTTTAACTATGAGAATTTTTTCTTTAGATAAGTAGTAACTTCTTTCTGAGAGTAGTATGGGAAAAGGAGGAAAAAGAGTAACTTTACAGTGAAAAAACCTGAAAAACACTAAATCAGACAGGTGATCAAGGTTAACATCAACAATAATAATCAATTAGTCTGTGGCCTGTCTCCAGAATCCAGACAAGATGAGTATCTTTTCCATGTGCGAAAGTCTAACAACAGTGAGGCATGTTGACTGGACTTTTCTGGACTGGGTCCTGCTCTTTTGGGTATAGATTTCTTACAAGTAGATGGGGCCATGTTCCCCAAACTCCTCCAGAAAATAGCCAGATGGTCTCCCCTAATCCCACACCCCTTCCTTCCCCTCTCTGACCCCTGGATTTCCATGCATGCCCCGTCCTGCCCTTCCATTTTGACCTAAATGTCCATATATAAGAGCTTCATGGGTCATGAGCTTAATTCCAGCATCTCAAATGACTCAAGACATCTGGCATAGTTAAGGCCACAGTTGGCCAATATTTTCTTCCTGCTTCATCATTTTTCTTTTTTTTTTTTTCTTTCCTTTATGACTCTCCCAGTTTTGCTACAGTTAGCATCCAAACAGAACCCAAATTGAAATTTTAGTCTCAAAGAATTGGAACAAGGAGAGGTAATGAAATAAAGTGGATAAGGAGAAATTTTTTTTAATTTATTGTATTGTATATATTTAACAAATACTAATACAATGCTTACTATGTGTATTATGAATATTAATTCGTTTAATTAAGACCTGGTAAATATTAAGATCTTATAAATGTTAATTTATTTCATCCCTATAGTACTATCACTATTTGCATTTTGAAGATGAAGAAATTGAAGCACAAAAAGTTTCAATAGCTTGTCCCAGGTCAGAGCTAGTAAGTGTCCAAGCAAAGCTGAGATTTGTGCCCAGGTGATCTGTCTCCCTGATCCAGAGGCTGTGTGGCAACAGGACAAACACTTCAAATTATTTATATCATTTCATTCTTATGGAAGCCCTTTAGGGTTATTACTTTGACATTTAATAGATTGACCTAGAAGGAGTTAGATGGTTTGTGTAGGAAAGAAATGGGATGGACAGGGAGACAGAGCTGCAGGGATATGCAATATGTCAAGTAAAGCAGCAGTCCCCAGCCTATTCAGCACCAGGGACCAGTTTCATGGAAGACAATTTTTCCACAGACTGGGTGGGGGGATGGTTTCAGGATGATCCAAGTGCATTATATTTATTGCGCAGTCAAACCTCTCTGCTAATGATAACCTGTATTTGCAGCTGCTCCCCAGTGCTAGCATCACCCCCTCAGCTCCACCTCAGATCATCAGGCACTAGATTCTCATAAGAAGCTGCATCCTAGATCTCTCACATGCGCAGTTTACAGTAGGGTTGGCGCTCCTACAAGAATGTAATGCCACCACTGATCTGACAGGAGGCGGAGCTTATATGGAGATGTGAGCGATGGGGAGTAGCTGTAAATACAGATGCAGCTTGTCTCACTCGCCCCACTGCTCACCTCCTGCTGTGCAGCCTGGTTCCTAGCAGGCCATGTACTGGTACTGATCTATAGCTTGGGTTTGGGGACTGTAGAAGTAAAGGAAAGAGAGAAAGAAAAAGAAAAAAAGGAAGGAAGGAAGGAAGGAAAGAAGGAAGGAAGGAAGGAAGGAAGGAAGGAAGGAAGGAAGGAAGGAAGGAAGGAAGGAAGGAAGGAAGGAAGGAAGGAAGGAAGGAAGGAAGGAAGGAAGGAAGGGAGGCAGAGAGAGAAGAGGAGGAGAGGAGAGGAGAGGAGAGGAGAGGAGAGGAGAGGAGAGGAGAGGAGAGGAGAGGAGAGGAGAGGAGAGGAGAGGAGAGGAGAGGAGAGGAGAGGAGAGGAGAGGAGAGGAGAGGAGAGGAGAGGAGAGAAAGGGCAAGGAAGGGCAGGGAAAGGAAGTGAAAGGAAGGGAAAGGAAGGGAAAGTCTCCCCAGCAACATCCTCCCACCCAGTCCCACCCTGGGGTCTGCCACCACCCTATACCCTCCCCGAGCCACACTGCTCTGCAGCAGGCAGCTTGTGCCTCCCTCTCCCTTTCTGCTAAGTCATACAGGACTAGAAAGTCCTGTGATCTGCTATCCCTGCAGGAAAGCCAGGCCTTTCATGCAGTTTACAGGCTCTTTGAGCAATAGCAACACTTCTCAGGCCTCATGCCAGCTACCCACAAAATTCCTTGTTTAATAGTTATGACTCCCCCTCACCCCCACCCAAAGGGATGCCTTGGTGCCCACTCCTATGAAATGACTGGCTTTTATAATCCAGCAACTCAACTCAGAAGGCAAATCGCTAAGAACATTTTAACAAAGCAATGCACTGCAGAAGCCGTATCAGTGCCCTCTCTATTGTTTGGCACTGAGGAGGTTCACCCAATGTGCATTTTTAAAGATTTTTTTTTTAACTTAAATTTGGTGTGTTCCATCCTTTTCAGACCTTGGGGGAAGTTTAGTGCCAGGCAAGGTCCCTGCAGATGCTGTTTTATTGGGTGTGGGATTTTGCTGCCTCCAGGTGTCTGTCCTCCTTCTCTGGGCCTTCGCACCTTGCTCTTGCCCTCCCAGCTCTCTATCCTGTTGACAGTCCCAGGTCAAGTGTTGACATCATTGAGGGGGCCACCGTGTGGGCTAGATTGGAAATTAATCAATTACCTAGTGGAAAGACCATAACACCAATGGCTACAAGAATCATTCTGGTCCCAGTGCAACTAAACAGCCTTCTCTCTGGTCTCTGCAGGAAGAAGTTTGCTCATCAGACAAACAGCATAAATCAGCCCCTCTTGACCTTTTTTGATCTCCCTAGAGGGCATTTGGAACTGTAAGAAGACATTTGAAGGGGTGAAGGGGGTTGTCACAGCACCTGGGGATTTAGGAAGGAGGCCAAGGCTGCCAAATGCCTGCAGGGCTCAGAACAGCCCCAGGGAGTGAAGAAGCGCCCCATTAACATTGCTAATATTACATCTCTGTTGGAATACCTGAAGACACACAAAAAAAAAAATTCAAAGAGCTTTATAAATTCAAATGTGTTAGCACTAAGTAGTTAAACTTTTGTTCAATTTTCTGTTTCGTTAAAAGGATTTCTATAATGGGAAAGCCCTCTGTGTATGTGTATGTGAGAGTGAATGTACTAGCACAAACTAGAAAAAGCACTAATTATGTATCTGTTGACCTAGGTACTTATTCCCACTGCATGACCTTGAGAAGTTGCTTCCGTTCTTTTAGGTCACACAGAGTTTCCTGACCTATGGATGGAATGTTTATGCTGGTTAATTTCTAAGGTACCATGAAGCTCAACATTTTCATGACTTTAAAACCCATAAAAAGTCCATTATTCTTCATATACTTTAATAAGCAAAGGTGACCAGTGCAGGTAGATTAAATAAAGGAGCTAAAGATTGATAGGGGCTATCTTGTGTTTGTCCTAGAAAGGTTAAGTCCAGGGAAATGACAGCAGTGATAAAGAGACATCACCAGGAGGTGACAAGGACAATAAATGCTGTTCTGGTGGGATTTTTCAGATAACTCAAAAGAAGAGCTACAAACATGCTGAGGCATAGACTCTTCACTGAGTAAACGATCTTGAATCTGAGCCGAGATACAACTGTTGGGAGGGAAATTTGAAATGCAACCATTAATTGTTCTATGGGTGTTTATGAAACACAAACTGAGGTGAACCCTGAGCTATGAAAAGTAAGAGAAAGGGAAGACATACACTGTGTCCTCAAGGGTATCACAATTAGGAAGGAAATGGATAAAAAGATTTTTAAGAACTTGACAAATGCTATAAAATACAGGTTCCGTGGGTACATAGAGGAGAGAAGACATAACCCCAAAAGATAATCGACCTTCACAGGCCCTTGGTGGACATGGCAGTCACCGACCAGGGAGCTGGAGCCACATCTGGGGACAGGGGGCACCCTCTGAGGCAAGGGTGACAATGCACTTAGTTGTGAGACAGCAAGGTGTGCTGGGAGGAGACGAGAAATTTTTGTTTTGACAGTAGAATGACTATTAAGAAACACGAGAAATAAAAGTAAATAGATGGGCATGAATCAGCTGGACTTTAGCTGGTAGGGTGCAAGGATCACCGAGGAAGTTTCTAGCAGGACAGTCACATAAGCAGATTGGAATTAGTGATATGAAAAAGGCAAGTTATCCTGTGTTACCAGCCTCGAAACCTTGCCCACAGCCGGCACTCACAGTCCGCACGACAGTCTGTGCTGTGCATTGACGACGCATCCGTTTTGCTCTTGTGTGATGATTTCGGAAAGCTTTAAAGCACTGAAAGCTTGTTTTGCTATACAGGCAGCTTTCCTTGTAATGTAAATCAGAATAGGTAACGTATACATATATGTTCTCATTACGTTATTTTTAAATGTTCACAATTTTATTTTGATAAATGAAAAATTAGAAAAGTCAAGTTTTGTTATTAACGTTGAAGTCGACGCTCGGCTGTGCGCCTTCGTATCACGGCTGTCGGCTACAGTCGACGCTTGGCCGTGCGCGTTCATCTGTGGCTGTTGACTATAGTCGACACTCATACCAAAGTGGTTAAAGCAAAGTTAAGGACATCAAGTCTATGGAAAGGAGTGGAAAACCTTTTTCTATGTCTGAAACCATCAGCCGCTGTGGGAGAAGGAAAGTGCGAGTATGATTCGAGAGCAACACTGAGCTCACCTGTCAGGTACAGTGCACCCTGTTCTGGAGACGGGCACAGTGACAGCCCTGACTTCAGCATTGCACGATGCACCCATGTAACAAAAACACTTGTACCTCCTAAATCTATTGAAATAAAAAAATGAACTTAAAAAAAAAAAAAAGAGTAATACTGAGTTCAAAATGGAAGTTAGCACAAAAGCTTTCCTGGCACTTAACTCTTATGTTCCAGTAAAATGAAAGTGATAGAATTAAAGCCAAACACAAAAAGAATAAGAGGGGACCATCTGCAAACAAGAGATGGCAACAAATTTCTAAAAGGCAGAAAAAGGATGGAAGTCTTTAGGTGGGCAAAATGTAGCTAGGAAGCCCAGAGTAAGCAGAAGATTATAACCAAGAGAAAGAGCCCATCTGCCCCATAGAAGCCCCCAGAAATTCCAGACCCTGAGTCAGCAAGGAAAATGGACAGGGAAGAAGTGCCCCAAAGAGGGGACACACACTGAAACTCTGTCTACCAGCCATGGGGTTAGTGATCCATGTCACCCAGCCCCTTGCATATGCACACAGACACACATGCACACGCACACACACATGCATGTACACATGCACACAACATACACACACACTACCATGTCCTTATGAGCACATGCTCACTGCCTGACATGATATCTCCAGGAGAAACACCCACCACCATGACAAGAGCAGTACAAGAGGCTTTCTCTCTAAAGAAAATGAATTGGCCAGTGGAAAACTAGGCTGTTAGGGTGGACTTCACCACTCTGGGTGAGATCGTTTTTCTGCACTTATGGCCTAGTGCAAAACCAGTTTTTAATAATCTCCCTTTGAAGCAAGCTTCCCTTTTAATAAGCTCCTCTTGAAGATTGCCCCAGTAAGGGGTGTCCATTTGGCCCAGTTCTAGCAATGATGTATAAAAGGAAGGCGAATGGGATCCTCCAGGAAAAGTAGTTGGTTTCCCAATAAAAGTCACAAAGTGCAAACCAAGACCTCTTTGTTCTTCTTCCTGCCTGAAGCATAGACAAGGTAATAGAGTAGCGGTGGCCATCTTGTGACCATGAGGTAACAAGCAAAATAATGAAAAGAATGAATGAAGCATAATAACACTAGACACCAGAAAGAGACTGGATCATTTGTTAAATTGTTTAAGGGCTGAGCAAGAGCCAGAATACCCTATGTTCAGTCTTTTTTATTGAAGTGAGAAAATAAGTATTTAAATTATTGAAGCAGCCATTTTTGTTGGGTATCCTGGTGCTAGTAGACAAATACATCCTAGCTGAAAGAGGTAAATATTAGACATAAAAAAATGACTAAAAGGGATGTTATCTGAGAAGCAACACTGTATAGAAATAAAAGTACATCTTCACTATTTTAATCATATACCTGTATTACCTTGGTAAAATGAAGCAGACTAATTTGGGAAAAAATGCTTATATATATCAGAAACTTTCTATTTGTTACGTTAAATATTTAAAATTTTTAAGAGATTGCATATTTTTTTAATTAAAAATGTTAAGGGGGTACAATTGTTTTAGGTTACATGGATAATTTTTGTAATGCTTGAGTCCTGGCTATAGGTGTGCCTATCACACAAATATTATTCATAGTACCCATCAGTTTGATTTATTCCTCTCCCATAATCCTCTCTCCCCCACGGTTGCTTTCCACTGAGTTTTGCTTCCCTCTATGTACTTGGGGGCTCATCAGTTAGTTCCAGTTTAATAGAGAGTACATATGATGTTTGTTTTTCCATTCTTGTGATACTTCACTTAGGTGAATTTACACTGATGAGTATCTGTTGTGCTGATTTGTGTATAATACTATTGTGAGTATTTCGTGAAGAGCAAGTCTGGTCATGACAAATTCCCTCAGTGTTTGCTTGTCTGGAAAGGACTTAATTCTTCTGTTTGTTGTGAAACTTAGTTTTGCAGGACACAAAATTCTAGGCTGGCAGTTCAGTTTAAGTTGATTGAAGATGGGGCTCTAATCCCTTCTCACTTGTAAATTTTCTACTGAGAAGTCTGCAGTAAGCCTGATGGCTTTTCTTTTGTAAGTTATATGATCCTTTTGTCTTGTTGATGACAGAATTTGCTTCTTCATTTTAAGTTAGGCCAGGTTGATTACTATGCAACTTGAAGACGATCTATTTGCTATAAATCTTCCTGGTGTTAGGTGTCCATCTTATACCTATATGTCTGAATTTCTGGTAATGTCTGGGACATTTTTCTCAATAATTTCCTTGAATAGGTTTTCCATGCTTTTAGCTCTTTCTTCTTCACCCTCAGGGATATCTATAATTCAAATGTTAGGAAGTTCACATAGTCTCATATCTCTCTCATTGATTGCTCATACTTTTTAATCCTCTTTTCTGCCTCATTGAGTGACTGGGTTATCTTGAGGGCCTTGTCTTCAAGCTCTGAGAGTCTTTCTTTTCCTTGGTTTAGACTGTTTTTAAAGCTTTCAACGGCATTTTGAAATTCCCTTAATGACTCTTTCATTTCTTTAAATTTTATTTTATCCTTTCTTATGTTGTCTAGCTCTCTAGTGAATTTTTTTATTTTTTTCATTGGTTTCCTGAAATGTTTTTGGCTTCTTTTTGTTGGTTTTCAAGTTTCTCTTCAATTCAAATCATCTTATTTGCTATCCATATTCTGAATTCCACTTCTGTCATTTTGGCAGTTTCATTGTGGGTGGAGCCCACTATTTTGTTTTTTCACATTGCTAGGGTTCTTTTGCTGGTTTCTTCCCATGTGGCTTCTCTTCTCTCAGCTCTGGGTTAGCAGGTATGCAGGGCTCCTGTTCACCTGTGCTGGTTACTCTCGTGAACTAACTCCAAGAGTGACAGCTGCTCAGGGTTGGGAGGTCCTGATGAAATGTTCCATCTTAGGGATGTCCTGCTGGATCAGTGGTAGTGGTGGAGACTCAGTTTGGGAATTCTGGAGTTCAGGCACAACACTGGAGTCTAAGGGGTAGAATCACGAGCCTGGAATGACCCTGGAGCTACAGGGGCAAAGGCTTGGACTCAGGCACAGTGAGAGCTTCAAAGCTGGCTGAGAGGATTTCTGGGGCAGAGCTGCCCATATGCGGGGGCTGCTCCATCAGCATGGGTACTAATGATGCCCAGTCAGGCAGATAGGGGTTTCTCTCTGTGGCCCAGGATCCATGTAGGTGGGCCAAAGCCAATGGATGAGCAAGGTTCTCCTGAAACACCTAGCACCCACTGAGGCAGTTGCCCAAGGCTTCCTAAGTGGTGCCTGTGCTATCTGAGGCAGCCCCTGTGTTCAGCTTCCATGCCAGGGTGGAGGCGTGCTCAACAGCTGGTTACAGAGCTCAACACAGGGGCATCTGTTCCCTCCATGGCCCAGTGGGGGTGATGCTAAGGTAACTGCTGGATGGCTGGGTCCTGAGCAGACTTGGCTCTGTACACCAGAGAGATCAGGATGTCATCAGTTGCAGAAGCCTGGTATTGGCAGGGCACCAGATCTTTACTACACCTGCTTCCTGGTGAAATGTCTCTGCACAGACTTGGAGCAACTCCCCAGTCAGCTCAGAGGTCTGCAATGGAAGAGGGAGACCCCTCACAGATTGAGCTCTTTGTCTCTTTTATTTCTCTCCTAAAAAACAATGTTCCCTCAGGTTGCCTCTATCGTGCTGTTGGATGAATTGTAATGGGTTTCCCAGCTTAATCTCCTAGGTGGTGGGCGGTACTTGTGAGTAAGAATCAGCCACACTGTTTAATCGAGTTAGATGCTGCGATGAGCTATAGAGTTGTTTTCCCTCTCGGGGGTTGATGCTTGCATGAAAGAGCCAATTGCTGCGATGTTCTTTTTTTGCCCGTGGTAAACTCTAGTCCCTCAGGTGGAGTACTTGAGTGCCCCACCTTTGGGAAGGGCCCTGGGGCTCACAAGGGGTTGCTTGATCTCCACCACAGGAGAGGTGTTTGGAGGAGTGAAGCAGAGTGTGGTTAGGTTGCAGGAGCCTGGCAGGCTTTGCAAGGCCCCAGAAGGGCTCAGAGGTTGCTTTCCTGGCCATTAGAAGTTGATGCTTGTAAGAAAGTCAGGGCAGGCTCTTTAAACCCAGAGGGCTGTTCATGGCGGAGGGGCCTAAACTTTTGGTTGCTATGGTGCTGGGCTGGGGTCTCCCCTGATGGAGGACCTGCTCTAAGCCAATAGTACACCTTTCTTGTGGGGGAAGGGTGGGTGCTCTCCCAGATCACCACGTCTCAGAACCCCACAGTATTCTCCTGTCAGTTCTGTCCAGGTGGGCTTCCTTGCCACCTGAGTCCAGCTCTCAAACCTCCCCCAGGCCTGCATATCTGACCCGCTGGCATGCATCTCTGTGAAAGGCCTGCAGGCAGAGAGCTCCCAGATTCAGGCCCCCAGGTCCACTGCAGCTCCCCAAGGGGAAAGACATGGGCCCCACTCTCCCTGGAAACCTCAGCTTATAGCACACGCCTGCTGGAGAGAGGCGGCCACTCACCAAAGTCTTGGCTCAAACATCATTCCCAGTTGCAGTTGATGGGCAGGGGAGAAAAAGCATCTGAAGGGAAGAAAGCTAGCTTTCTGGCCTCTGTTCACTGTCCTTGGAGGGGAACCTCACGCGGAATGTCCAAGCTCTGGTATCACGCGAGTTCTCCCCACTATTCTGTATTTGCCACATGCCTGGGCTTGTGGGTATAGAAAAGCCTCCAGGAAACTTGGTAGCCTTCTAATCACTAAGGTGCATGGGGGGAGGGAGAGATGGATCCCCCTTACCCCTTCACTGGGCTCCAAATCTCTGTGGGTTCAATCCTCACTGACATATTTTTTCCTTTATTTTCTTCCTTCTTCGCTTCACAATTTTCCTCCATGAGGTCCCTGGCAATCTCTGGCAAGTCTCTGTATGATGCACACCTAAGCTACATCTCCTCTTCCTTCTACTTGATCTGAAATCCTACCTTCCCTTCTGGAGGGTCTTTCAAGCCATATCTCTAGTCAGCATTCTTGCCCCCCACCTCTGAGATTGCACTTTTAAAACTGTTTCATTTTAAACTATTTTATAATGTTTTGTATTACAACAGAAGTCAGAAATTTATTTGTAAGATTTGATCACAGATCTCACATTCTAGTGACTCCTAGCTGAAGGATATTACAATCATACGGTCGCTATCACTTTCCTTATCTGGTTGTAGTGAATATAGAAAACTTAACACTCAAAAAGCTAACTCTGCAAGTTGTCTCACTGATGACTGTTTTTGCATGGAGATGGGAAGTAGAGGTGCACAATCACTAAGACAGTGGTTGGCAACCCCAGTCTGTACAAGAATCACCTGTGCGAGAGAGCTCACTAAAAACACAGGGTTCTGAGGCTCAATTTCAGACAGTCTGTTTCAGTAGGAATGTACATGTTTAGAAAGTCCCCCAATGTTTCAGATACAGGTGCCCCAGGACCACACTGACTACAATGTGATTTGAGAAGCACCTTGCACTAGGATCAGTGGGGGAAGCAATTGCCATTACATACTGTTTTCTTACTGACCAGCAGTCCATTCATTCCTGCAACAAATGTTTGTTGAGCATGCACAGCATACTGAGCACACAAAGCTGATTGAGACAGTGGTCTTGCCCCTAAAGACTTAATAGTTGGAGAGAAAGACACACTAACATAATTTTCCGTAGAATTCTTGAGAATTAATTTTTAAGCACTTTGAACACTCAGGGGAAATTCTGCCGCTCAGAACAGAGCACCTAAGTGATGACACTTCAGAAATATTTCTTCTAACCACCAGGAAGAATGAAATCAATCCAAAAGCCCTGGACTCAGTCTCTGCTAGTAGAAAGGACCCTGCGTCTTTGGCTTTAGCCTTCATTTATCTTACCCAGATACACACAAACACACACACGTTTTTCTAGGGCTGGCTTTCTTTATATAATTTATATGTATAGTCATTAAATTAAATTTAATCATTAAATTTTAAGCTGGAAATGCTTAAAACTTCCCATGTCATTCAGATGTTCTAGCATCATTCTGTCAGCCAACCTACAGGATTGGCTTTCTTTAAATAATTTATATGTACAATCATTTTGCTTGGAACTCAGATAGTGTCAACCCATAGGCATTATGCAAATGGTCAACTTTTAATAAATCCCAGTGGGTTTTGACATTTTCAACATCACAGGGAACCAGATTGGTCAAGCTTTGCCAAGAGCTATAGAGATAACTTGTGACGTTGAATGAGCACAGTTTTTAGTTCTAGTGGGTTTTGTAGCATATATATGCACTAAGTCAGCTAGAAATGCTCAGAACTTAGCATGTTATACAGATGTTATGATTTTATGCTTTTAGACAAGCAAATCTGTTGGAATTGTGTAGCAACAGCCTTGGTTTTCTCACTAGCAGAAACCAAGTTTATATTTGGTTCCAGACAGAAGCGAATGTGTTTATGCTCCTGATTACAGTGTAAAATTAATTTTTCCTCTAATTCTTCCAACCCAAGTTTCACATTTAAGAATTTATGCATCCCCTGCTCTTCATAAATCAGATCCATGAAGCAATAAACAAAGTTCAGTTGATGAAACATTATAGCTTTAATTAAAACCACCTTTCTCAGCACATGTCAAGGCCATCCTGGTGGAACCAGCACTTTTTAAATGAACTTCCCCAGTTGAGCAAAGGGCCTTTCTGGAATACAGGAGAACTACTGGTTCTTTATAATGTATTAATTTTCTTCAGGAAATAAACATTTTTTGAGCTCATTCCAAGCTCAACTATATGCCAAACACTTTATTCATTTTGCTATTCCCATTATTTCACCTGCACAGAGATTTAAAATGTCAACAACTATACATTATTATAGTTAACTCTTAAAAATCATGAGAACTAACAAATGCAAATTAAATATAGAATAAAATTTTTATATTATACTCTGCTATAGTAGAGCCTGCCAAACCATAACCTTCCATCCACCTGCCATTCTGCCAAACATAACCCTATGAAATAGCGTCAAATATACAACATCCAATTTATTATTATCCCTCAACAGTAGTATTATAAAAAAAAATTTTTTTTTAAGATTCTAACTCAATTCTACTAGGGCACACTTTTATTATTTTTTATGAAAGACTCTGGCAAATATATGTACAATACCATCTTTAAAATAACTTACAAGGTTGGAGTGAGCCTTAGAGTATGAAAATAATGCCATTTGAGAGGTAATTTTTAGAAAACAAAATATCAGACTGATGAACCACCACATCCAATTAGCTGTAGCATCTAGTTAACAAGAAGTCAGCCGGGCACGGTGGCTCACGCCTGTAATCCTAGCACTCTGGGAGGCCAAGGCGGGCGGATTGCTCAAGGTCAGGAGTTCGAAACCAGCCTGCACAAGAGCGAGACCCCGTCTCTACTATAAATAGAAAGAAATTAATTGGCCAACTAATATATATAGAAAATATTAGCTGGGCATGGTGGCACATGCCTGTAGTCCCAGCTACTCGGGAGGCTGAGGCAGAGGGATTGCTTGAGCCTAGGAGTTTGAGGTTGCTGTGAGCTAGGCTGACACCACAGCACTCACTCTAGCCTGGGCAACAAGCAAGACTCTGTCTCAAAAAAAAAAAAAAAAAAAACAAATAAAACAAGAAGTCATGCAGAAAGCAGATGTTAAAAGTAGTGGTTGCATTTGGGATAGTGACAAATAATGACCTACTTTTCCTGGAAATGAGAAGGCGTAATAGTAAAAATAATTTCCAAAGTATTTTTGTTCCTCTTTCTCTGAGGTATTGCTTAAGAATCAGAGAGGGGAAAACCATGTCCCTTGAAGTTGTTTGAAAATCAGCATTTCCTAACTAATCTCTTTGCAATATTAATCTCGAGAGATATTAAGTGATTTCTGAAAGTTCTCAGACCAAATGCAATTGAGAAGTGCTTTAGACTGTCATCTCTTCTTAGAGATTCTCAACGAACTCAGCAGCAGCTAGGTTTATGAGAAATCCTACAGTAGAGAGCTTTTGGATTTTCATTTAAACTACAATTCCCCAGATTATTTTACAATGCAGCGTGTTTGTTTACTTCAGGAGGATGGTTACAACCTTGGAGAAATGCTCTGTTCCCAATCCAGATGCTCTAAACATCTAGATAATGGTCTGAGTGAACCTTTCATTTTTAGATGATGTTTAGATATCTTTGTGCAAACAGATCAGGGCAATGCTATTGTTGATAAAATGTCCTGTATATTGTTCTTTGATAAGACATTAGTTTTTATGAAATTTTTTAGAGATAGGGTAAAAAACTTTGGGCTTCCCACACAGTATTTCCTGTTCCTTTTTCACACACATCCCCAAGATTTTTCCTATTTCCAGTCCCATCGCTCTTCTTCCTGGGAATTCTCAGAAAAGAGAACTCGACAGCCTGGAAAAGGCAGCAGTATAAATCCTACTAAAACAAAATGGAAGTGAAACCTCACAAGAAGCAATTCATCTCTGCTAGAGACGTTTAATGTTCAGTGGAAGGAGACCAGAATAATTGATGTGGAAGCCCAATGGACTTCAAAACTGCTTAAAATTCTTTTTCAGTGTGATGAGAAGAGTTTTCTATGATGTCTAGCTTTCAAACCTAAATATAGTTTTAAGATCAAGCAAAAAATCATACCTTTAGGCAAAAAACAAATGAACAAACAAATTTCCTCAAGCTAAAGTGTTGTCACCCAGCCTACAAATTTAATTTGGTGAAAAAGAATCCCACACTTCCTGTAGAACTGTTCATGCAGGATCTTAACAAAAGATACCAGTATAGGAGTATTCATGAACACAGAGACTGGAAAAATTTGTCCTAACTCCAGTGCAGCCTCTGAGTTGCCACGTCATTAGGAAGTCACTATAACTCTTGGGGCCTTAATTTCCTCCTTGTCCGTGAGAACAGTAAGTCTGAGGGAATTGCCATAGAATGACTATGCACTTGTGGTACAGGAGAAGCTTTCTTAACTATCTTGCATATAATTAGATTGCTTGGTAAATTTATACTCTCTATTTGCTCTGGAAAACATGAATAAATTCCTATAGCAAGTCATAGCATGTCAAGAACATGCAAGTACTCCAGCCCCTGCTTGGCTGCATGTTGAATTCTACTTGTATATAAACCTATTTATACCAATTGTACTTCTGACTATAATTACAGCCTTATTTATTATTATTTACTAGTAAGTGAAAAATGTTTCTCAGAAATTAAATGATTAGAGGAGTCTCTATAATAAAATAAAAGTGAGATTCTAAAAACTGATGTTGAAATAGGTTTCAATATGACATCTGTAAAAGTTTTTGTGTAAAATACATAAAAATTCAGAATAACAATGCATTCAGAAGTCTTCACATAGCTCCTCAAGTTCCAGATCCAATTCTTAAGTTTTTCATTTTGAAATAGTTTGGCTCATAAAAAATTATGAAAATATACAGAATATTCCATGTAGCTGTCACCCAGTCTCCCCCAATGATAATAACTTTACATCGTCAAGACCAGGAAATTAATGGTGATACATTTTTAACTCTAGATCCACTCTCTAATCAAGATTGTAAATAATGAAGGATGTCTTATGGATATGGCAAATGCAATAAAGTTGAAGCAGAACTCCAATCTACAAATCTATGGCCATAAAATCAAAAGATTACCATATGTCAAAAAATTATCAGAACTAAAACTTTTATAGTAAGTGATGGGTAACTTTTATGTTGAAAAAAAAAAGGACAAGATACCCATTTATTCAGAACTAGCAAGGAAAAATGTGAGAGTAGTCCACCCAATATGTGACTTACTAAAGGAAGATATTAATAACAAAGAACAAATGAATCAATGGAGATTACATATCAGAAATTGAAATCATGGATGATACAGAAATTATACCATCATGACAGAAACAAATGAACCCAAAGAAGAGGAAAAAAGAGGAGTACTAGATGTATTGGAATGAATACTGCAGCCAAAAATTATTAATAGGGCAAATAAAGATACATGAGAATTATTTTTTGCATTGAAAAACCTGAGTTAATGTTATCATAATTATTAAAAATTATTGGACCATCTACAAAAATTAGATTCCTTCTTCTGAGCAATGCAAAATTATTTATTTTATTAAATTAGCATTCACTTATGTTTATCTTAAAATTATATGTATATATCATTTGTATAATCCAACTCATTTTTTTAATTACAACTACCAGTTCCAATTGCATTAGATAAGAGGGGGCCTATTCTCTTCAGTATTGTAACGTAGACTTACAGCAGAATCTGGGGGAAAAAAGAGAAAGAACCAGACATATTATCTCAGAATTCTCCAGAAGAAACCATGCTTATAATAAGGGTAAGGAAGAAAGCAAGAACATCCACTTTAGACTTGTGTGTATCAATTAATGGTGACTGAGATGGATTCCTCCCACAGAACTCAGTGGAATGTCCTTAGTTAGAAAAGACCATTGGAAAGAGAGAAAAGGATTAGTTTGGGGAAGTTGGGATTTGACTGTGAACAGGGTGATATATCGAAGAACAAGAGCTTCCAGTCTTAGAAAAACAAGATGGCTCCCACAGGCCTCATCTGTGAAACAGGCAAGGAGCCCAGGCAGGGAGAGGAAGCAGCATCCCTGACATGGTCCCTCAGAATCTGATTATCTTGGCACAAAGAACTCTTTGCTGCGTTTTACTAGAACTAGTTCTTTGGAAATACTGCTGTTATTTTCCCACTTAAATTTCACTAACGTTCCTTTTGAAATATTAGCCATCTAAGCTGTGCTAAAAAGTTATGAGCAAAAAAGAAGAAAAAGTTTTGGTTCAAGAAGGGTGGTATTATGAGTTGAATTATGTCCCTTAAAAAGATATGCTGAAGTCCTACCCTCTAGTACCTGGGAATGTGACCTTGTTTGAAAATAGAGTCTTGCAGATGTAATTAAATTAAGATGAGGCCATTAGGGTAGACCCTAATCCAACATACTGGCATCCTAATAAGGAGAGGAAACACAGAATGTAGACAGAGACACACAGAAAGTTATACAAAAAACAGAGACAGAGATTAGAATGATGTTGTCATAAGCCAGAGAATGCTAAGAGCTACCAGAAACTAAAAGAGGCAAAGAAAGATCTTCTCTTAGAGGCTTCAGGGGGAACATGGCCCTGCCAACACCTTGAACATGGCCCTGCCAACACCTTGATATCTGACTTCCAGCCTCCAGATCTGTGAAACAATAAATTTCTGTTGTTTTAAGTCACCCAGTTTCTGGCACTGTTAGGACAGCCCCAGAAAATTAATACAGGTAGTCTAGGCACAATGGCTACACGGGCATCAGAGTTGATAATTCTGGGGATAGCCATGGAGAAAAACAAAAAGCTTCCAGGGTCTATAATTAAAATTTTATTTTTTCTTTACTGCCTAATATAACAATTGCCATTTCTCTGCCACAAAACTCTTTACATACAGACCACAGTGTCAAGAAGAAAGAAAAAAAAAATAATCAGAAAGAAAGAAATACCTACAAACATGAGCATGAAATAGGCATTGTTTGGATTACAAAGAAAACAAACAAGTAAAAAGGAAATAATTTAAAAATAAATAAACAAACCAAAACCTAGACGTGGGAAGTGCACTAGGTTTATGGACAGAAAACCTGGAGGTGAATCCCAGACATCAGCTCACTGTATATTCTGAGCAAGTCATGTGACCTCTCTAGCTGTGGTTTCCACATCCACAAAAATGGGCACAGGACACAGCTTGAAGTAACCTAGGAACAAAATACCAAAGAGTGCATGTTCTCACTTACCAGTGGGAGATGAGCAATGGGTATGCATGGGCATACAGAGTGACATAATGGACATTGGGGGCTCAGAAGTGTGATATTAGGAGGAGGGTGTGGGATAAAAAATTATCTACTGGGTACAATGTATACTTGTCAAGAGATAGGTAGATACACTGAAAGCCTAGAATTCTCCACTATGCAATTCATCCATCTGACAAAAATAACCATTTCTACTCCCTAAATCTATTAAAATAGAATTTTTTTAAAATCTAAAAAAAAAAAAAATTCAGAGCAGGACTAAACAAAATTGAAACCAAAAAAAAAAAAATACAAAGGATCAATAAAACAAAAAATTAGTTCATTGAAAAAGTAAACAAAATTCATAGACCACTTGGCTAGACTAACCAAGAAAATAATAGAGAGGATTCAAATAAGCTCAATCAGAAATGAAAAAGGAGACATTACAACTGATACCACAGAAATACAAAACATCATCGGGAGACTACTACAAACGTCTATACACACAAACTAGAAAATCTACAGGAAATGGATAAATTTTTGGAAACACACAGCCTTCTGGGCTTGAATCAGGCAGAAATAGAAATTGTGAACAGTAGCAAGATTGAATCAGTAATAAAAAATCTTCTAACAACAAAAAAAAGCCCAAGACCAGACGGATTCACAGCTGAATTCTACCAGACAGACAAAGAAGAACTGACATCTACCTTACTGAAACTGTTTCATAACATCAAGAAGGAGGGAATCTTCCCTAATTCATTCTATAAAGCCGATATAATTGTGATAGAAAAGCCAGGAAAAGACAAAACAAAAAAGAAAACTACAAACCAATATCCCTCATGAACATTGATGCAAAAATCCTTAACAAAATATAAGCAAACAGAATCCAACAACACATCAAAAAAGTAATTTACCACAATCAAATGGGTTTCATCCCAGTGATGCAAGATGGTTCAACATATGTTCAATATATTGAACATATTCAATATATGTTCAATATTGATTTAATAAATGTGATTCACCACATAAACAGAATTAAAAACAAAAACCATATGATGATTGCAATAGATGCAGAAAAAGCACTCAATAAAATCCAGCATCCATTCATGATAACAACCCTTAACAAACTAGGCATAGAAAGAACATACCTCAAAATAATATAAGCCACATACGATTGTTTACATTATCTTCAATGGGGTAAAATTGAAAGAATTCTCTCTAAGAACTGGAGGAAGCCAAGGAAACCCATTTCGCCACTTCTACTCAACTTAGTATTGGAAGTCCTAGCCAGAGAAATAAGGCAAGAAAAAGAAATAAAGGGCATACAAATCTGGAAGGGGAGGTCAAATTATCCCTGTTTGCCAAAGATATGATGTTATACCTGAAAAATTCTAAAGAATCATCCAAAAGACTCCTAGAATTGCTAAATATATTCAATAAAGTCTCAGGTTACAAAATTAATGTACACAAATCAATAGCATTTCATTACACGAATAGCAGTCAAGCCGAGAAATCAAATCAAGAACTCAATAGTATTTACAATAGCTGCAAAATAATAATAATAATTATAATAATAACTAGAAATATACTTAATCAAGGAGGTGAAAGACTTCTACAAGGAAAATTACAAAGCATTGATGAAAGAAATCATTGATAACACAAACAAATGAAAAAACATCCCATGCTCATGGATTAGAAGAATCAATATTGTTAAAATGCCCATACTCCCAAAAGTTATTCACAGATTCAGTGCAATTCTCATCAAAATACCAATGTCGTTTTTCACAAAGTTAGAAAAAAACAATCCTAAATCTCATATGGAATTTAAAAAGAACCAGAAGAGCCAAAGCAATCCTAATCAGAAAAAAAAAAAATCTGGAGGCATCACATTACCTGCCTTCAAATGATACTACGCATCTACATTAATCAAAATAGCATGTTACTGGTATAAAATTAGACACATGGATGTCTAATTTTAACAGAATAGAGAACCCAGAAATAAAAGCATACACCTACATCCAATGGATCTTCGACAAACCAGAAAAAACATACAATGGTGAAAGTCTACCTATTTACCTATTCAATAAATGGTGCTGGGAAAATCGGAAAGCTACACACAGAAGAATGAAATGAGATCCCTATCTCTCACTATACACAAAAATTAGCTCAAGATGGACTAAAGACTTAAATGGAAGGCACAAAGCCATAAAAATTCTAGAAAAGAACTTGGGAAAAACTCTTCTGGACATTGGCCTAAACAAAGAATTTATGACTATGACCCAAAAAGCAAATACAACAAAAATAAAAATAACTAAAATAATATAAAATAAAATAAATAAAAAGTTTCTGCACGGCAAAAGAAATAACCAACAGAGTAAAAAGGTAGCTTATGGAATGTGAGAAAATACTCGCAAATATATATCCTACAAAGGACTAATAATCAGAATCTATAAGGAACTCAAAGACATCAACAAGGAAATACAAATAACCCCATTAAAGAGTGGGCAAAGGAAATGAATAGACATTTTCAAAAAAAAAAAAGATACATTTGAAAAAAATGCTTAACATCACCAATCATCAGAAAAATTCAAATTAAAACCACCATGAGATGCCACCTTACCCTGACAGAATGGCCATTATCAAAAATTCAGAAAGCAATTCATGTGGCATGGATACAGAGAGAAAGGAACACTTATACCCTGCTGGTGGGACTGCACACTAGTATAACCTCCATGGAAAACAGTATGGAGACTCTTCAAAGAACTAAAAGTAGACCTACCATTTGATCCAGCAATCCCACAACTGGGTATTTACCCAAAGGAAAAGAGGTAATTATATCAAAAAGACACATGTATGAATATGTTTATTACACCACAATTCACAATTGCAAAACTATGAAATTAATCTAAGTGCCCATCAACTGATGAGTAGATGAAGAAAATTTGTTATATATATTCACCATGAAATATTACTCAGCCATAAAAAGAATGAAATAATGTCTTTCATATCAACTTGAATGGAACTGGAGACCATTATCCTAATTGAAATATCTCAGGAACAGAAAAACAAACGCTGCATCTACTCACTTGTAAGTGGGAGCTGAGCGATGGGTATACACAGTTATTCGGAGTATTATAATGGACCTGGAGACTCACAAGGCAGGAGGATGAAAGAGGTGTCTGGGATTGAAATTACCAATTGGGTACAATATATACTATTCAGGTGATGGGCACACTAAAAGCCCTGACTTCACTACTATGCAATTTATCAAAAAATACATCGAATGCAATATATATCAAAAAACCACTTGTACCCCCTACATCTATTGAAATAAAAAAAAAATAAAGTTGTAAGAAATAGAAAAAAAACAACCAAAAATAGAACTACCAGCAATCCCACTTCTGGATATATAACTAAAGAAACTGAAATTATTACGTTGAAGAGATTATCTGCACTTTCATGTTCATTGCAGCATCATTCACAATAGCCAAGGTATGGAATCAACTTAAGTGTCCATCTACAAGGAATGGATAAGGAAAATGTGGTGTATATACACGAAGGTGCCTTTATTTTTATCACCTACCTGAAGAATCGTATTTGGAGCATCAGGAGCAGTGTCTTTGTCTGTTTTGTATTGCTATCACTGAATACTTGAAGACAGATATAAAGAAAAGAGGTTTGTTTAGCTCACAATTCTGCATACAGGAAAGTTCAAGAAGTATGGTGCCATCATCTGCTTAGCTGCTGGTGAAGACCTCATGTTGCTTCCACTCATGCAAACAGCAGAAAGAGAGCAGGCTTATGCAAAGAGCTCACATGATGAGAGAGGAAGGGGGAGAGAAACCAAGAAGTCAGTCTCTTTTAAACAATCTGCTCTCATGGGGACTAATCCAAACCTCTGAGAACCAGAACCCACTCACCCCTCAGGGAGGGCATTAATCCATTTATGAGGAATATGTCCCCATGACCCAAACACCTCCCACTAGGCCCCACCTCCAACACTGCCACTTTGGGGATAAAACTTCAACATGAGTTTTGGCGACGACAAACAACATCCGATTTATAGCATGCAGTTATTTTCCAAATTAAAAGGAAGAAAATGAAAGAAGAAAAAAAAATCTGCAAGAAGTAAAAAGTATGCCATTCAGATGGTAAGAACTTCATGGCAAAAGAAAAAAAGATGTAGAGAAAACTGTGAAAAGAGTCACCAAAAGTGACAGAGGGTCCCCGGAACTCCTGCTCATCTACAGCCAAATCGACAGTGGTCTCCTGACTCATTTGGACAGGCATTTGCTGCTGGCAGAGTGGCTGACACAATAGTCTGCTGCTGGCACTTCTAGCCCAAGAATTCTGTGATCTACCATTTTAAGAAACACAATGCCACAAATATTTTTGAGTTCATCGCGAACATTTACTTCTCACTTTGTGGAGACAGTGGCTGGCTGTGGCATTCCAGAGACAACTCTGCCTGCAGGGGCATTGGTACCTGGGTGGGTCCCTTCATGTCTGTGGGCTTCACCGCTCCATCAGCCAATGTGAACGTTGCCTGCACAGCCAAACCCACGTGGTTATTAGAATCCAGAGAGTTGAAGAACTCCATGTGTGCGGAAGAACTTTGTAAAGACTCAGATCTATGCACGAGTGTGATTTGGGGCACATTATTATTTTTGCGTGTTTGCAAAAGTAACCAGCTCCTGGAACGTAGATTCCCTGAAAGATTCCATGTGAAATGTGAAATGTCATCCCTCTGTTCTGATGGTGAGAAAAACATCGCCTTCAATTACTGTTAGAATTTTCAAGGCCTTTCTTATGATGGAAAAAAAAAAATCGCTGTAGACTGCATTTGAGTAGCTTTATACTGTTGTATTTCTGCACCAAATAACTCTCGGGCTTTTATTAACTGTTCTGCTGAGTCCTATTTATCAGAGAGGCAGGTGTATTACCTGATAATACAATAGGCTCTGGTGGATGTATGAGTTGTTTTATTTTTTTATGCCCATAATCAGTTCCCAGAGCATAATAAAACAAAAGGTTTATTTCTCCCACCAACCCCTTGCAGTTTTTTTCCTTGTACCGAAGCTATAAATTATCAACCTTCAGAAATAACTGTTGCCATTTAATAAGAAATATAAAATATACTCTCATCTAACAAGGGACCTGATAGATAAAAAACAAACAAAGTATTCTTTAAGTTTGGTGACACGATGAAAGATGAGCACAAGCAGGTGGGTGTATTAAAGTTAGCAGTGGGCACGACCCTGGGAAACAACCAAAAGAGACCTCGTTTAGATGTCATAAAATGGAGATCATACATCATTTTTCTAAAATGCAGTTGCAGGCATCTTATCTTACGTTCTCCTGAGCTTTGCAATTCCCCAAATTGTCAAAGCCAAGAAAAGAAGCACCTTATCATTTGGATATAGAGGCATAAAAGCAAAAACAAGGGCAAAACTGTTTCATTTGTGGGGTTCAGAGACTTGGCATAACCACAGAAGCCATGAAACCTTGACCACCCAACCGCCTTACTGTGCCTCCTCCTGTCCCTCCCCAAATACTCATGTACCTCCTCTTATCCCAAGGTTCCCATGCCTGGGACAGGCTGCACCTGACTTATTCCCCATACAACTCATAGTCATCACAGCCTCGGATTTTTAATATTCGATATTAAAAAATAAAAATAATTTTAGTACATGCTATTTAATAAATATAAACCATGCTTAAGTTTCTGGGATAAATGCTGTAAGTTAAATATTCATAAATCCTTAAGTGCTTTGCTTTGGAGAATCAAATGTGATCTACAAACCTGAGATCTTATTAGAAAAGCAGAATCTCTGTTGAGTGAGCCAGACATAAAAGAATACATACTGTATGATTTCACTTATGTGAAATTTTAGAAAAGGCAAGATTAATCTATAGTGACAGAAAGTAGATAAGTGATTTTTCTGGGGCTAGGAGGTGAGAAATTGTGGACCTCATTGATTTTAAAGGGGCGTGAGGAAACTTTATAGAGTAATGAAATGTTCTATATCTTGATTATAGTGTTCTTACATAGGTGTGCACATTTGCCAAAACTCACTGAACTGTTCACTCAAGAATAATTCATCATGTGGCTGGGCATGGTGGCTTATGCCTATAATCTTCCACTATGGGAGGCCAAGGTGGGAAGATTGCTTGAGATCAGGAGTTTGAGACCAGCCTGTGCAAGCTCAAGACCCCATCTCTACTAAAAATAGAAAAATTAGCTGGTCATGGTAGTGCACACCTGTATTCCCAGCTACTCAGGAGGCTGAGGAAGGAGAAGCCCTTGAGCCCAGAGGTTGGAAGCTGCAGTGTGCTATGATGACACTACTATACTCTAGCCCAGGTAACAGAGCAAGACTGTCTGAAAAAAAAAAAAAAAGTGCATTTTCTTATACGTAACTTATACCTCAAGAAGTAAAAAGGAAAAAAAAAAAAAACCCAAACTCAGACCTTTTGAATCAGAATCTGCCTTTTAACCAAATCCCCAGATGGACCATGTACTCATTGAAATTTGAGAATTTACGGATTAAAGAACTGGTCCTCAAATTGGGTGCACACTGGAATTACCCAAGTAGTTCTAAACATTACTGATGTCTGGGGTCCCACCCTCTGAGAAGGTGATAGACTCAGTATAAGGTGTCCTCTCAGCATTAAGATTTTTAAAAGCTAACCAAATGCTTCCAAAATGCATCAAAGGGTAGAGAACCACTCATTAGAGAAGTGGTTCTGAAAATGGGGTTCCCAGAGCAGCAGCAGCAGCTCCTGGGAACTTATGAGAAATGTAAAATCTCAGGCTTTGCCTCACATCTACTGGATCAAAAACTCCGGGGGTGGAATCCAGCAATCTGCTTTCACAAATCGTGTACATGATTCTGATGCACAATGAAGTTTGAGAATCACTGATCTAGACCTAGGAAGATGATTTCACAAATTCCTAGATCTTCAAACTCTCTCCATGAATCTGAGTCAGCATCCCCTAGGAATTTGTGGAAATCATCATTTGAAAATCACTGTTATGAAAGAGGTTCTCAGCACATCGGCCTGATAAAGATCTTACAGTGTGGCAACTAAACCTTCTCCATGTCTAGATTCCCTGGTAGTAACCAGCCTAGTGTTTGCTGGAAAAGAGAAGGCAAAGACACATGGGGCAAGATACTATTTTGATATCTTAACCACAACTTTTAAAAAATCTGTTTCCAATTACCCTGACCCTCTTCCCCCAGTTGGCATCCTCTGTATTAACACCTCAGGAAGCGGACGATGCTAAGAAAGCAAGGAAGGAAAAGGGAGTTGGTTCTTTAGAATTTCAAAAAGCCAAGCCCTTAAATGTAAATAAACAGAACTCAGAGCATAAAATATTAAATTTTCAAATAAAAGACATGATGACTCAGAGACATGATGACTCAAAGACTAAATCAAGATACTCTCAGTTAGGAAGGAAAAGTCAAAAACAAAGCAATGTGTATTTACCCAAATTATGGGTCTCTGTGAGAGGGAGTTCCATGATCTGTCTCACTCACCACCCCAGGACAAGACTGGAGGCCCAGGTAGGATTAGAGGATCCATGATGCAGAGGATCTTATGCCCCTTTGCTCCATGTAAGCTTTAAGTAGGTGGGCAAGACACCAGAGAATGGGGACTATCTGCTGGGTCTGAGCAGTTGTAGCTTAGAGATTCACTGAGCTTCTTAGAAAACCCCAGCAGCTGAATTCCATGTCTTACTCAAGGACAGTTGCCAGACTTGAGAGGTCTTATAGAGGGTGTGAGAGAAGAGGAAAGAACCCATGTGAACTGACAACTAAAGACTGAACAGACAGTGGACCTCTCAGAAGATGACAATGTGGAAAAACATCAAGCTCTCTATGATCTCCTTTAGACCCTAGATGCAGGGGCATCCCCAGGTTGACTGAGATTAAGTCTCTTCCATCTAGTAGAACAGGGGCTTGTCATAGGAACTTGTAGCATTACAGAAAAATTCAGAAAGTTCTAGAAAACTTTTGTTAGGCACTTAGATTGATTACTTTTGTGTAATGAATGACTGTGGCATCAGGAACGTTTGTCTAATTGTGAATAGAAGATAACATTTGAAAAGCCAATAGCAATAAAATTTTGAAAAATAAAATCAAGGGAATGATGAAAAAGATATCAGCACGTATTGGAAAATCATCAAATGAGGGGCACTAGTGAAGACTGAAAGAACTTTGCGAACTCTGAAGCAAAATAGGAATATTGGCTAACATTCCAGATAGGAAAGAATTGTGTAGTCATCCAAAGAATAGTACTGGGAACTAGCTCATATACCAGCCCAGAAGAGGGGACTAAAATACTGTTCTTCAGATAAAGTCTAAAATGAAATAGTTGCAATAGTGAGCAGATTTAAATTGGCATCCAACTGATATATGCTGAGCTCCCATAAGTATTGAGCATGTTTATAGCTTTTGGTCACATGGTAGGACCTTACTCATTATATTTTGAAAAACTGGGTAAAATCTACTCAAATAAATAGAATAGTGACCATTGATTCTGAAGCCACTTGAAAAGGGTATATCATGTTTCTCCAACTAAACTGTGCACTCTTCAGCAATAGTGACATGTTTTCAATTTCTCTTCTGTCTGCATTGTTTTCTTCTTGAATGCTGCTACCATGACATGTAGTCTTTGTCCTTGATCCAGCTAGATCTGCCATACTTTAATAAGCATGGAATGACTCTATCTTGCCCTCTACTATAGGTATTAAGCCCCCACTCTACGTCAAGTACTGTGCATGTGTTTCACCACAGCCAGCATTGCTGGACACATGCTCTGCAACAAGCTCTGTGCTGGGCTTCTAGGAGCTTTATGTGTCACCGACTCCTCTTGTTTCTTCAGTATATAACCTGTTGTGCAAAAAAGAATTCCGAGAGTTATCTTCATCTTTTCCTTCTATTTTTACCATCCACTTAAAGTCAGCCATAACATGCTGTCAATTCTGCTTCCTAAAGTTCTATGCTTTGTATCACTGCTGTTTAAGCCATTGCCTTCTCTTGTGGGCACATTTGCAGTAGTCTTCTAGGCAATGAGCCTCCCATTGGCTACCCCTCCAACAGAACAATCTTTCAAAATGCTTTTCCAATCATGCCATTTGTCACCTAATATACCGCCATCATTTCCCCATCATCACAGAATAAAATCCCAACTGCTTAGCCTGATAGTCAAGGTTCTTCAAGTTCCATAAGCTCAGTGAAAGCAGGAGGTTGTAACCACCTTATTTACTGATGCACATAGTAGGTGTTCAATTAATATTTGGTAAATAGTGCTGCTATTCTTGAACATGCTTCTTCCTACATTATAATTCTCTCCTGTCTTCTTTAGAATCTTTTAGTGTATGTACCAAATGCACAAAATTCTTTGTCGTTCCTAAACAAGCCATATCTCTGAGCCTTTGTGCATTCGTTCCTTCTGCCTAGAATGCTCATCCTTCCAGGAAAAACATTAAACTGAGTTTACTGAGAGTTAATTTGAACACTGAATCCTCATCACCTGGTTTCTAAGGATGGTTGGCTTTGCCCTCAGGGAAAGTTGACCATTTCCTTCACTTGTTGTCACAAGAATGGCTTCTAGATGCTTCGCCTTGCAGCCTGCTCACTGGTCGGAAGCTCAGGTGTCCCTCATCAGCCGCCTTGGCATTCCATGTCACATCAGGGTGACAGAGAGCATGACAGTCCTTCCTGTGAAGGTGGGAAGCCTCCCTTCTACATCTAGGGAGTGATGAATTGACAGTTTAAGAATTGAAAGCAACTTTGCAAAAGGCCAAGCTATCACCACTGGGAAGGAGAGGGTAGAGGGAGAAGTTAGCAAAGCAACTACACTTTCAGTTGGGAAATTTCAGTAAAATTGTAAGTATACTTTGGTAATAAGATCTTAATGCATAGCCAAAATGATGGTTTAATTATAAAAGGTATCATAAGAAGACAAATATTCCTTGTTCCCCATCTCTATGTGTGTGTATTTTACATCAAGGTCCTTCCTAGTTGTACTCCAAATAGATGAATGTAATCATAAGAATATGATAATTGCTTACATTGATTGAGCACTTACTATGTATATCAGAAACTTCACTAAGGGCTTTCTATATAGTAAGCTACTTAATCCTTGGAATAATCTTAAGACATATGAATGACTGTCACGGTCATTTTACAGAAAAGTTAAGGAACTTGTCCAAGGTCATGCAGCTAATAAATGGTAAAGTCAGGATTTGAATCCAGTCCCTCTGTCTCCAGGGCCTCAAACAGATCGTGTAACCTCCCACAGGCCACTGATGAGGGAGAAGCTACTTCAATGTGTTATCTTCACCTTAGTCACTTTATCCTAATAACAACTTATAATCTGTTTCCATTGTTCACGCATCAGACATGATTTCAGCACTGTCAATTTCTAATGCAGTTATCCACAGAGCAATAAAATTTTAATGAAAATTATCCCCATTCAGCGTAATATGACATATTACTCATCATGACATGTGGCCAACACATTTTTTTTTAATGAGTTGTATGGGCCTGAAGTGATACAAAGTATTTCACTTATATCTGCATTTGAGGAGGATATGGAAAATATTTTATAACAGACAGGCCCAGGCACTGACCGGTCAGAACAGCCATCCTAGAGCATGCCTGCCAGACAGCACCCAGCTTCAGGAGGTGGTATCAGCACTCAAACGTCACACTGTTCTCCGATCAGAATGGACCCCTTCTGAAGGTAAACACATTAAAACACCTTTTCATGTTTGGCTACAAAGGGAGACATTTCTGGATTACTGGAAGTTTTTTCAAATAGGTGAATAAATGAATAGAATCATTTGAGTCTAAAATGTAAGCACAAGGAACGTGTGTCAGTCATCTCACCAAGCCCTCACCATCTTTCCTCAAACCAGTCAGTCAGTTCATCTGGGCAACCATTTCCTTAAAAAGTCAAATAGACAATAAATGCAGTCACTTCTTTTTGGTCACAGTGAAGTCACGAATGGTGACAGAAAGCTCTGAGGAGCACAAGTTCTGATCTCTGCTATCCTCTCACACCCCCACACATCTTGTATCCCAGTTGTGTGTTCTCAGAGCAGACCTTGACTCCTACCACGTGTTCTTTCATTTGTTTGTTCATTCACTCATCCATCTGGAATTTTCTATGTGCTAGTACATTTTTTCTCATTCCACCTATCAAAAGCCCTTCCATTCTTCAGGATTTTTTTTTTTTAATTTAAACTTTTCCAAGATCTTCATGATTAGCTGTCAGAAATGCTCTTTCTCTCATTGGAACATGTTTTTTTCTTAAGTCACTCATTTCACATTGCCTCGTAGCCTAATTGTGAACTGAATGAGAAATCTCCCCAGACTACCAAGAGGTCAAAGAAAATCTTGCTTATGCCTTTTTGCTACATAGAATGGCTTTATTATATTTTGAAAGACTGAATTCCACCTAAATGAATAGTGTATTAATCAGGGTTTTCCAAAGAAACAGAATCTATGGGGAGGGGGGTGTAAATATATAAATATACATATATGTAAAGAAGATTTATGATGAGAAATTAGCTCAATAGAGGCTGAGAAGTCCCACAGTTTGGGTCTGCAGGCTGGCGAAGCAGGACAGCTGGTGGCGTAATTCAGTGTCAGCCTGAAGGCCTAAGAACCAGGACAACTGATGGTCCAAATCCCAATCCAAGGGCAGGAGAAGATGAGATGGCATGTCCCAGCTCAGGCAGTGAGGCAGAAACAAAGGGATGAATTCCTCCTTCCTCAGCCCTATGTTCCATCTGGCCCCTCAGTGGCTTGGATAATTAATGTCCACCCAAATTAAGGTGGGCAGTGGACTGAATCCATCAATTCAAATGTCAATCTTATCTGGAAACACTCTCACAGAGACATCCAGAAAAAATGTTTGGATTAGCATCCCGTGGCCAAATTGACCCCCAAAATTAACCATAACAAGTGGTGACTATCACTTCTAACGGCACTTGCAAAAGGTTATATTTTGTCCCCCCAATGAGACTGTGTGCTCTTCAAGAACAGTTACCAGATCTTCAATTTGTCTTCTAGTCCCCATTACACAAATGTGTGCACACACTACACACGCACACGCATGTACCTAGTTTAGGGCTCTACAAAAAAAGTTAAAGTCTGTCATTCAACTGGCCTGGAATAATAAACAAGAAATAATTATATGACTTTTTATAAGAGAAAAAATTGCCTTCAGAGATCATACATGTTGGAGAACACTGAAAATGCACATAATTCTGTGATGTTAATTTTTAAAGTTTCAGATGTCACATGTGTCTGTAACATCGACCATAGCAGAAAGTAGCATTGGTGATGTTTTGGAAAACTATAAAAATATGCCACCATCTGCCACGAATATAAAAAGTAATGAGTGATTTTCAATTTCTTAGGAACCTACGTAAAAACAATGAAATGGGAAAGAATCAGAGAATTCACAATTGGAGAACGTACTTGGATTCAGCATAACTGAAAAGAAAGTTACAGAAAAGGATCAATTCATGGCAGACTAAAGCCAACCAAAAACCAGGGCTGGAACTAACAACAACTCTTGTCGTTCCAGGAGTTTCATTGACACTTTGAAGAATTTACTTCTAATAACTCTACAAAGATAGTACTCTATTGACTGATTTTATCTTTATTCTTCAGGGAAAGGATAGAACAAGAACCACAGACTGAAGTACCAATTAAAAGAATTAACCAAATAAACTGGTGAAGAGCCCTGGGCTGGAACTCAGGGTGTCTGTGTTTAAATTCCTATATGTCCCCTCAGTTTACACGTCTGAGCAAAGCCCCTACCCTCGCTGAGTCTCAGTCATCCCATCTCTAAAACAGAAATATTAACAATATCCTATCTTCCTTGTGGTTTGCTTTTATGATCAAATAAAATGTCGTTTGAGGAATCACACTGAAAATGGTAAAATGTGAAAACGCAACATGGTAAAATTAGAAATTGATGAATACAAATAACGAAGGCTGCAACCACATTCTCCAAACCGAAGAAAATGTCCCATTTGTTCTGATGAAAGATTTTCTTCATTCTAATGTATATCAAAGGTCTTAAATCACATTAAAGATCAAATCACATTTGGTTTGACAATAAATTATATGATTTAAGAAAATGAAATTTAGTTGAAACCAGAGCTGTTCTGGAAAATCATGAGCAGAGATGGGTATGTGTAGAGATGGGTATGTGGAGATGACTGGGTCAGGAGAGAGAAGACGAGGCTGGGTGGGGGCACCCTAGTACTGTCTTTTGATGTTTGTTGCTAAGTCCCATTTCTTCCATGAAGAGTCTCCAAGCTGCCCACAGTCTCAAGCACACTCGTCTTCCCCTCTGAACTCCTATAGCGTACACACCAAGTAACTGAAATTCTGACTACCTATGCTCTTCTTTGATGTTGCTTAACTGTGCCACCCCAAAAGACATCATACTATCCTTGTGAGTCGAGAGCCAGGGCTTGTCCTTCAGCATGACTCATGACATCCAGCAGAGGGCTGGGAATAGACTCCACGTTCAGTAGGTGTTTGGTGATGAACATATTAATATCCTTTTGTACAAAGCCATTATCATATGTCCCTGGCAACTTGGATCTGTGTCTCCACTGAGAACCAATCAAGAGAGAAAAGCTTGATTTGCAAAAGTATCAAAGAAAACTCCTGACCACGTAATCAGTATCCTCCCTGTTACCTCTTCCTTGGGAGTCTTTGGCAATCAATCAGTCATGAGTCCATCCACAGCCCTCGGAGCACAATCTCAGCAGGAGACCCCAGACAGCAGAGGGCAGGGGAAAGACTGGGCTGGTGGACGGTGAGCCACGTTCTCACCTCTGTCACTTCTAGCAGGAGGGAAAGACTCACCTCTTCCAGACCTTGGAGTTCCACCTGTAAAATAAAGTGGTTGGATCAGATAGTTTCCAAGAACCTCTTGCAATTCTAAACTCCATACGAGTAGGGCATTAAAAGAGGTACCTCACTGAATTCTGGCTGGGGAGTCAGTAAATACATTTGGAGCATGAGAGACAAATGGATTAAGTGGTAAATGTTGGCAGATCTTGATGAAAACACAAAAAAGAGATTTTGCTTCCAACGGCAACTGTTTTTTCTTTCCAAAGGCATGACTGTGATTGGGAATCAGGCACTCAGAGAAGCGCAGATGAATATACCATGTGTCCCCTCATCACAGAAGGAGAAAACAGAGCACTGGATGCTGGAAAATTTTACACGCATAGTAATAGGCTTCATGAAAAACAAAAATTAAATCAAATCGCTCTTCAAAAAGAAATTCACCTTTATGAACAAATACAGCCTGAGGCATTTTCAGAGTTCAGGGAAGGGCAGAATTGAGGTTACATTTGCAAAAATCTCCCAGCGATGCATAAATGAGTTAGGCTATAAATGAACACTAGATTTGCTTCAACCCTAAGAGCTTCTATAAAGCATAAAAGCTTTTAACTCCCTGTGAATAATACTTTCCCATAAAAAATATGTCTTCCTGAGCTCTATTTCTGTAATTTCTGTATCTATAATTTGGAAGCCTTGTTGTTATTTTAAGATACGGTGAAAAGTAGTTTCAAAGAAATAGTTCTCACAAGCACATTTGCATGCTGAGACAGTTAACTAGCATCTCATTTTCTCAGTAAAAACTCCTCAGATCATCCATTTATCAATCACAGATTCAACTAAATTCCTGCTTATCAATCCTCCCTACCTTCCACAATCCATCCACATCCATTCTTCAAGGCTGAGCTTTCCAAAGCATTCCCTACTCATTCAGACCACACTGACCTCGCTCCTCAATTGTACTGAGGAATACCTGGTAGGACGTCTTGACAGGGGTAAGCAAATAAAGAGATTCTGATGGCAAAATAACAGCTGGACCCTACAAATAGATAGTACGAAGGAGCATTTAAGAGTGAAGGCTTCAGAGTCAGAATCTCAGGGTTTGAATGCCAACTTCCCCCCTTCCTAATGTGTTATTTTCTTTGTGCCTCAGTGTCTCTAAAATCTATGAAATAGGGATAATTGCTCTATCTACTTCATGGGCTGTTGTTAGGATTAAATAAGCTGATACGTGGAAAGTGTTTAGTAAGCATATGCCCATTATGTAGTGAGTGTCCCAGAAATGCTATTACTGCCATCAATTTGGTTTGGATTAATGGCAATTTTCCCAGTGATGTGGCACTCACATTCACTTGATTTTGCTATAGACAGACCAATTACTTGACAAATAAGAAACAATACAGAAACAGACTAGAGTTATAACCAAGGAGAAAGAAAGAAAAACCATTAAACTAGAGGGTTTTCGAGTTAAAACAAGATCTGCTTAAACAAGGGATTTGATGTGTTAGCATGAGGCCCAAGAGATGGGTAAACAAGCACCATGTCCAAGGATTGTGGGAAAGGGAAGGGCCTTAGAGAATCATCGTGGTCAACCTAGACTGAACTAAAAAGAGAAGCCAATTATCTTTTTCAAACAAAACAGGGCTATGTTCTATATCTGCATTGACAAACTCTACCAAAGATGTATCAGTCAGGACAGGCTGGGTTTTGTAACAACCACCACCCAATACCTCAATGACTTCAAACAATAAAGATTCATATCTCTCTCATTCTACATGTCTACCCTAGTCAGCAGGGGGCAGGGACTCTGCTCATCTTAATCACTCAGGGACTCAGGTTGCTAGAAGCTCCTACACTGTCTGATACCATCATCTCAGAACAATGATCCACGGCTTTCCACAGCAGGGAAAGAAGGAAGGAGACTTGTCCACCATCACTTAAATGCTTCTGTAAAGATGTAGCACATTGCTTCCACACACATTAGTGGCCATGATAAGTCACAAGTCCATGCCTAATTTCAAGGAGTTAAGCTCCCAGGAGGAAAAGAGTGGAATTGTGGATAAGCACTAGTAATATCTAGTCCTAGTAAGGCATGTCCCACAGATTCTTCTCACTCTAGTACGGAGCTCTAAGTAGCTGAGTGGTAATAATAATTGTAACAGACACTTTTATTGAGTGAGCACCAGTACATGCCAGACACAGATTCTTTGGTGCTCAAAAATGGTAGCTATCCACATTGTCATTCCTATTATTATTCAATTCTAAGCACAACCTTGCAAAGTGTTACTGTCTGGCTTCATAGGTAAGAAAATTGAGACTCAGCGAGATTAAGAAACTTACTCAAGGCCATAGAGACTGTAAGATACTGATTTGCTATCTGTCTTTCCATTGGAAAATTCTGTCTCCTTTAAAAATCTTTAGCATAACCCCAGACCATCTTTCCAAGGATTAGTCCAATAGTCCTTTTGTGGCAACTCACAATTTAAACAAACTACTCTCTTATTCTTCACAATGCTCCATCTTTATGCTGCTGCTCACTTAATTCTCTATCTTTGGAAAGATCTCTTCCTCATTTTTATATATCTAAGTTGCACTCTTCCTTCAAAATGTGCTCAAGTATCACTTCCTCCATGAGGCTTTTCCTGATCCCCAACAGATCAGGAAATCCTTCTTCTAGATTTCCATAGCTCCTTATCTCTGCCTATCTCATCATTGTATTTGTATCTTACTTCTCCCACCTAACCATCAGCTCCGTGAAGGCAGGACTTGCATCTACATCTCTGTATGTGTGTGAACCTTACTGTGCAAACTCAGGTGTGCAGAATATGTCATGGAACTTTATTTTCTTGTGATTACAGTAGGCCTGATTCTGACACTCCGACCCCACCTCCATGGCTGTTCTGGTGAAATTCAATTGTGGTCATTATTCAAACTGTTCTCCCCTAGAGCCTTGTAAATGTCCTAGCCATAAGGATACCATTCCTGCAAGGCTTTTGGTTTGGGTTCCCAAGAGTTAATACTAATATGCACATAATCCCTTAGAGTCCAATTTTGCCCAAGGCAGATTTCTGGGATTCTTATACCTGTTCTTGCACGAGACAGATGAAGCAGCCTTTCCCTCCCCTTAACCCCTGACCATCCAAAATCTTGTCTTCCCCCCCACTCCCAGGCACTGAAAGGGAGATGGCCACAGGGACCCAAGGCCCTGCAGATCTCCCTAGTTCTTGGTGAAATCACTCCCACTCTGTTTCACCTCCCTCACCTGCAATATAATTCCCTTGCTCCTGCTTTCAGAATGCAAAACACAAGAAAGAAAACATTCTGCAGGCAAATTACACTGTCTATTCTGCCCCTAAGGCAAGAAAGTCAAAATATTGTCTACCTTCTTTGAATGTGGATAGAAAAACACATAAAAACAGAATTTCAATAAGGTATCCAATTGCATAAGCTTATAGACCTCCAAGTGTTGATGTGTGTGAAGAAGACTTTTGCTAATTGATTAAAGACCTGGATGATGAGAAGATAATCCAGGAAATGAAATGTAACAGAGTGATTCAATGATATGAACCCAGTAGGAGAGCTGGTAATACATTTATTTACTAATGGATCTAGCAATGTTGTCACACACAATACTGTGCAACAATACTGGTAACAGTCTTTATGGTTCTAAGTGGGTAAAAAGAAATATAAAATGATAGAATCCTATTTAATGGGGCTCAATCAATAAAAGTGGGTTTTGAAGGGTTGTTTAAAAATATGACTGAAATAAATAAATGTTGACAGTTGCTTCAATAAAATCCATGTCCACTCATTTTCTTTAAAATAAAACCTTTGACATATGGGCTTAAATATATAACGCATTTGCCATTAGTGCTGCATTTCTAAGGACGTTCCATTTTGATATTTTCTTGGCCTGGAGTCCACTAACTTAAAGAGATCTGTGAAACTACTGGAATTTTCCCCTAAAGTGATGTCTGCTGTTGCATATGTTTATGTTTACGAGAAAGAGGTCTATGGATTTCAACTGATAGTCACAAGAATGTTATAGTCCATAAAAGACAGTGCCCAACACATACACACATTTCTAAACTCTCTTGTCATTTTTTCCCTATTTTTTAGGTACATTAAAAAAAAAAATCAGAAATTTACCAGGCAGTCATAAAATTGACACATGACTTTGAGGCATTCCATTTAAGAGCCACCTATAATGACACTGAACCTTATTTTGCAGCCTTAGTCCAAATGAGCATTCCAACTCACTAGGGTCATAATATGTGAGAATGTGTAGTACAGAACTCTAAGTAAAAGCTGGGGCAATATGGGAGGAGTAACATAAAGAAGCCTTGAGCTCAAATGGATATGAAAACCTCTACAAGCTAAGGTCACTTCACTCCTGTAGATAAGGGGAAATTCTTCGGGGACATACAAGAAATGAAGGACCACCAACTACTAGTAAGTTCACTACATGGTTGACAGAGTAATCTCTAACATCGGAAACAAAATTGAGGTGATGTGGAAAGGTTGACAGAATGTTTATGCCTCATCGAAGAAAGAAAGCTGAAAACTGGTGATTAAATGTAGCCTGTTCCTACTGAAGAAACCATTTCTCCCTCAACAGAAATGGCGGAAAGTAGAGCTAGCTCCAGGCCAACATCAGGTGACCCTCACTGCTTTCTCTGAGGATGGCACTTAACTTTTGGGTCCATGTCTCTACAACCCTTAGAGCAGTGGTCCTCAATTTATTTTCGGCAGGGACACACATGATGAGGAATGTTAAACTGTAAGTTTCCTGAGGTCAGGCATAATAATAATAGGAACTCATATATTACCTCAGAGAATCCTCATAATGATCTATGAGTTGTGGCTATTAAACCATTTCACAGATGAGGACGCTGAGGCAAAGACGTTCACTAATGTGTCCAATGTCAAGTGGTGAAGATGGAATTTGAACTCAGTGAGACTGTTTACAGAGTAAACACCCTCAGCTACTACTCAAGATTGCCTCCCACACCTGTCTTGTTCAGTGCTATTAATACATCCCAACACCAAGTTCAGTGATTTTCAAAGAGTAATTGTTTAAATATTTGTCACACGAATGAGAGAGGCTCATGTGGTTTTGTTGTCAGTATTAGTCGGGGTTATCCAGAGAAACAGAAACAACAGGTTATACATAGATAGACAAAAGGAGGTTTATTATGGAAATTGGCTCACATGATTACAAAGGCTAAGAAGTCCCATGATATGTCTTCTGTAAGCTGCAGACCCAGGAAAGCCGGGGTGTGATTCAGTCCAAAGCCAAAGGTCTGAGAACTGGGTAAAAGCTAAAGGTCCAAGAACCAGGACCTCTGGGGTCCAAGGGCAGGAGAAGATGGATGTTCCAGCTCAAGCGGAGAGAGAGAATTCATCCTTCCTCTGCCTTTTTGTTCTATGTGGGCTCTCAAAGGATTGGATGATGCCTGCCCACATAGGTAAGGGTGATCTTCTTCAGGCAGTCAGTCTACTGATTCAAATGCTAATCTATTCTGGAAACACCCTCACAAACACACCAAGAAACAATGTACCAGCTCTCTGGGCATCACCCACCATGCTCTGGCGCACTAGCTCTAACTCCACCCATTTTCCTTCCACCCAAGGAGGCAGATCAGCATGTGAGAGGGAGATTATCATAAAGAGAAACTGCGTACACAAATTAAGGAGTGTTCTCAAACTTGGAAATTGTCATATCCTACCAGCTGTTAGTAACTAGCACATTATACCACCATAGTTGAGAGAATGGAGGCTAAGGACTCCCCAGAATTGGCTTCTAGGGAAGGATTCAGCAAAAACAAACTGATGCAATCTGCTGGTTCTCCACGAAGGTTCTTTCTTTCTCCCAGAGTCACAAGTTACAACTTGGGACCATGGCTTCCCATCTAGGTTTCACATTCCCAGGTGTTCCTTGCACACCAAGGAACATATAACTAACAGCCATATAGCTAACTTCTTGCTGGTGAAATGTGAGCAGAGGTGTGATGTGCCACTTTCAGGCTTGATCCCTGAAACCTTGCATGTGGTCCCTACCACACTGCCACCTCGGCACAAGCTGTAAGACCCAAGGCTAATCAAGTAAAAGGGACAACTCCTTCTAGCCTTGCTACTCTGAGACTTTATCAGAAACGCAGAATCTCTGGCCTCATCCCAGAACCAGAAACAGCATTGAACAAGTTCCACGTGCAATCAGTCTGCATGGTGAAGTATAAGGAGCATTGAACTAGAGGATGTCAGAGAAGCCAGGTGAAAAGAAGCCTCTGGACCCCTGAGAATAGCATCTGGAGCAGAGCTTCCCAGCACCCTGGCACATTCACCCAGGACTGCCCCATGAGAGAGAAATCAATTTCTACATTTTGTAAGCCACTGGACTACTGTTGAATCTCTTTATGAGAACAGCTTCACCTTACCCTCATTAACACAGAGAGACTTCTTGATGAAATTCTCTTTTAGAGACCAGAAGTGAAAACCTTTGAGGAAAGTATAAGGAGAAATGCCAAGGTACTTCAATCCTGCATGTCTGACACTGCATTTGAAGGACATTCTTATAAATGTGTCCTTTATTGTATAGTAAAGCAAGGTTCCTTACCCCTTTCAGATCTGGTTAAGATTGACCCAAACCTCGATTCCAAGACTTGATGGAAGCCCAGAACATTCCCTTTAGCTTTTGCAAAATCCTGGGATTTCCTCTCCCCCATCTCTTTCAGCCTCTGAGATCCTGCATTACTGCACACTGCCTTGGTTTATCCCATATCAATCTACACCCCCCCCCCCGATTGCCAACAACCATGCACCCTTCCTCATGGATTCCATAGACTTAAAACCATTAAAGAGTCACCCAAACACGTCCCATGCCACCTTCCCTGACCCTCTGAATGCCCTCTACTTCCTCATTTACCTTTTCCTAGTGTAGCAGAGAACAGTTTCAGCCACAGTAGAGAAGATGAAAGGGAAAGAATAAAATGTCAGAATAACAGAGGAGAGAGTCCACCAGCCTGAGGTCTGGATTTAAAAATAACTCTGTCATTGCCAGGCACCAAAGGCATTCCTGCTGCTTTCCCGCAGTCTGCAGTCTTCAGTCTCAGGCTCCCTTCCTTTATTGGTCCTTACTGGCCACATCTTACATCCAAGCAACTGTGGCATGCCATCACTAACACCTTATCCCAAATTAATGCCTTTGTACCGTCATCTGACCGCCATTTACCGCGTGTCTACTCCATGCCAGGCACTTTGCTAGGCACAGAGGATTGAGGGGTCAGAATACAAGAACTCTGACCTCAAAAAGCCAAATCATTGATCATTAAACACTGTGGTTATACCGCTCAGATTGAACTCTGCACAGAGCAGGTAGCCTCCCCGGAAGGTTCACTCAGGCTGACACTCAGGCAGGAGAGAGCCATCAGGACAGCATTCTGAAGGCTACAACAATGTGTGTGCAAGACTCAAGGGTATGGTCTCCTCAGGGCCCGAGAGTAATATTAAGCATGTGTGGCTTGCAGGATAAGTGGATGGGGAAGGAGGAAGGGTGAGGGATGAATTTGAGCAGGTGAGCAGGGCCATATTATTATTATACCATACAAAGGATTGAACTTGACCTAGATTTTTATTTGTGTGCCATGGGCCTCTTCAGAAGTCCGATGAAGCCTATGACCCCTTTTCAGAAAAATGTTTTTATATGTACAAAATAGAACATAAGCTCACAAAGAAACCCACTTGTATTACAACACAATTCTATCCAGGTGAAGACCCCAGATTAAGAACACTTGAAGGTCATGAAGAGCCAGGAAGCAGAGAGGTGATGCTCGGATCAGAGTTTCCTCTCAGAAAGAGTGCTCAGAACTGTGCGGGGTGTTGGAAGAGATGACAGAAGAAGTGAAAGATCAGTCTGTTAGAGGAGCCCGAGTGAGGAATTCTTGGTGAAAAGGTGGCCATAATATTCACGTGGTTCTTTTAAAGCAGCACTTCTGGCCTCTAAAAGACCCCAGCACCTTCTTTAATATTAAATATTTTGTAAAACACCTTCTATTACCTTGAGGCAAAATTCAATAATACCCTAAACTACCTACATGACTTTCTTATATCTTCAGGAAAAAAGAGATTTAAAAAGTATCTTTGAGTAAGAACATATGCATTTGAAAAGGCCATTGCTCAGGCACAACTAGACTAGAGGATGTAATGGAGTTGTCAGCACCAATACCCAGAATCAGCATGCCAGTGACAGCTCCGAATGCCGATTGACATAAACACGTTATGTTAGCAACGTCAATTCCTCAAGGGCCATTGCCGTTGTGATGTGACTTTCCCAAAACATTGAACAACTCAAATTTCAAACTAAGACAAAATACAATCTTTTTTTGATTTACACAGCAGTTACATTCCCGGAAAAGTCAGTGTCTGTTAAGACCGTGCAAAAATACTTCATGTTTGTTAGAATAATGAAATTAGGTTCCATAATTAGTTCATTATAACCAGATTTTTCATCTCTATGTATGAATGACTGGCGGAGCCTTTGAAAGACTCACGGGATGGGGACCCATTCACTGGCGTGTAGCACTGCTCCGCAAATCACGGATGTCTAATTTCCTTGTTCATTTGCATTGTGAGGTCCAAAAACATGCCCCAACAAAGTTGTGAAATACCATTCCTGTTGAGAAGCATCAGTAAAGCAAGCACTGGGGTCTTGTGTGTATGTGTGTGTGTGTGTGTGTGTTTGTGTGTGTGAGGAGGGGAGAAGAAGGAAAAAGAGGAAAAATGGGATGGGATGTGGAGAACAGCTAAGGGAAATTTCTTAATCTTCTGAGGTTCATTTCTAAAGAGGGAAAGTTGGGAATGGTTATAAAATTTCCCCTGGCCTTAACAAACTTTCTCGTCTATCAACCTCCAGATTGGTTAGCACCTGAGGCTTCAAAAAAAAAAAAAAGAACGAAAAAAGGGAAAAGACATTTGCTCCACCAGCCTCTCCAACTGGACCAAAGGGGGAAATTACCCTCTGACCCCTAAAGCCATTTACTAATGACCTGCAGCATGAGATTGGATGGCTTTTCTCATTAGTGCATGACTACATTGCAAATGTTATTGCCAGCCAGCCGATTATAAAAGCATAAAGAGAAAGCAATTAGCACAATCATTTTACATAGAGTAAATTTTAGTGCAGCCAGTTTGTCAGAGATGCAATTTCATGGGATCACAGCCATGCATTAATGGAGTTATGGGAAACTGTTAATTTGTTATTTGAAATGAAGTCCTTATCTCTGGCCGGTTAGCTCAGTTAGTTAGTGTTGACGCTAACGAGGCCAAGGGCATGGGTCTGCCTCCAGTGCTGGACAGCTGACTTTGTAACGTTGCACAACTGCTGACTGGCACTCTGCACTGACCAACTCATGGAGGAGGCTGATCACTCCAAGCAGAATAATTTCCAGGGCTCCATGAGCACAGATGACTCAGGAAAACTTTCTCAGAGAATTGAAATTCAAAATACACACACAAAAGAGGGCAATAAGAGGGCTCCTTGTGGTGATGGCTGTGGTGGTATATACACAAACCTACTCAAGTGATAAAATTCTATAGAGCTAAACACACACATACACACACAAATGAGGCCAAGCAACACTGGGGAAATCCTTACAAGATTGGTGGACTGTATCAAGGTCAATATATTGGTTATGCTATTATACTATGGTTTTCTGTGAACAGTTAAATTTAGCAAAAACTGAGTACAGGGTACAAGGGATCTGTCTGTATTATTGCTTACCACTGCATTTGAATCTCCAATTATAAAAATTAAGTTTTGTATTAAAAATGAAAAAAATACACATATGGTTGATGATAGCTAAGTAGTAGAATAAACCTTTTGTTCCCAAGACAGCACATTATTCAGGATGAATGGTTCAGGAATGAATTTCAATGGTTCCCGAGCACTATATCTTAGTGCTCCAGAAACACAGTTCTCCTGATTTAGAAACCAGTCATCTGTTCTCTCTAAAAAATAAGGTCTAGATATTTAATTTGCCTTTCTCTAATCCTGTCAATTAGGTTCATATTAGATACCATAACGATCAAATACGTGAGATAATTGCAGATTCCCAGTATTCAAATTTTTATTCAAAAAAATGGGGAACTAGTAATTTTTTAGCATCGTGTAAATATCAGTCATCCTAAATATACAATCATATCAAATATACTCATCTGAAATGGAGCTACTTCTCATACAATCTTATGAGATAGCTAGACAAACCCAGCTGAGTGTTTCCATCTGGTAAATAAACACAGGTGAGACTTGGGGTCACGTTAGAATAGGCTACAGACTGAGCCTGTGGAGTTTCATGCTTGAAGAACTCTCAGAAGAAAATCAACAACCACATGTCTAGAATGGTTTTGACTCTCATCTCCCCAAGTCTGTGCCAGAAAGGGTCCCCTGAACAATTGTGTTAGGGGAATGATACATTCCATCTCCAACCCTCCACCTCTGTAGTGGATTAAGTTGTGCCACCCCACCCCGCCCCCAAATTCATATCTACCTGGAATCTAGAATGTGTTCTTAATTGGAAATAAAGGTAATTGTCAATATAAGTAGTTAAGATAAGGTGAGGTCATACTGATTAGGGTGGGCCCTAAATCCAGTGATTGGCATTCAGATAAGGAGAGGATGCTCAGAGATACACGTGGGGAAGGAGGCCATGTACTGATAAAGGCAAAGATTGGAGTGGTGTAGCTACAAGCTGAGGAACACCAGGAACTGTCAGCAACCACCAGAAACTAGGAGACTTCTGGCCTCTTGAACTGTGAGAAAATAAATTTACGTTTATTTAATCAACCCAGTTTATGGCCATTTGTTATGCAGCCCTAGGAAGTGAATATAGCCTCCAATCCCAGAGATCTGCAGCATATATTAGCATGTTAAAAGCCTTGAAAAGTCCTTAAATACTCCTAATTGACTTAACCACAGAAGCATTTTTCCTCCATAAAATACCTATTAGTCTCTCATGGAACATATTTTTAAAATGCTTTTTCAGATGATTTCAAATTTGAATGTGCATCTCATATGTTTATCACAACACAAGTCACAGTACCCAAGACACTCAATCAACTTAAGTGTCCATCAATGGATGACTGTATAAAGAAAATGTGATACACACACACACACACACACACGCACACACACCATAGAAGATTACTCAGCCATAAAAAAGAATGAAATTGTGTCTTTTGCAGCAACAAGGATAGATTATCTTAAATAAAATAAATCAAACACCAAAAGTCAAATACCTTATGTTCTCACTTATATGTGGAGCTAAATAATGTGTACGCATGCACATAGAGAGTGGAATAACAGGCACCAGAGATTCAGAAGCGCAGGAGGGTAGGGGAGTGGGAGAAGGGTGTGAGATGAGAAATTACTGAATAGGTACTACATACATTATTCAAGTGATGGTTACACAAAAAGCCCAGACATCACCACTACACATGTAACAAAATTGTACTTAATACCCCCAAATCTATAAAAAAAAAAAAAAGTCAATGTACATATGAGTCACTTGAAGATTTTATTAAAATGAAGATTCTGATTCAGCAAGTCTCGGATAAGGCTCGGGATTCTGCATTTCTAACAAGGTCCTCGGTGATGCTGTTGCTGCTGGTCCTCAGACCAAACTCGCAGCAGCAGGTCTTGGGCTCTATACGCCAGGAGTTGGGGGTTAGAGTGGATGATCTCCCAGGGTCTTGTTCAATTTCAAGGATAAGGACTTAGCCATCTGTGTGGTTTGGGTTTTGTTCCCAGCTCTTTACTTCCCTTTAATAGGGAACTTTGCAGAGTCTCCCACAGTGAGTGGAATAATCTCTCTCCTCATTGGAGTCACCTGAACCATGTGACTTGGTTTGAACCATGGAATATTCATGAATGGAGAACGATGTACAAGTGCAATGCTCGGTCTCCAGGAATATCAGTGGATAAAGAGTCTTGGCCCCTCAGAACAGGCCTCAGAATGAAGACATGTAGAAAAGACCTCAGCCCAGCCAGTAGCTTAGAGCCCAGCCTGGCCCAGCCAAATGCTGCCTAGATCAGCCAAACCTCAGCCTACCTGTAGACCTATAAGAGGAAAGTAAAATGCTTACTGTTGGAAGCTACTGACTTTTGAGTTTGTTGGTTATACAGTAAAAACTAACAAAAACACTATCTTGGTCTTCTATCCATCCACCCATAACTATGGATACAAACGTTTCTCTGTAAGCTAGGAAGTATTTATTGGCTCTCAACCATCTACCCAGGACTGAAAGGTAGAAGATATGACTTCTACTCAGAGAGCTGATAGTCGAGCTTGGGGATTAAAGTAATGTCCCAATGAAAGAATAAATTACAGTGTAAAATTGTATAAAATGAAGAGTAATAGAATTTAGGTATAGTGTAAGTAGGCTGGAGTTGTCAGAGAAAGCTATGGATGGGCTTTGGGTAGGCAAAGAGAGGTAAAGCACTCATTTTGAGAAGATGAGGATGTCTTCTGGAAAAAGAGTTCTAAGAGAGTAGAATGTCATGAGCTAACAAAGTATTGACTGCAAAATTCAAACCACCTTTTCTGGCCATTATGGGAAAGCTCACACACATTATTATACTATGGCAGGCCATTTGTGACCATTTGGAGGAGAAAAGACATTCTACTTGTACATTATTCACTCCTGGCACGGTAACAATCGCAGGCACAATGAGAAGCTGCCAGTGGCCGGTTTTCAGCGGCCGTGACAAAGCGAAGGCACTGAGGCCAGTGGGCTGCAGGCGGGAGTCGGCACGCATTATTTGCCCAGTGGAGCTGACAGAGGCTGAGAAATATTGGAGCAAGAGAAAAAGTGCTTTGCACCAAATTACTTTTTATTCCTCACTTAATAAAAACTTCTTGGGTTGTCTTCAGTTATTGCAGCTGGGTTCATGATTCATAGATCATAAATGTATGCATAGAGCAATTCTTGTGATGATGTGCTGGGGATTATGGCAACTCCGAAAAGTGAGTCTGAGCAGAGTGACTAATGCCCAGCCCAGGGGGCTGCTCACCCACAGGAGCCATTTCAAAGAGCAGATGTTGCAACAACAGTCCACAGGTAAACCAGAGAATGGAATGTCCAATGGTTCCCATGACAACAAGGACTATAATTGTTTTAAAGATAGAAGACATTATAAATGTTCTGTTCCTATATACTCATTTTATAGGTTGGGAAACTGAGGCTCAGTGTGGACCCAGAACAAAATCTCAGACTCAGAACTCCCAGTTGTAGCAGGAGATCTCTGATCAGTGCAGGGATCAGTGTATTCCCCACGGGCCCGGCCTTGTCAGGGGTCTGCAGTGGTGGCTCCCAGGTGTGGTCTCTGCCCAAGGATCTTAGAGGCAGCTCATCCCCGGGAAGACGAAGCACAGGATACACAGAAGCCCAGGCACGGTCAGAGGAAAGGGGAGAGTGAAAGTGCAGCAGTGTCTGTATTCCTCAGATTGTCCTCTGGTCCCACATCAATGCACCCTTCTCCCCACAACTGGACCAGAATTGTCAGAATCTGGAGAGAGAAAGTGGCTAGGCTGGGTGCAGTGGCTCATGCCTATAATCCTAACACTCTGGGAGGCCGATGCGGGCAGATTGCTCGAGGTCAGGAGTTTGAAACCAGCCTGAGCAAGATCGAGACCCCCGTCTCTACTATAAATAGAAAGAAACTAATTGGCCAACTAATATATATAGAAAAAAAAATCATCCGGGCATGGTGGCGCATGCCTGTAGTCCCAGCTACTCGGGAGGCTGAGGCAGGAGGATCGCTTGAGCCCAGGAGATTGAGGTTGCTGTGAGCTAGGCTGATGCCACGGCACTCACTCTAGCCTGGGCAAAAAGTGAGACTCTGTCTCAAAAAAAAAAAAAAGATAGAAAGTGGTTAACCAAAAATGTAGCAGCTCACATTCATTGAACACTTTGTATGAATTATTATATCTCATTCAACTTCACCAAAGCCCATTTTACAGAGGTGGAAACTGAAACTTAAAGATTGTTGAGTAACTTTCTCAGAGGTCTTGACGAGCATACATGGTGGAGGGAGGGTTTGAGGGTGACGTTTTCACACCAGGGCTCTTGCCAACAATCTCTATTGCATGTCGCTTTACCACTGGAGCTATCTCCATGCTATAGGCTGAAATTTGTTCATGCAAGCATGGCCACAAATATTCTCCTCCCTCCAGCCCAACCAGGAGGATTCTATCATGGCCAAATCAGTTCCATTGTTCCACCTTTCACCTTCGGAATAAAAGATATCTTTTTGTGTTTGAGAGTGGACAGGGTCTGTCTGGCAGTACCTGGAGGAGGAATGAAAGGAAAGACTAAGTCTTTGCAGGGAAGGTTATGTTGATCTACACAGTGAAAAAAGATGAGAAATTAAGGTAGATGGATCTAGTAATAGAAGTGAGCAGTAAAGAGAAGCTCCAGGCCGTGTGAGATACAAGACAACTAAGGGAAGGAAAGTAGATATGAGAAGTGTTTTTGGGAATTAATGTTTTTCAGTATATAAAACCAAAAAATGGACTTGCTTTCATATTATTGTAAGGTTATGAAATTGTACTTCAGGAAATATGACACCATTACAGAGCTAAATAACAACTCAAATGCACCTCAATTTTGAGACCAGAAAATACAATTTCAATAGGTTCATATCTGTAAGGAAATGGAGCAGAAAGCATGCCACATGCAAACCTGTCACACACTGGGGTTGGGGCCATTTCCTAATGATCACAGCAGGTCCCCAGCAGAGGCCACCAACCAAGCGTAGAACAGAGGAGCCCTCATGGGATCCTTACAAGTCAGAAGTCTACAAGTCCAATGTCTGAAGCAAGAAAGGAGAACATGGCAGAAGAACAAAGGCCACAGAGAACACTTTTCCAAATACATAGATGACACCACCTACAGACTACCTGGAAACTTTGAGAACTACCTACAAAGTTTGAGAAGGAATATATTGTATATTTGCAGCAATTCAAGTGAAGGCAAAGGAAGAGAAATGTTTTGTTCTATTTTCGTGATCCTAATATACACTCGGTTTTGGGAAATCTGAGAAAGAATGGATTATGTGTTCTATCTCCATTGAAAACGTTAAAAAAAAATAGAAATGAGAACTTGATAACATACATACCGTGAAATATTATTCAGCCTTTAAAAAGAAGGACATTCTGCCACTTTGCACCAACATGGATAAACCTGGAGGATTTTATGCTACTTGAAACAAGCCAGAAACAGAAAGAAAAATCCTACATGGTCTCACTTATATGGGGGAATCTAAAAAAAGGTAAATAAAAGCAGAGAATAGAATGGTGGTTACCAGGGCCAGGGAGGTGGGGGAAATGGGGAGATATTGGTCAATGGGTGAGTAAGTCCTGGAGCTCTATTGTACGGCATGGGGACTGTAGTCAATAGTACTGTATTGTGTACTTGATTTTTTCTAAGAGAGTAGATCTTTAATGTTCTCACAACACATACACACACACACACACACGTAACTATGAAGAGATGGATATGTTAATTAGCTTCACTGTGGTAATCAGCTCACTCAATGTAGTTATATCAAACCATCACACTATACCCTTGAGACATACACAATTTCAATTAAAAATAAATTGATGATGTATTTAGATGATACATGTTAACTTGAGGGACACATAGCAAGCCAGATCTGTCCTGTAGGGAAGTGGAGATTTCAGTCTGGGTTTTGTAACAGAGATGAGCCCTGAGATGTGGATTTAGGAGACACAAGGGAAGCCACCCAAGCTCCGAGAAAGCTCACGGAGAGGAAGGGAGCAGGTCTGACCCTCAGCACACCCGGCTTCTCAGTTGCTTAGCAACCCCTGCCGAGAGATCAAGCAGTGGGTCTTTCAGAGATATTTGTTGTAAGTAACAAAATTGTATCTGAATCACCAAAGAGTAACTTTGGCTTTCAGAGGTGACAAGCTGACCACCAGAGGCAGTCAGTCACCAAAGTTTATGAGGGTTGGACCATGAGCTAACCTGGGGGAGATTCAAAAGAAATGGGAGACAGCCCCAATCAATCCCTGAAGAGTTCACTGCCTAGGCAACACATACCATGTGTTCAGATGAAGATACACACACACACACACACACACACACACGCTCCTCTCAGTGTGTTTTAAATTATGTTATGTGTTCGCGAAATGCACAAGATTACCTTATTCATTTGTTTGTGTGCATATGTGTGTTCATGTCCTGTGTTAATGTAAAGAAACATAACTTCTTTGCCCTGTAAAGGCAAAGGAAGAATGAGTAGGCAACCAGCATCCTGGGGTTAGGGTGTAACTAAATATTTTGTGACCGAATCAGGCTGTTATCCTCTGAGATCACTGCTATTCAAAGATGTTCACTAAAAAAGAGGGTTCATTTCAGTATATAGTGCATAGCATTTGGAAAGAAAGGAACTAACATGCCCATCTCCTGACACCCCAAAACAAGGAGTTAGCGCAACCTGCGGTAGACCCTCTCCAACCAAGCCTTAGTAACAAAGAAGGTGGAAGGAAGTCTAGAGAGGGTTCAAAGAGACAGAGTCTGTACAGTGAGTTGGTTTCAGAATAGAGCACGGGAATGATGCTGTAGGAATCTCTAGACCATGTCTTTGCCCTGGAAAAGATGAGTATACATGTATAAAATGAGGACCCTGATCAGAGCTGGCACCTCTAGAGTGAGATCGTGCTTTCTCTACTGCTGGACTGAGGAGCAGGTGCAGCAGGTGGGCTGGGTGGAGCCACAGAGGCTCTCGTGTACTCACGTGGGCAGCAGGAAGTGTGGGCTGCTCGGACACCTGTGTCTCCACCCTTGGGGGTGGGAGGCAGATGGACATGCCACCTGGGACAGCGTTAGCCCAACCCATCCAGAGTTCTAGAAGAAAATCAAGGGAAGTACAGCATGCCAAACTGTAAACATTTTCATTTACTAATTTGCCCTGTCAGGATTCTAGCTGGTTTTAACTTAATTTAAAAAAATAAAGAGGAGTGGAGGAAAATGTACCCAGAACACTGTGGGACGATTCATACCACATGTTCTCCCTCAGAGCATAATGCAGGCGGATCCTCTGGCCACGATCCCCCTAACCAGGGCCATGTCTGCTGTTCTATTCAGATATCCTGAGATGACATGCACACATCTGTTTATCAAGAGGGGTGTTTGTACTTTTAAGAAAAAAACATGCCCAGGAAACATAGTTAGCCTCACAAGGAGGTCCCAGACAAAAAAATCAGCGAAAGGCACTCACCATTCACATTCAAGTTCACCAGGCACACAGAGAAAGGCAAATGCTGTTTTTAGGGATGCACACACAGAAGGATTTAGGGATGGAATGGTAAGATGGAAATTGCATTACGATACAGTAAAAAAAAGAAACAAGTTTGACAAAATGTTGACTATTGTTGAATCTCAGTGGTGATAAGTGTATAGGGGCTTATTAAACAAGTGATCCCAGGTTACAGACAAGATACATTCCTGAAAACGCCCTTAGGTCGCATTTGTATGTAACTCTGATCCCTGATGAACAGTGAACATATGCTAATAATAATAACAGCAATACTATAATGGCTCATATGTGGTAATAATAAGACAATGTAATATTGTAATAATAATAGTAATCCTCTGTACGGCAATAATAAGTTACAGAAACTATGGTGCTCTTTTAATTCAAACAAATAGAACATAAAAACAAACTCACACAAAAAGTTTAGATGGGAGAAATTTCCAAAAAGAATATTAAAGGTTAATACCAAATGTTGCATCAACGCTAGGCTAATAGGAGTGTTACTCTTATTTTGATCTTCTAACCAAATCAATAATGACCTCTCCAATTCAATAATTAATCCACTATGATGCTTAGTAATAATTGATGCTTACATTGGAGCACTGCCTTTCACATGCTCCATTATTCTCACTTTATCTTATATAATTGTTCCGCCAGGCCAGCGACTAAAGTCTAACGCTTTCCCAACGGATGACAGCGCCTGGCCTTTCTCCGAACTCTTCATTATTTCTACTTTCCTTTCCATTTTTACCTCCTTTCTTTTCACTGCAGGCTCACCTGGACGTGCGGAGAACTTTGGCTTTGGAGGCGTGGTCATAAGGATAAACACAGACTCACAAAATCGAGTTAAAAAGTTAAGACGAAAGCCATACTGTGCGTTGGCCACCGCATAAGCAATGGGGCCAGCGTGAGGATGTTGCGCCAGGGAACCGCTTTCGCTACACGGGTTTGTTTACACGGCGTGGAAGAAACTGGTTCCCGAATTATTAATTTAATTATTTAATTATAAATTATCCTTGTAGGGAGCCTTGGGAGCCTGTTTGTAAGTAGGGAACGCTGTAAGTCAGGTCATGCCAGAGACTGCCTGTACTTTCGCAAATATTTGAAAATTTACATAACTAAACATTTTTTAAACAAAGTGCAAGAAAAAAAAAAAAAGTAGAGGCAATTGAATTTTCAGTGTTTTCTGTATACTTCACCATCTGTGAAAGCCAGTCAGAACAATATGGAACTAGTTGTAGCTGGCTGAAGTCCTACAGCTTCACAAATATCACATCTATTTTATAATTACTTAGCATATTTAATTTGTTTTGAATTCAGATGAGGGGGTTGAATTAACCATGCTCCTTGGTTGCTGGCGGGTTATCGGTGGTCTACACGAGGCTTCTCACTTGCCCTGTGTATGCAATTGTTCCCTCTCACTCCTCCGCATAGGCAGCTCTTCTCATGTGTGCATGTGTAAGCCTTTCTGTGTGTTCGTGAAAAGTGCATGTTTCACTTACGTGCATGTATAACAAATACACTCCAGCCTAAAAAAAATCAAACTGGATTATTATGGATTAGATTATTAGTTTTAAAGTCATCAATTACTTGAGAAGGTTATGTTCCATTTATATGGATGAAATAAATTACAAAGAAATGGCAACATATTTATATGACATAGCAATTTGGCATGGGAAAATGTCAGTGGCTGAAACATTATTATAATATGATTTTTGCATTAATAGTGATGACAAAATACCTATGCGTTACTAATTTTTCCCAAGTTCTATGAAGAATGTACATCCCGATCTGTTTTATGAAACTTAGATCAAATATTTTTATTACCCCAGCAAAACCAAAGCTATACTTAAACAAAAGTGCAATAAAATTGTTGTGTTTTCTGTTATGTCTGCTTTGCACCTAGGCAAGTAACATCTGACACCTTACAATGGCCCATATGTGATGTTAGTCCAGCTGTCAATTACAAGCTAGCTACCTGGGCATGATCATCACATATGCAATCTCTAACTTCCAAATAAAAAGTGGCTGGTGCATACCCAGAAGATGTTTCTGAAACACGAGGGAAGGGGAGTGCTATGAGATAATACAGCCAAGACTGAAGAATATATAAATCTGGGCCATCACTGAGTATGAGAAAAAGTTGGTGTTCAAGGATTCCTACAATAAAGACAGAGAATGGCCTTAACAATGCCTGTAGGTTAATATGCTGGGAGGGTGGATTGACTGAATGGTGTCAGTGATTTTTTGTTGTTGTTTATCTTGTGAATAAAGCTTTTTTTTTTTTACCATATTTACTTTGTCTAGAAATGATTACTGGGAATATTGATGTATTATAGAAAAAATGGTAGGACTTGCTTTTTGTCAAACTCACTAAAATATAGCTCATGAAAAAGTTAATTTTGTTTTAAGTGTTTTTTAATTACTACTTCTTTTCAAGAAACTAAGCGTCATGTAGGAGACAGGTGTATTCTACAAATGACCAAAGTATACAAGCTATCCCCAACTTGTAAACGGATTGTGTTCTTAAAGTTTCTTAAGGTGTTAGGTGTTGAGAATTTGGAGTATATGTTTTTTTTTTCTCATGAAGATACATTTTACATAGAATGATTAGTTTTCTAGATCCAATAAAAATTTTCCTACCCTGTTAACACTGATAACATTGTTTTCTTAGAATGATTTTTCTCAAAGTGTAGTCCAAAGCCCCCTGTGAACCACTAAGACACTCTTGAGGGGGTCCTTAAGGTCAAAACTATTTTCACAATCATCCCAAAATGTGCTTTCTTTTCACAGCATTGACATTTTCACTGATGGTCCAAAAGCAATGGCTAATAAAACCACTGATTCCTTAGCCCAAATCAACGCAATGTCACTATACTAGTAATCTTCAAATCCTTCCCCACCACGCACTCACATTAGAACAAAAATACCAGTTTAAAAATGTCAGTGATGAAGCATAAACATTGTTAATTTTATTAAACCACAACTGTAAGTACACATCTTTTAAATATTCTGTGTAACAAAATAGGATGTATACATACAGCATTTACACTATATACCAAAGTACAAGAGTTGTCTATAAGGGAAAAAAAGTGTGTGATTGTTCAAGTTGTAAGCACAACCAGCCTCTTTTTTCATGTAATGCCATTGTTTCTTGAAAGAATGGTAGCAAACTGCAGTTATTCAGACATGGGTATGTAGCAGATATTTTCTCAAAAATGAAAGAAGTGAGCCTGACACTTCCAGGAAAATAACTGATATCTTTGTTGCCAATGATTAAAATTCAGCTTTCAAATGAAACTGAGAATTTTGGAAAACTTGTATCTACCACTATAAACTTGATGTTTCTTGACATTTAGACACTGATATGACTTCAAAATTTACATTGCAACTAATCTTTAAGAAATTACTACTTAATCAAATTTTGATTTAGGATCAAAGAATAATATCCATAATTATCTGAAGACTATTAAAATACTCTTCATTGTCCAGCCACATATTTGTTCAAGGTCAGACTTTTTTCATATAATTCAACCAAATCAACATTCTTCAATAGATTCAATGCAGAAGCAGATATGAGAATACAATTGCCTTTCATGAATCCAGATATAAAAGAGATTTCCACAAAAGTAAAATAATGCAATTCTTCTTGTTACATCCTTTGTTTTAGAAAATACAGCTATTTTTATTTAAAATGTTATTTATGTTGTTGCAGCAGTGTGTACAACTAGCATTACAGCTCTTGTTACAGGTCTTATTTATTTGACCGGGGAAAGAACCTAGCAGCACACGAAGAGTTGGAGAACAGCCTTTATTCTTCTACAGCAGGCTCAGCACACCTAGTGTTACAGCTCTCTTCATGTCTTCCGATGTTCTCCTCCTTCTTGCCCTTCTGCCCCTGCTTTTATACCCTTGTTAGGGCTCAAGAAGCGTCCAATCAACTACAAGCTTTAACATCCAATCAGCAACAGGCTTTAACATCCAATCAGCAACAGGCTTTTACATCCAATCAACAACAAGCTTTAACATCCAATCGAAAACAGTGGGATTCAAAAATTACGCAATCAGGATCACGCAAGCAGCTTGGCCGGAAACAGGAAGTGGCACATGGGCCTGGGGCATTCCAGCACGCGGGGTCCGGGCCACACGAGGGTGTCTGGGCCTGCTGTGTGCTGCGGCCCCCAGCCCCAGCACCATGCCTCTAACCAGCCACACACACCGGGCCGCGTCCCGGTGCCCGACATTTTCCGCATCCATGTCACATGTAATGAGATTGTTATTCTAACTGAATCAATAAATATGTTAATGTTTTGCATTTTAGTTTCTAATACAGTAAATTGCATATAGCTTACCTAAACAAAAGCACTTTGGTGTCCTTAATAGTCTTTAAGAGTGTAAAGAATTTCTTTCCATGTTCATTGCAGTATTACTGACTACAGCCAAAACATGGTATCAACCTAAGTATCCATCAACAGATGAATGGATAAAGAAATGCAATACACACACACACACACACACACACACACACACACACAATGGAATACTATTCTGCCTTAAGAAAAAAGGAAATTGTGTCATTGGTGGCAACACAGATGAACCAGAGGACATCATGCTAAGTGAAATAAATCAGGCACAAAAAGACAAATACCACATGACCTCACTTCTATGTGGAATCTAAAAAAGTCGAATTCATAGAATTAGAGAGTAGAATGGTGGCTACCAGGGCCATGGAGGGAGTACAGGGGTAGTTGGGAGATGTTTGTTAAAAGATACAAAATTTCAGTTAGACAGGAAGAATGAGTTCAGGAGATCTATTGTACAACATGGTGACGATAGTTAATAACAATATATTGTATACTTGAAAATTGCTGAGAGTGGATTTAAATGTTCCCAATACAAAAAGATGATAAACATGTGAAATAATACATATTTTTAATTAGCTTTATTTTGCCATTCCACAATGTATACACACAGACATACTTCAAAACATCAATTTGTACACCACAAATATATACAATTTCTGTCAATTTTAGAAAGTAATTAATTAATTTAACTATATTCAATATTATCTTTAAATATTTAAATATATTTTAAATAATATTTAAATATATTTGAATTTAAATTTTACGTTTAAATTCCTGAGATTGAACCATTTGAGAACCACTGCCCTAGGGAAATAATAAAAGTTTAAGACCCCCTGGAAATACTAGAAAAAAATCTTCTCCTGCTCTGTCCCAGAGATGTGTCCCCCTTCCATTTAACACACTTGTTCCAAGAAACTTCTTCATCAATTCATAACTCAACTCATAGGGAAGAGGGGATACAGCATAAGGACATGAATGGGTATGTTTCCCACAGTAAGGAGGAACTTCCCAAAGCTTCGCATATAAATATGAGCTAAAGGGCAAAGTTGAAACAGGGATTTAAAAACTTCCATGGGCATAAGAGATCAGAAAATCAACATCAGGGCTTAACCTTAGCACAGCTTCTCCCAAAGATTCTGGGTGGGACAGACTTGTCCATTTTTTTACAGGTGGATATATCCTGTGCACTTAGCACAGTGCCTACCACACCATAGCTTCTTGTTATCTGTTATTTGGGTAATGGATGGATGGATAGATGGATGAATGGGTAAATGGGTGGATAAATGAGTAGATAAACAAATGGATGGAGAGATATCCTGGAAGAGACAAGATCCAAGACATAGAGGGGGCTTCAGCAATTTGAAAAGAGATTCAATAACCAACATGACCATTAGCATCAAACATGCAACCAACCTTACAAAGAAGTATACAAGGATGTGTTTACACATATAGATCATTTTTAGTAGTTATGAATAAATACAGTACTTAAATGCTGTGAGGAAGGAAGAAAACGAATGATGAAAAAAACAAGGCGAGGTAATTCAAAGAAGTTTCCTAGGAGTACTGAGATTTTGAGCTTGATCTTGATGCCAATCATAGGTTGGTGGAGAGGAAATAGCAGAGCACGCCAAGTGAAAGAAAACACAGAATTCCATTTGAACCAACAATATAGGCCAACACTGCCTTGAGCAGGGAGATGTGGGAGGTGTGAGACCATAAGAAGAATCTTATTTATCTCTCCTCCAGAAAAAAACTGAGCTTTTCAATGTGCAACTCTCCTCTTAATTTATTCCAGTTTCCAGACATCTATAATTATAAAAGGCTGGATTTATCTGCCTACTTACTCTCTTCTACTCTCAACATTATATTGGTGATAAAACCTCCTGAAAAAAAGAAAATATTGTTACACAATTAGAGAACATTTAGTTTTTAATGGCATTACATCAACGAGAATATCAGACTTTTGGAAACTTAATTCAGTTCACAACAACATACATTTACTGAATACCTGTTGTATACCAAGAACCATTCCAAGCACTGGAAAAACAAGGATGAATACATAATGGTCCCTGCCTTCAAGGTGCTCGAAGTGCTACAGAAAAAGCAAATATTTGAATGAAAACATGTGGGTGCTGAGTGTTGCAATGGAACCATGTACCAGGGCATCCTTTCAGAGCAGTCTTCTCCCAGAATGCAGCTTCCTATTTATTATTCATAAATTAACTTTTAGCTTTCTTAATTTCTGTTGAGACAGTCTGGAAAAGTCCACAGAAAATCCTATTATGAATTATCTTAAGAATATCTTTTGATTGAACAATAGGCTGTTCCAGTAAAATACCATCCTGAGGAAATGGGAGCAAATGAGCCCTGAGCATGTCAAGCCTGGAGCTGTTGCTAGGGTTAGTCAAACAAAAAACAGAGAGAGCTTGTCATCTTTGTCATTGCACCTGACACGGGAGAAAATCACTTTCGTTCCCTGCCCCAGCAGGCATATAAAAGAACACGTCTGCTCAACTCTGGTAGAAATCATTTGCTAAAGCTAAGATAGCTGTGAACTACTAGATGTCCCTCTCTCCTGGCCCAGTATGGGATCTGGTGAAACCTGAGGGCTAGACATCAAAGCTCAGAGCTCTAGGGCATGTGAGATAACCTTATCCAGTGTGCCTGCTGTGTGTGTGAGCTGAGGGAGCAATGCCCCTCAAACAAGAAACAGAAAATGAGGGAGCGGGTCTGGCCAGGGTACCACCTTTGATGCAGGAGAAAACAGAGATTCTGCTTGTGACAATTGGGCACCTCTGATATAATTCAATAATAACCCGACAGACAATAATCAGTTAAGCAAGTGCAAAATTATTTGTTGAATTACAGGGGTTTGCCTGTTTTGTCAGAGAGAAACAGACACAGATGTTGCCCTTGTTTGACTCTCAGCCTCACTGTTATTGGTATATATGAATGCTACTGATTTGTGTACATTGAATTTGTAACCTGAGACTTTGCTGAATTTATTTATCAATTTGAGGAGTCTCTTGGTGGAATCATTGGCATTTTCTAGGTATAAGAACACATCATCTGCAAAAAGTGATAGTTTAACCTCTTGTCTCCCAATTTAGATACCCTTAAATTTTTTCTCTTGCCTGATTTCTCTGGCTAGGACTTCTAGTATTATGTCAAAGAGAAGTGGTGGCAGTGAGCTCTCTTGTTTTGTTCCAGTTCTTAGGGAGAATGCTTTCAACTTTTCCCCATTCAATATGATGTTGGTTGCAGGCTTGTCATAGATGGCTTTTATAATTTTGAGATATGTTCCTTTAATGCCCAGTTTGTTGAGGGTTTTTATTATGAAAGGGTGCTGAATGTTGTCATATGCTTTTTCTGCATCTATTGATATGATCATATGATCTTTGTTTTTGCTTCTGTTTAGGTGGTGGATCACATTTATAGATTCACCTATGTTGAACCATCCTTGTATCCTTGGGATGAAGCCCATTTGTTCATGGTAGATTATTTTTTGGATGTTTTGTTGAATTCTGTTTGCTAGTATTTTATTGAGGATTTTTACATTTATATTCATAAGAGTTATTGGTCTGTAGATTTCTTTTTTGGTGTGTCCTTATCTGGTTTTGGCATCAATATGATACTGGCTTCATAGAATGAGTTGGGGAGCATTCCTTCCTTCTCAGTGTTATGGAATAATTTCTGCAGTATGGGTACCAGTTCTTCTTTGAAGGCTTAGCAGAATTTGGCTGTGAATCCATCTGGTCTGGTTTTGAAAGAAAGACTTCATTATTGCTTCAATCTCACTGCTCATTATTGGTCTGTTCAGGAGTTCTATTTCTTCCTGATTGAGTCTTAGAAGCTTGTGTGTTTCCAAGAATTAGTCCATTTCCTCTACATTTTCTAGTTTCTAGACTTTCATAGTATTCCCAGATGGTGTTTCATATTTCTGTGCTATCAGTTGTAATATATCCTTTTTCATTCCTGATTGAGCTTATTTAGGTCCTTTCTCTTCTATTACTGGTTAATCTAGCAACAGGTCTACTGATATTATTTATCTTTTCTAAAAAACAAATTTTTATTTAACTGAACTTTTGAATTTTTTTGTTTTCTATTTCATTTAGTTCTGCTCTTACCTTTGTTATTTGTTTTCTTCTGCTGGCTTTGAGTTTGGTTTGCTCTTCCTTTTCTAGTTCCTTGAGATATGATATTAGGTTGTTAATTTGTAATTTTTATGTCTTTTGGTGTAGGCATTTAATACTATGACTATTCCCCTTAGGACTGCCTTTGCTGAATCCCATACATTTTGATAGCTTGGGTCCCCTTTGTCATTCAGTTCAAGGAAACTTTTGATTTTCACCCTAATTTTATTATTGACCTAATAATCCTTCAATAACAGGTTGTTTAATTTCCTTGAATTTGCATACAGTTGACTGTTACTCTTGGAATTGATTTCTAGTTTTAATCCACTATGGTCTGAGAAGATATATGGTATGATGTTATTTTTTTTTAATTTGTTGAGTCATGTTTTGTGGCATAAGATATGATCAATCTTGGAGAAGGTCACATGCACTGATAAGAAGAATGTATATTCAGTAGTTTGGGGGTAGAATGCTCCTTAAATATTTGTTAGGTTCATGTTTCCTAGGATCCAATAAGTTTCTTATTTATTTATTTATTTTCTGCTTTGATGATCTGTCCAGCTCTGACAGTGGGGTCTTGAAGCCCCTGGAAATTAAGTACTATTATTTATTTCCTTGCTTAGCTCTAGTAGAATTTGTTTTATGTATCTGGGAACTCTTGTGTTAGGTGCATATATATTTAGGATTGTTATGTCTTCTTATTGAATTGCTCCCTTTACCATTATACAATGACCATCTTTGTCTTTCTTTACCATTATTAATTTAAAGTCAGTTTTTTGTGATATAAGAATGGCTACAACTGCTCTCTTTTGATTTCCATTTGCATGGAATGTTTTTTTCCATCCTTTCACTTTCAGCCTGTTTTCATCTTTGTGGTTTATATGTGTCTCTGGAGGCAGCAGATACTTAGGTTGTGTTTTTCCATCCATTCAGCCAGCTTGTCTTTTGAGTGGCACATTCAAACCATTAATGTTAATCAGTACGTGTGATATTGTTCCATTCATTATATTAGGTAATACTTTGTTGTTTTGCTTTTTTAGGAGTTGTGAGCTTTAGTTATTAATATTTTGAGTGATTTTACACTAGTGGGTCTCTATTGTGCTGATTCATGTATAATGAAATTCTTAGTATTCCTTGCAGGGCAGGTCTGGTCACAATAAATTCCCTCAGTGTTTGCTTATCTGCAAAAGACTTAATTTCTCCATCAATTGTAAAATCTGGTTTTGCAGGATACAAAATTCTAGATTGGCAGTTGTTTTATTTGAGAAGATTGAAGATAGGGCCCCACTCCCTTCTGGCTTATAAGGTTTCTGCTGAGAAGTCTACTGTTAGCCTGATGGATTTTCCTTTATAGGACAGTTGTTGCTTATGTCTAGCTGCTTGTAGAATTTTCTCTTTCATTTTGACTTTGGCCAGGTTGATTTATGTGTTTGGAGAGGTCCTATTTGCTATGAATCTTTTTGGTGTTCACTGATCATCTTGCATCTGGATATCTGGATCTCTGGCAATATCAGGAAAGTGTTCCTCAAGAATTCCCTCAAATAGAATTTGTATGCTCTTAGCACTTTCTTATTCTCCCTCAGGGATGCCTATAATTCATATGTTAGTTCACTTTGCTTTGTCCCATATCTAAGTGATTGCTCTGCCTTTTTTGTTCTCTTCTCTGTCTCTTTAAATGATTGGGTTAGCTCTCTTCAAGCTCTAAGATTCTTTCTTCTCTTTGGTTTAATCTGTTCCTGAAACCTTCTGCTGTGTTTTGAAATTCTCTAAATGACTCTTTCATTTCTTTAAGTTCTATTATATCCTTCCTTATGTTATCTACTTCTTTAGTGACTTTTTAATTAATTTCTTGAAATTTTTTTGGCTTCTTTTTGTTGGTTTTCACCTTTCTCTTCAATCCCATTCATCTTATTTGCCAACCATATACTGAATTCCATTTCTGTCATTTCAACAATTTCCTTATAGTTGAAATTCACTACTGTAGCTCCCTTGTGATCCCTTGGGGATATTGATCTGTTATGATTTTTCATGTTGCCAGGGTTCTTTTGCTGGTTTCTTCCCCCTCTGAAGCCTCTTTTATTGACTCTGGGCTAATAGGTTGACAGGCTACCTGTTCTTTGCTGGGAACTCTCCTACTTGATTGGAATATGAGGAGGTCACTAGATGGTGCTTTCCCCAGCCCCCATTCTGGAATGTTGGTGCAGCAGAGGAGGTGCATGTGCACTAGAAACCTGTAATGCAGCTGTTCTGATTTGTTCTGTTCACCTGTGATTGCCTCTGTTCAAGCCTGTGCTGAATTTTATTTGTGCTCCATGTTGGTTTGTTCACCAGAAGTTGTAGGATATTCCAGTTGGGAGCTGGGCAAGACCCTCTACACTGAGGATGGTATTGTGGGGATTGTTCTACTCGGTATCTCTCCACAGAGTTGACAGTAGCAGCTGGGTAAGGCTATCTAAGTAGTGGGTGTGGGTTTCCAGGCTGTGAGCATTTGCTCAAACCTGGTCCCAGTGTACTGGTGGCTTAGGGCTGGGGCTCTCTGATAGGTTGTTGGACTTTGGAGCAGTTCTTCTGGCCCTGCAGTGGTGGTGGAGGCTCCAGGGTGGGGTCTTGGGGTCCAGGTGCTGTGCTAGAGTCTTGGAGATGGTGTCCTGGGCCTGGCAGGAGCTCTGG